>NC_135725.1:56663211-56981336 GCF_964656455.1 Halichoerus grypus
CAGCTCAGCATGGCCTGGACCCTCCTGCAGATGGCAACAGCTACAGCAGTGAGATCCTGAACTACTTCAGGAGCAGTGATGGGTACCAGCGATATGAGTTCTGTCTGTGTGGACCTCAGGGAGGACAGCTCAGGGACGTGGGTGTGGTAGTGATGCTCAGCAGGCTCATAGTTTGTTTCACGAGTGTATTTGCTTTTTTAGGGCTGCTGTAACAAAGTACCACAAACAGGGTGGCTTAAACAACAAAAATGTATTTCCTCACAGTTCTGGAGACTAAAAGTCCAAGATTAAGGTATCAGCATGGTTGTTTCCTTCTAAAAGCCAGAAGGGAAAATCTGTTCCACGCCCCTCCTAGCTTCTGGTGGTGTGCTGTCAATCTTTGTTGTTTCTTGGCTTGTAGTTGCATTACCATGACCTGTGCCTTCATCATCACATGGCCTTCTCCCTGTGTGTGTGTCTATTTCTGTGTCCAAATTTCCCCTTTTTATAAGGACACCAGTCATATTGGATTAAGGCCCACCCTAATGGCCTTATTTTAACTTGATTACATCTGTAAAGATCTTATTTGCAAATAAGGTCATATTCTGAGGTACTGGGGGTTAAGATTTCAACATATCTTTTAGAGGGACTCAGTTCAACCCATAACAATAAGATAGCCTCAGAGGCAGCAATGGGTTCATTCTTGGAACGCCTGGGTACACTCTCTCCCCAATGGGATGGGAATGGAACCCCCAAGGATATAATGCTCTGGCCACAGACTTCCAAGCAGCATTTCCCACTTCCAGAGCTGAAAGGCCATCCATCATGATTGCCCCCCCCAACAACTCTCTGCCAGCACCCTTCCCCAGGACATCTTCCCCTCAACAATTTTCCCCTTAGGAGCAGGGTGCTGTTCTAGCTCACTGCTCATCTTGTGAACACACAGGGGCCCATGAAGGAAGATGTGGATGAAGAGGCAAAGTTATGACTACTGAGGATACTCTGTAGGCAAAGGGCCAGTAACCCTTGGTGGAAAGAAAATCATTCGGAGGCCAGCCAAGTATCAATACATGGGTCAGACTCGGGAGTCAGGGCTGGTATGGAAATAATGGCATTTAAATGCCTGTGTGTGAGTTCTTTGGAAATCCTAGGACTAGTCCCCTGTCTCTCTCCCTGATAAATAGGGACAAGATGCCAAGGTGACGCTAAAGGGATTCCTGACCAAACAGGGATTCAAGTTTCCAGGACTGGATAAAAGGCCTAATCTTTTATGTCACTTGGACATCAAAGCTACACCCACAATGACACATCATCACCTGCTTGGTTTGTTAAAGGTATTTTCATCATGTCATCAGAGATTCTGAATTTGCTCTGCTGGCAAGTGGCTTGCAGACAAAGGTAAATAAAAATCTTTGTTATCTGGATATCCATTACCAGTCTATCCATAAGCCAGGGAATTCTTCCTTCAAGTGATATCTTGAATTATGAAGAACCAGGTGAAGATGCCAGAGGCTACAGTAGAAACTGTTGAGAAGATGAAGCAGAAAGCAAATCCACAGACTGAAACAGACATTCATGGGCCAGGGGCATAGGAGCCTGACGCGGGGCTCAATCCCAGGACCCTGGGATCATGACCTGAGCCGAAGGCAGATGCTTAATGACTGAGCCACCCAGGTGCTCCAACCCAGGTGTGTTTACCAAAAGGAAAGTTGAAGCAGAAAAAGAGAATGTGCATGGTTTAGGGTAGGCAGGCCTCAGAGATGGGGTCAAAATCAGCAGAAATTTTTCCTCAGTGAGTCTCCTCAATCAGGTAAGTCATTCTTGCCAGAAGAGGAAAGTGAGGGGGAAGAGACAGGCAGGGGCCTCCTCCCCAGGATTTCTGTCAGCAAAATGCCTATTCTGTGGGCCAAGACAAAAGTGTGAGGAAACAAAGAGAATGGCAGCCCCCCTAACAACATAACAGTCATAATAGCTACATCGACTCAACTCCCACTGTGCACCAGGAGTTGTTCCATCTACTTTTGTACATTTAAACTTTGGAACAATCCTGTGAGGTAGGTCTAATTATCCCCATTTTACCAATGAGGAAATGGAGGACGTGGAGAGGTTAAGTCACTTGCCAAGTTCAGGGAGTAACTGAATCACAGGGCTGGTTTGTCTGGTTGCAGAGTCTATACTTGTTCTGTCATACATAGCTAGTTATTCTTCTAAAAAACAGAGAGAGAAACAAAATTCCCAGAGAATTCAAACTCTGAGTGTGCGTGCGTGTGTGTGCGCGTGCACGCACGAGGAGCAGGATGAGGATCTGTGCTTCATTCGGGTTCTTCAAATGCTGCAATTCTTCTTTTAAATACCTACACATATACCCATAAAATACTGTCTTTCCACTAGATGAGGTACACAAAGTTCAGGCAGAGTAGTCTACCTGGATAATTGGAGTGATGTCCTGGGTATGGAAAAGTCCATGATATCAAGTGATGGGCTAAGTCCTCTGAGTGCCAGGAATTTACCCAACCAGAAGCCCATTAATATTGGTGGTTTTCCTCCTGCCTTTAGGGGCTGCAAAAGAAATGCCATTTTATATACACTTTCCCTGAAGTTTCCTAGAGTGTGAGAGCCTTGGCATTTGGATAGAGATTTCATCATCTGGGTCCCCTGCCAACTACAGTGGAATAGTTCAAACCTCCAGGCTGTGAAGGCTCCTTGTCAAGGATCTGTGGACACTCTGTTTTGCCAAGGGGTATGCTGTTTGCAAGTCAGCAAAAGGAAGGTTTCTGTCTTTCTCAAATGTCCTAGTAGAAATAAAATCTCTGTGAAGAAGACTCTACCCAGGATGACTTGAGCCACACACTTGGCTTTCTCACAGAAGAATCAGCATGTATGGTATCTGTGTCCCTAACCACATCATCCTAATGTAACTTGTGCATTTGACAAGACAGAAGGTAAAGAAAGAGCAAGAAGCAGCTCAGGATGCCTGGCCCCAGAGTTTAGGGGAAAGAGCTTAGGACCAGGATTCCACACTTTTTTGGCACTTGCCCCAAGTTCTGAAATCCATAATAGTGCTTCAGTGAGCGGATGCAAGCTTGAATATGATTCAAGCATGAGTTGGAGACCAGGGAGGAGGCTTCCATCAAAACTATTTTTCTTCAGGAATCCTTCATAATGCCCCAGTTTCATGATGCCATTTTGGTGGAATTAAATTTCAAGCAGTTCAGAGTTATGGAATTGGTTACATTACGCTTCAGTTACAAGGCCAGTCACTACAGAGGCAAGCTTGTTAGGGACCCAAGAGGTAACCAGGGCATCAGCAGGAGGCAGGTTAGGAACTCCCAGCCTCTTGGTTCACAGTCTTGAGCATAGAGTGATTAAGCAGCAAGCCCTTCAGTTAGTCCTGGGTATGTCCTGTACTTTTTTATTTAATTCCAAATATTGTCTAAAAAAGTTGTAGAGGCTCCAGAGTAGGCTTTAACTTCTAGACTAGGGGCAGATCACTTTAACTCAGGCCTGCATTGCAGTTTTGCAAGGTCTGATCTATTTCTGGTTTGTTCTTACTCCATGGATATAATACTTGAAGATCCCAGCTAGCATCTTTGACTATCTATCAGGGTCTCTTCTCCTTGGAAGACCCTGAAATCTGATTTGTATCTCCCCAGCACTGTGAGAAAGCTCTACGGAGCAACTTCACCACTTTCCAATTAGTGAACGCCTCAAGGGGAGAAGTGGTTCAGATGGTCTCACTTCCCTGTAGGAGTTCAGCCTCTTGAGTTATTGCAGTCTTTGTAGCCTTAAACTCCCATTTTTATCCCCCCCACCCCCCGTGAGAAACTGATGTAAGCTCTGCTTGAATTCCCTGCCTCTTACAAGTCACTTGATGCTTCGTTTCCCAGGCTATGCATCCTTGCTGCTTAAGAATCAAGAAGAGATGCCTTGAAGGGAAAAGCAGTTTAGAATATCAGGCTCACCTCAGGGAGTTTCCTTTCTATCCCGAATTTTCCCCAGTTCTGGCCATCTTCACATACCTCTCCAAAGCTTTCAAATACTGCTTTTTTACTCAGGTTCTCTAGTTTTTTTCAATGGGAAATTTGGTTGGCAATACACTAGTCTATCAATACCAGAATCCCAAAGTAAGTCTTTAACAATACAGTTCACAAGCGTTTTAAACTGTTGGATCCTGTACAGCAAAGGTTCTTGAACTAGAGGATGGCAGAAGGAATTCTACAGACCCATGACATCCTGAAATTGTATGTAAAATTGTGTGAATGTGTGTAAATGTCTTTGAAGGGACACACGACCCCAAGAGTTAAGGACCACTGCTGTAGGGTATCTACAGATACTTAATTTGTACTAAATACACACGTGTTTGTATTAAATAAACTTATAAATTACCTATGTTTAATATCTAATTTATTAAATACCTAATTTAATATAATACTGCCAAGGTCTTGTCCCAGAAAATGGTTCTCTATACCTAGTGTCTAAATACTTGATTTTAAGCCAATAAATATTTTTCTATTATAATGTTTCTTTTTCTACCATTCAGTAAAACCACTATAATAATGCCATAGACCTCTTTAGCATTTGAATGAAGCTCATTTCTAGAACTGCAGTCTAAATTTAGAGAAACCTACTCATAAGACTGAAGTTTTTCTTTAGTAAATCATTATTTAGACATAATGATGGCCAACGCAGGACTATCATGATGGTAGTCCTTTATGGCCCTGTGTTTCCTTTGTGAATCATGTAAAGGTTGTTTTCTCTTATAAATAAACTATGTTTTATTTTCACAGCTTAGGATAATAAATTTTTTGCATTATTACTGTGTATCCACTTGAAACTCATTGGACCTCTCCTTTTGGATAGACTCTTTATAGAGATTTGTTGCAGAAAATATACTGCACACAAGTCTGTCTTCTTCTTTTTCACATGTTTGGAAATCACTGAATAAGATTAAGCTGTGGGATTGTGAGTCCACTGAGAATCAGCAGATTCACACAAAGGGCAACCTGAAAACAAGCAGAAGATTTCCACAGACTGTGTCCTGAAGAAAGGTGCACTCTAGAGAACAAGGCTAAGAGTCGGACACATTTTTTCCTTAGGTCCTTGAAAGTATCAAAATGTTATAAAGTCTCATATCTCTTGCCTTGCTGTGACCAGTCTGCCTTCCGAGGGCCCCTGGCCTAGTCTAGGGCTCAGCTGGTAACTGGGGTCCTGCTGCCTTTGGACAGATTCACCTCCTCCCCACCCAGTTCCACCTCCCCCACTACAAAATGACTGCCTGCCCTCCCTAGACACCTTGCCACATTCAGACAACCTAACTAAAACCTCAAGGAATCTCATCCCTGACCAGGGATAAAAAAGGGACTCAACACCTAAAAAACAAATAATCCAGTCAAGAAATGGGCAGAAGACATGAACATGGCTAATAGACACATGAAAAAATGTTTAACATCACTAGCCATCAGGGAAATACAAATCAAAACCACAATGAGATACCACCTTACATCAGTTAGAATGGCCAAAATTAACAAGAGAGGAAACAACAAGTGTTGGCAAGGTTGTGGAGAAAGGGGAAGCCTCTTACGCTGTTGTTGGGAATGCAAGCTGGTGAAGGCACTCTGGAAAACAGTATGGAGAGCCTGAAGATGGTAAAAATAGAGTTACTCTATGACGCAGCAATTGCACTACTAGGTATTTACCCCAAAGATACAGATGTAGTGAAAAGAAGGGGCACATGCATCCCAATGTTCATAGCAGCAATGTCCACAATAGCCAAACTGTGGAAGGAACCGAGATGCCCTTCAACAGATGAATGGATAAAGAAGATGTGGTTCATATATACAATGGAATATTACTCAGCCATCAGAAAGGATGAATACCCACCATTTGCATCGACATGGATGGAACTGGAGGGGTTTATGCTAAGTGAAATAAGTCGAGCAGAGAAAGGCAATTATCACGTGGTTTCACTCATATGTGGAACATAAGGAATAGCATGGAGGACCACAGGGGAAGGGAGGGAAAACTGAATGGGAAGAAATAAGAAAGGGAGACAAACCATGAGAGACTCTGGACTCTGGAAAACAAACTGAGGGTTACAGAAGGGAGGAGGGTAGGAGAATGTGGTAACCAGGTGATGGGTATTAAGGAGGGCACGTGTTGGGATGAGCACTGGGTGTTATACACAACTAATGAATCGTTGAACACTACAACAAAAACTTCTGATGTACTATATGCTGGTTAACTGAACACAATAAAAAAATTTTAAAAAGGGGGGGGTGGAGCCAGAGAGCTATGGTGGCAGCACTGGGACATTATAGGTACTCAAAGAACATCTGAATGAAGGAAGGAAACAAATGAATGTGAGAAGAGGCCAAGGAGAAAGTGAAACTCAGGAGCTGGCTACTTGGACAGTGGCTCCTACTCCCCCAAGGCTTCCCTAAACTTTTTTCTGCTAAAACCCCTTCAGGACTAGGTGAGTTCTCATCTTCCGGTTCAGTTTCCTTATAAATGTCATGATCTCCTTGCCTCCTGGGTCTGGAAGAACTTCAGGATCCTAGTTTTCGGGACTAGCTCTCAACTGTTCTCTTAGCTTGGATCCTATTCAGGGTTTACCCCGCCTGCTCAATAGCAATTCCAGATCTAGAATTCTGAAAACATTTCTTAAACACAAAATGCTTCTTGGAATTACACTAAATTCTCTAGGAGATTTCACTATGTGGTTTTTCCTTTATAGATCTGGATATAGACATTCAACATACATTTGGAGCCTGGAATAATAGAGACTAAATCTATATTTTAAAATCTATCCCTCTGGAAAAACATAATAAAATATATTCCTCTGGGACTACTCAGAGAAAATCATGGGGTGGCACTAGACACTGGAGAGTTTAAGATGAATAAGATGTGAGGCTTTTTTTTAAGAAATTAATGCTTTTATACCATAATAGAATTTGGTGGCAAGTGACAAATGGATTTTTTTTTTAACTTATAGAACTGAATTGTTGAAATTCCTAGCCTGAAAGTCAACTAAAACCAGGAATAGACTGCTACTAGGACATCTCAGGCTCTCTCTGTACATCAGCTTTCTTCTCTTAGTCTTCTCCAAGTCACTGGAAACATGACTGTTAGCAACATCCAAGCTCACATCACCCAGCTTTGTCACAATGCATGACCCAAAAAACAATCCCAGGAAAGGGTTCTGACTGACCCAGCTCGGGTCAAGTGCCCATTACCAGAAAAATCAGTAGGATAGGCAGATGGATAGGTAGTATCCCTTGGCTCAGCTTGGATCAGATGTCTAGCTCTGGCTGTTGAGCAGTGACCAGAGGACTGAGAACTGTAAGAATGCGGCAGATCTCATTTAAATTGTATGTCTAAAATAACTCTTGGCAGATAAAACAACAAACATCCACTACTACTTCCATAGGACCATGTTCCTTTCACACTTAGAACATTCTAAGATAGGGGTATTTCCTAGAATCCTAGGGCTATTTATTTTTCAATGGGCTACAACATTTTTCAAATGTAGGTGCCTCTGTTTGCAGAGGAAAACCTGGATCTTTTCACTGGGAAGACTCCTCTATTCTCTAAATTTGCTCATTATCTGTCTAGAACCCTCCCAGTCTAGGATGCTAACCACTGACTGGTCAAATCTCAGTTTTTTGGTCTTAGGAATGAAAATGTAAAAGCAAGTGTTCTTATCTCTGGTGGGCAAATTTCCCTCTTCAAGCCCCTCAGGTGTCCCATGGACTCTGATGCAGTGGCAGCCTATGAATGATAAGGAGAGAGCAAATCTGATTTCTGGCCAGATGCCATTGGCTAGGTTACTTCTCTTAAGACTCAGGAACCCAATATTTGTACTTCACGGGTCACAGGTAGAATCATGGGGATGAGCCTGTATACTTGAGTTGTGAAATGCCATGCAGACACAGGATGGCTATTAATATAAGTCTACTTGTGGTCTTTTCTAGAGCTTTCCAGGCTAGCCAGTTGGCCTCCCAGGAGCTCCCTCCATTTTTAGGCCCCATGGCTAACTTAAATCCTGTGATCTTTGGGGTGGGCAGTCTCTTGCCCTTAATCTGAAGTGGGCTAAGCCTAGTCATGTCCACTGTTCCCATGCTGTAGGACTTGGTCCTATCTAGGAGCAGATACCATGCCATTTCAGGACTTGCTGCCTTAGAATGAGCAGGGAGTGGGAGGGTGAGGAGACAAAGGAAATGTTTCCCATCTGCTCAATCTGGAGGACACTGAGAGATCAAAATTTTGGCACAAAATGTTACCATAGGAGAATGACAATTTTTAATTTTTAGTAACAGAAAAAGCTCTAGACTACGAGGCAAGGGACCCAAGTTTTACTGTTGACTCAGCCACTAACCAGCTATGTGAAATCTTGAGACTAATTTCACCCTCATTTCCTTGCCTGTAAAATAGAGTGATTGAATTCAGTAAATTGTATGTTCTCCTTCCAGCTCTAACATTTGATGATTTGGATGTCTGTGCACAGGAAGGTTTGGGGTAGCAGAGAAGAGGGATATAGAAACTCTGCCTAAATCTATGGTTTCCAAGCTTGGCCATGGACCCCCTCAGAGAGAAGACAGAGAATTTTTTTAAGTGGTTCTCAAATCCGTATGTGAGCCAAACATCATCTGCAGACTGAATAAAAAGTATTTCACACATATGTGTACTATTTTTAAATTTACATAGGTGTTACAGGGATTAATTAAATGCCAATTCATTTTAAAGGTAAGTGTTACTCATTTTAAAACTGTTTCAAACAACAAACACCAAGAGAACAACTACCATTATTCTTGGGGAATATTGTTTGTTTATTTGTTTGTTTATAAGAATCCTTCTTACAAAATGGAGAATCATTGATGAGGAGTAAAACTTAATAGTAGGGAGAGATTGTGTCTGGGATGTATTAACTTAACTACTGCCTTTTGATTGTGAGAAATTAAAGCTAACTTAACATTAGACAAAATTCTATTTAGCTTTTAAACCCTAGCCTCAACATCACCTCCTTTGTGAAGTCTCCTGGCTGGGTCACCATACTGCCCCATCCCAACAAGATTAGATATAATATCAGCCAGGGACCCAGTAAGAAATAATCACACACTCAAATAAAGATGATTTGACAAAGACTTAATAAAGAACGATTTACTCAGGGATGAGCAATTTATAGGGGAAATACAAGGGCTAGGGCAGTACCCGGGGTGCTAGAAGCAGGACTGTTACCACCAGTGGCATGACAGGCTAAGGGAGGTGTGGTTGTTGGAACTGGTAAGAGAGAGTCCTGAGGAGAGGGTGGCCTTGAGTGGAGCTGTGACTCTTGTTGGAGGGATGCAGCTGGCCCAAAACCACACTGTAGGGAGGACACCAGGGGAATAAATAACCCCACTCATTCTCCTTTCCCGATCCTTGTCATCTACTGCTCCCTGTAATGGACCACTGGAACCAGAAGCTGGACGACGATGGAGTCTATTGATAGAGCTCATGCAGGTCAGCCTCCCAGGGCAAAGAGGGGGGCAAAGAAGGGCTGAAAGTGGACCTACAGGAGCATACAGAAGAGACCCCCACTCACTCTTTCTGAGTTCTAACAGTACTCTGTACTTAACCTCTTTCTAGTACTTTCCGTATTCAGTGGTAATTATCTGTTGACATTTCCATCTCCCCCCTACACCGTGGTTTCCCTAAGGGCGGGAACCATGTCCTGTTCACTTCCGCAGTGCCAAAACCAAACACAATGTAGATCCTTAAGAGATATTTGTTGAGTTTCAATTTGAGGCAATGGTTTTGAAAAACAAGTGCCATATGGCTGGTATAGGTGGCATCTGCCGATGCTGCTGGGTGTTCCTGGGACCCGTGGGTCCTGGAACACATCTCCTTTCCCAGAGCACCGCATGAGATGAATGGAGAAAATCACACTATTCATGTGTTTGTGAAGCTGAGGCCAGTGAAGGAATATGTCAAACCTCTTGATTGAAGCTTCTAATTTTAACACAAGTGACTAAATCTCTAACCTCATGGAACTGATCTGAATCTTCTCAGAGTTTCTGCAGGGCAACTTTCTTTTTATTTCAAAGTGTCTCCTATTAAATTACCCTGTCTTGTTTCCAGAATCACAGAACATGGGAGGGATTGGGGAAAGCACATGTGAGAAAGTCTTTGTGCCAAGATCTCTCAGATTCTGGAACAAGAAGGCCCTGCTTCAAAAACTGTTCCCATAAGATCCAATGCTCCAGAACCTCTGAGAGGTTGAGGGACAATGGGATTCTGTGGACAGAGCTCTGCTCATCGCAGGTCTGATCACATTGACTGATGATTGGGCCTTCTTTTCCTAAACCTTTTTCCGCAGCATCAGGTTGAGAAAGTTTGCCAATGGGATGCGGATTTCCAGGACAATGACTTTTCCCTTGTTTCCGCAGGGAATTTATTAAGCTCAGAGAAATGTGACAATGCCATGTAACCCAGGCCCCACAGCATCAGAGTATTAGCCAGTGGCCAGAAAATACAGAAGGAGACTCCAGATGCAAATTCTTTTCACAACTAGGTGCAGAGGGGCACAAGCTGTCTGCTCTTCTAAACAAAAGGGAAGAATCAGGCCCAAACCCGAGAAAGAATCTGAGAAAAAAGTTCACAACTGCTTTGTTTGAGGCACTACGGAACCTACGTAGTTCAAACCCAGATGTCCATCTAAAATTAAGGTAGAAAAAAGGAAAACAGAAAGGTAACAACTGAAATTAATGAGATGAAAAAATTGCACTGGAGAAGATGAGCCAAGAAAAACATTGGTTCTTAGAAAAGATTAATAATACTGATAAGCTCTGATAAGATGATTAAAATTAAAAACAAGAAGGCATGAACAAGCAATATTGGTAATGAAAAGGGGCCTATAATTATGATGTTGTGGACCTTAGAAAGGTAATAGGAATATATATATATTTTTTTCTTTTTTTAAAGATTTTATTTATTTTTTTGACAGAGAGAGACGCAGCGAGAGAGGGAACACAAGCAGGGGGAGTGGGAGAGGGAGAAGCAGGCTTCCTGCCGAGCAGAGAGCCCGATGCGGGGCTTGATCCCAGGACCCTGGGATCATGACCTGAGCCAAAGGCAGATGCTTAACGACTGAGCCACCCAGGCGCCCCAGTAATAGGAATATATTTTTAACTATAACATGCCAGTAAATTTGAAACTTTATATGAAATGGACAACTCCTTGGGGTTCCTGGGTGGCTCAGTTGGTTAAGCATCTGCCTTCGGCTCAGGTCATGATCTCAGACTGGGATGGAGCCCTATGTTGGGTTCCCTGCCCAGCAAGGAGTCTCCTTCTCCCTCTCCCTCGCCCCTCCCCCGCTGCGTGCGCCCTCTCCCTCTCAAATAAATAGACATCTTAAAAAAAAAAAATGGACAACTCTTGAAAAATATAACTTACCAAACTAACTTAAGAAGAGCTAGAACAGGGGCGCCTGGGTGGCTCAGTTGGTTAAGCGACTGCCTTCAGCTCAGGTCATGATCCTGGAGTCCCGGGATTGAGCCCGCATCCGGCTCCCTGCTCAGCGGGGAGTCTGCTTCTCCCTCTCCCGCTCCCCCCTCTTGTGCTATCTCTTTCTCTCTCTCAAATAAATAAATAAAAAATCTTAAAAAAAAAAAGAAGAAGAGCTAGAACATGTCCTATAACCTTTAAGAAATTAAATCAGAGGTTAAAAATCTCTCATTCTCAAATCCCAGATCTATTAGCTTTATTGGCAAGTTTTACTGAACTTTTGGTAAAGCCAATAATACCATCATACCTGAAGTTTTTCAGAATGTATAAGGCTTATATAACCATGGTTCTGAAACCTTAGAAGAACAATCCAAGAAAAAAAAAATTCTGGTTAATATCACTCATGGACATATATGCAATCTCTTTAAATAAAATATTAGCAAATTAAATCCAGCAGGTTAGATTTAATCTAAGAATATGAAATTGATTTGTCATCAGAAAATCAATTAAGGGGCGTTTGGGTGGCTCAGTCGTTAAGCGTCTGCCTTCAGCTCAGGTCATGAACCCAGGGCCCTGGGATCGAGCCCCGCATCGGGCTCCCTGCTCCGCGGGAAGCCTGCTTCTCCCTCTCCCACTCCCCCTGCTTGTGTTCCTGCTCTCGCTGTGTCTCTCTCTGTCAAATAAATTTTAAAAGTCTTTAAAAAAAAAAGAAAAAGAAAGAAAATCAGTTAAAATAGGAGCATCTGGGTGGCTCAGTCAGTTAAGTGTCTGCCTTTGGCTCAGGTCATGATCTCAGAGTCCTGGAATCAAGCCCCAAGTCAGGCTCCCTGCTCAGTGGAGAGCCTGCCTCTCCCTCTCCCTCTGCCTGCCAGTCCCCCTGCTTGTGCTCTCTCACTCTCTCTCTCTCAAATAAGTATATAAAATCTTTAAAAAAAAAGAAAATCAATTAAAATAACATCACATTAATAAAGTGGGAAAAAATCATATGATCATTTCAACAGATACACAAAAAAGCATTTGAGAAAATTCAACATCATTTTATTTATAAAAACATACTCTTTGCAAAATAAGAATAGGATACTCTATTGATCTGACAAGTTTACTTGCAAAAAAAAAAAAACTACAGCAAATATTTTTTTACATGTGAGCTATTGAATTCATTCCTTTTGAGATGGGAACAAGAGGACAAGAATGCCAGCAATTATAACAGCTATTTGACATTATACTGAAGGTTCTAGCCAGTGCAGAAAAGCAAGGAAAAGAAATCAAAATTACAAGTATTTGGAAAAGACACTGGCATCTAGAAAGTCCTCAATAAATGCTGCTATTATTATAAAGATTTTTTTTAAGTACTGGGCAAAGAAAAACAAAATTGTCATTATTTACATTACATGATATAATTGTGTCATAGAAATTCAAACAATTCTATAAATTTTTTTAACTAATAGAGATGTTAGCAAACTTCAGATACAAAATCAGTTCATAGAAATCAATTGTCTTTTGGGGCGCCTGGGTGGCTCAGTCGTTAAGCATCTGCCTTCAGCTCAGGTCATGATCCCAAGGTCCCAGGATCGAGAAATCAATTGTGTTTTGATACATTCAAAGAAACAGAAAAAAAATAAATATCATTTACAAATAGGATTTTAAAGTACCTAGCAAAAATGTGTGAGACTTTAATACAGAAAACTATACAAACTTAATTAAAATACATCAAGAGTATCCAAATGGAGAGATATAGAATGTTCATGTATTGAAAGACTGTATATTAAAAATATGTAAATTTCTCGGGGCACCTGGGTGGCTCAGATGGTTAAGCGTCTGCCTTCGGCTCAGGTCATGATCCCAGGGTCCTGGGATCGAGTCCCGCATCAGGCTCCCTGCTCCTTGGGAGCCTGCTTCTCCCTCTGCCTCTCTCTCTCTCTGTCTCTCATGAATAAATAAATAAAATCTTTAAAAAAAAAATATGTAAATTTCTCAAGTTGATCAATAGATTTAATGCAATTCTGATTAAAAATTCTATATGTATTTTTGTAGGACTTGATAAGCTGATGCTCAATTCATGTAGAAATGCAAAGAATAGCCAAAATACTCTTGAAGAAGATTGAGGTGAAATAATTTGCTCCACCAGATACCAAGATATCAAGCAAGAATAGGCAACGTCACCAGTGGAATTAACAGAGCGCCCAGAAGCAGACTCACTTATAAGTGGATAACTGATGTATGATAAAAGTGGTATTATGGTGGAGAAAAGATAAGCTTTACAATAAGTGGTGCTGGGATAATTTAGTATCCATGGGGAAAAAAATATGACATTGAATCCCTATCTCTTACCATATACAAATTAAATTCCAGGTATATTAAGACCCTAAAGTTGAAGTCCCTTAAAAGAATAATTCGAAAAGAAAATATAGGAGAATATCTCATGATTTGGGGGTAGAGAAGAATTTCTTAAACAAGACACAAAAAGCACTAACCATAAAATAAAATACTGACAAATATGTCGACATTAAAATTAAGTGCCCTAAAAGACATCATATAAGACAGTGAAAATAGTAGGAAGTGTTTGTAACACAAATAATCATTAAACAACCTATATCCAAAGTCTATAAAAAAAACAGCTAATAAGAAAAAGAAAAACAACTGAACAGAAAAATGAGCAAATACTTAAGCTGGCACTTTAGAAAAGAGGATATCCAAATGTCCAATAAACATAAAAAGGGGCTCATTAATCATTAGGAAAATTCACTAAAACTACAATGTTATATCAAAACATACCCATCACATAAAAAATATTTGTAATCCTTATAATACCAAATACTGACAAGGATGAGGAAGAGTCGGAATTCTCACATACTTCCCGCAGGAGATGTAAGAGACCACTTTCGGAAACAGTCTGACAATTCCTAATAAAGTTGACCAGGCACATATCCTTCAATACAGCAATTCTGCCCCTAAGAACATACCCTAGGGAAACACTTGCACATAGACTCCAGGAGATGTGTGTGAGAATGTCCACAGAAACTTGGCTTCTAATAACCCCCCACTCAAAACAGCCCAAATGAGCAGTAGAATGAATAAATAATTGTGGAGCACTCTTCATCAAAGAAAATGAATGAACGTCAACCACACAAAACAACAGAAGATATCTCTCAAACAGGATGTTTAACAAAAGAAACAAGTCACCCAAGAAACTACCTAGTATGTTACTATTTTATGTAGAGTTCAAAAATAGATAAAACTAATGAATACATTGTTTAGGAATACACACATAGGCTGTATTTCAGTTATTTATTGCTGCCATAATAAACCATGCAAAAACTTGGTGACTTAAAATACCAATGATTCTATTTGCTCATAATTCTGTGGATCAGGGATTTACAAAGAGCACACCAGAAATGGCTCACATCTGCTCTACTTTGGAGCCCCACCTGGAGTGACTCATATCTGGGGGCTGGCTGGGACAGCTTGACTCCTGGGCAGGGGGTGGGGGGTGCTTGGGGTGGGTGGGCACATAAGTGTAGCACCTTGGTTGGCTTGGTTTCCTCACAGCATGGTGGTTTCAGAGTCCCAAGAAGGAATATTCCAAAAGAACCTATCCCAATATTTGCATAATGCTTATCACTGTCCCATTGGCCAAACCAAGTCATATGGACAGACCCAGAAGTCAATGTGGGAAGTGACTACACAAGTGCAGAATAAAGGAAGCCATGGTTCATTGGGGGGCCACCAATGCAATGGCCCACCACAGTTGGTGAAGTAAGAGAATAATTTTCTCAAAAACAGTGGTTACTTTTCAGGAGGAATGAGGAATCCAATTAGGGAGGAGCACAAAAAAAGCATCTAAAATATTGGCGATATTCTATTTCTAAACTGACTGGTAGTTAACATAGGAGTTACTTTATTCTTCTTTAAAATAGAAATTGCACATGATACAAAATTATGCAGGCATTAAAATTTACATTTGTATACTTGCAAATAATTTACATGACATTGTGTTATATTATTAAATGAAAAACAGGGAAATATATATGTTTATTATAAAGATCCCAACTATGTATCAGAGCTGTTGAAGAGCTAGAGGTAAATAAACCTCCATGCCACAGTGGTTTCTCAGCATAGTAGCAGAACCATGATTGATGCACATTTTCTTATTATCTTTTTCTGTGCTTTTGGAATCACTAAAACTTTATGGGGTAAAAATAAGAATGACACCTCCCACAAAGTGAGGGATTCCAGTAATCCCTGCACTTCCCTTGACTGGCTTCACTTTATCATTCCTATTCTTTTCATCATAGCTACCAGAAGTTAATTTCTGGAGCACAAGGTATCCCAGGCTTTTCAGAATAGACTCTGATAAAAATTAAATCAGAACCACTTGAATTAGTTCTCAGACATGAATAGTATTGCCAAGCCCTCGATTTTGGTGTTCAAATGGGAACTGTCAGTCAGAGAGGGAAAGGGGCAGAGGGGACAGAGAATGATGAATTGAGGTGTCTTGCAGCTTCTCTATTTTGAATCACAAGATACCAAGAATTTGGCAGTGTGGACTTTTTCTTTAGGTCATCTACAAATACTCCTTCTTCTCTGATTTATAACTGGAGGAAGTTAATTCTAAGACCTATGGGAAGTTATAGAGGAGGAGGGAAAGGCAAGTACGGTATAACCTAATAAATTAAGAGCTTAGGCCCTGGTATCCAACTTTTTCACTGTATGACCTTGTACAAGTTCCTTAATCTCTCTATGCCTCATTTCCTCATCTCTAAAATGGGAACATAATAGTGCTACCTCACACTTCCACATTGTTGGAAGGATTAAACGAGATAATATATGTGAAATGCTTAAGTACAGAGCCTGGTTCATCAAAAGCACTCAATAAACAATGGTTATCTCCACTGCCAGTCTGTGTGAGGCATTCACACCTGTCATAGCAGATGTTCACACAGGTCCTGCTATGGGCCAGCACTCTCCTAAGAGCTTCACGTATGTTGACTAATACCACACCTAATCCTCATGATACCTGGGAGTTAGATATTATTATACCCATTTACTGATGGAAAAAAAAGGAAGGTCTGAAGTCTGCAACCTGCCCAAGGCCACAGAGTTCCTGAATAGCAGAGTGGGTTATCCCCAAACCTATGACTTTAAGCTCCCTCAAGCCCCTCTTGCTGGGTATGCTCTTGGGATGGCTGGAGCCGGTGATGGTTAAATTTCCTTACCCTAAGGGGCCTAAGTGACTTACTCTCACCATCTGGTGAAAAATTGGAAAGAGAAATTAGAGAAAGGCATTTTCCCCAAGGCTCACAGAAAGTCTGCCAAAAAAAAGTTCCTCCAACTAGAGTATGAATCCTCCAAAAAAACTTCATTTTATCCCTGTAAGGAATGTCATTTCCCCCAGTGCCCTCACTCAGCTTCAAGCACATCTTCAAATCCCTGGAGTATTTATACAAAAGACTTAGGAGCTCAATTTCTCCTGGGCTGCCTTTTACTCCAAGGAGCAGATGTTGCACAATAGAACTAATAGGCTTCAAGTTACATGAGCAGCAAGACTAACATCTTCTGCTAATAATGCTGTGAGTGATTTGAGCTCCCATGGGGCTATTACTCATAGCGAGACATTGACTTTACTCTCAGAGTCTCAAAAGCACTTGGCTGATCTGAATTAATTAAGCCATATTAACTTCCTGAGAGGCAGAGAGAAAACCTAGGAAGAAAAAGAAGTGGAAGAATGGGAAAGTGTTGTCTAATACTGAGATGAGCGTCCCCAGTGGACTGATAATATTATAGCAAGTGAACCTCACCAGCATAGCTAATGATACCCTAGGGAAAATTACAAGTCATTTGTAACATCAGAAATTACCATTGACAGTGATTAAAATGCTAGGATCTTAAAATACTTAGAGCTCAAAGTGTCCTTAGAGATCGATCATCTGGCATAATCCCCCACTTTAAGACTGAAAAAGCCAACCACTTAGATGAGTGAGAGCAGAAGACAGACCTGCTGATCCTCAGGACTCTTTCCTGCTGCTGGTGATGAGCTACCCAGGACCTTCCCTGATACTCCCTGCAGCCGGGGGTGCTGTGCCCAAACCAACTTCCCCCAGGACCAGTGGCCCCAAAGACTCCAGGTGTTTCATAGAGCTCTATAAAGAGCTGCCCAAAAGCATAGACTATTCTATTGCACCTATATATTTGCACCTGAATACAAAGTATTTGTCACCCCGTGAACAAGGCACTCCCTTTGGTCCATTAAAAAGAAGAGTAACAGGGGGCGCCTGGGTGGCTCAGTCGTTGTGCGTCTGCCTTCGGCTCAGGTCGTAATCCCAGGATGCTGGGATCAAGCCCCGCCATCAGGCTCCCTGCTTGCCGGGGAGCCTGCTTCTCCCTCTCCCACTCCCCTTGCTTTGTTCCCTTTCTCGCTGTCTCTCTCTCTGTAGAATAAATGAATAAAATCTTTAAAAAAAAAAAAAAAAAGAAGAAGAAGAGTAACAGGGTGAGGTCCCTCTGCTACAGTACAGTCCACAAGTGCATCTAGCTGCATCCTGGCCCAAGCACACTTCTCTATAGAATGCCAGGAAACAGGGACCAGCATGTCTTCTGACCCTCCTCCCAGAGAGTTCCAGCCCCTTCCAGCAATTTCTACTGGCATTCACCCACATCCTTCACACGATATCCATTAACACATCAGCCCTTCTAGACCTTTCCTGTGGTTATTTTTCACCAAATACATTATGGATATCTCTCCATGTAAGTACACAGAGATGAACATTGTCTTTTCTAATGGCTCCATGGTATTTTACTGCAGAGGCACACCAGGATGTAATCAGCCAGTCTTTCTTTGTTGTTTCCAGGTTAGGCCTTCCAATTGTTCACAATTAAAAATAATACAGCAGTGACCAATTGTACAAACACCTTTGCACACTTGTCTGATTATTTCTTTAGGATAAATTCTTATAAATGGAATTGCCAAATCAAAGAATATGGACTTTTAAAAAGCTTTTGATATAATCTGCCAAATTTTTCCCCAAAAAGTGGTGTCACAGTAGGTTCCCACAAGATTTCTGAGGTGGATCATCAATGACTTTAAATAGTTTTCTTGCTTTTCATTCAGATTCATTCCAATAGAAGCTAGTAGCCAAGTCAAATGCCAAATGGCACATTTACCAGAGGTCTGCAGAGGTTGGACAACTTTCTATAAATGGTGATAGCTTTGAGGAAATGAGGAGAGGTCATCCCTGGAAGCAGTGAGATAAAGGGCTTTTTCTTTATTACGCATCTTAATTTTGATGAAGACATCATTTTCTTTTTGTAAATTTCCAATTTGGGATACTGATGATTTCTGCATGGTGAAATTATGAAATATTATTATTCCTTATTTTGTTTACCTATATTTTCTAATATTTTTACAATGTCCTTGTAATACTAGTGCAAGTTTTTCAACTTTGGCACTATTGATATTTTGGTCCAGATAATTCTTTGCTGTGGGGGGCTGTCCTATGTGGCATAGGATATTTCGTAGCTTCCCTGATCTCTACCCACTCTTAGCACTGCCTGGTTGTGACAACCAAAAATGCCTCTAGATACTTCCATATATCTCTTGGGGGTCAAAATTTCCCCCAGGTGAGAACCATTGCTAGAATAATAGACAATATCAAAAATAATAATAAACATTTATAGTAGTTCGTGAAAGATGCTATTCTCAGTGCCTCAGGAGTATTATCATGTTGATTATTTTCAACAATCCTTTGAGGTGGATACTATTATGATATCCATTTTACCTAAAAGGAAACTCAGAATAGAGAGGTTGAGTAACATGCCCAACTTCAAGAAAATACAGAAGCCCAGACTGGAATCCAGTTGACTCTAGAGCCTGTGCTCGTAATCATTTTTCTGAAGCTGCTTCCCACTGGAATACTTTCAAAGACTCTCTTTAGCCATTTAATTTTTTTCTAGCATATCTTATAAAATATTTTTAAACATATACAATAATTCAATGAACATTCATATATTTATCACCTAAATTTAAAAACTATCAAGACTTGGCCATTCGTGGGGCGCCTGGGTGGCTCAGCTGGTTGAGCGACTGCCTTCGGCTAGGGTCATGATCCTGGAGTCCAGGGATCGAGTCCCATATCGGGCTACCTGCTCGGCGGGGAGTCTGCTTCTCCCTCTCCCGCTCCTCCCTCTTGTGCTCTCTCTCTCTCTCACTCTCTCTCTCAAATAAATAAATAAAATCTTAAAAAAAAAAAAAAAAAAAAAAAAAGACTTGGCCATTCGCAACTCATTTGTCTCTTCCTTCTTTCCCTCTTTCCTTTTTCCTTTCTCTCTTCTTGATTCTTTTCTCCCTCCCTCCCTTTCTCCTCCTCTCCCTTTTTTCCTTTCTTCCTCTCTATTATATCATTTCATCCTTTATATAGTTCTAAAAAGTATGGATATTTTCTTATGTAGCCATAATGCCTATCATACCTAACAAGGTTAATAAAAATTCTTTGGTATCAATCCATATTCAAGTTTCTCCATTATCTCAAAAATGTCGTTTAATTCTTGAAAATGTCCAACTTTGGACACTAAGAAAGACAAAGCAGTATTTCCCCATATATTGTGCACTGAGACTAAAAGAAAAGGGTAGTCATACAAGTGCATTTCATAGGAAATCTCTCCATGGTTTGAGCTGAAAATGAGAGGAAAACACCCAGCCCACAACCACAATAAAGATCCTATTGCTGTTTTTGGGATACAAGTCCTGACATGAGCAGGAACACAATTGATTATTAAAGTTAATTTTAATAACAGCAGGAAACTGGGGCTAGCCTTCAGAGTTTCTCTACTCAGCTTTCTCAATGCATATTTATGAATTCATTTTAGTGCTTGTTGATTTACTGCCATTAGCCCCTAAAAACCCTGACTCTTCCTTTCTGTTGTCCTTGAAACACAGTAGAAATTCCTCACAGGTCTGTGGTTAAGGACTAGCTTCCAAGAGGGTGAACTGGTCTTACTTTATTTGAGGGCAGGAGGTTAAAGAGTGAGGATTCTTTGGAGACCAGTGGGAATCACTGCTACTCCATCACCCCACACTGCCACCTGCTGGAATGGGTTAGGGGCAAAAAGCAGAACCTTCCTCATATGAGTTTCTTAGAGCTGCTGTGACAAATCGCCATGCACTTGGTGACTTAAAACAGCATACACTTTTTTCATTTTATTTTATATTTTTTTCATCATGATAAGTGTACTCTTTAATTTTCATCCTCTATTTCACCCATCCTCCCACCCACCTCCCCTCTGGTAATCATCAGTTTGTTCTCTACAGGTGTCTGTTTCTTGGATTGTCTCTCTTTTTTTTCCTTTGCTTATTTGATTTGTTTCTTAAATTCCACATATGAGTGAGATCATATGGTATTTGTCTTTCTCTGACTTATTTTGCTTAGCATTATAGTCTCTGGCACTATCCATGTTGTTGCAAATGGAAAGATTTCATTCTTTTTTATGGCTGAATAACATTCCATCATATATACATATGTATATAAAATATATCACCTCTTCTTTATCCATTCATCTATCAATAGACACTTGAGCTGCTTCCATATCTTAGCTATTGTAAATAATGCTGCAATAAACATAGGGGTGCATATATACCTTTGAATTGGTGTTTTTGTATTTGGGGGGTAAATACCCAGTAGTGTGATTACTGGATCGTAGGACAGTTCTATCTTTAACTTTTTGAGGACACTCAAAAGGACTGTTTTCACAGTGCCTGCACCAATTTGCATTCCCCCTTTCTCCACATCCTCACCAACACTTGTTTCTTGTGTGTTGATTTTAGCCATTCTGACAGGTGTGAGGTGATATCTCATTGTAGTTTTGATTTGCATTTCCCTGATGATGAGCCATGTTGAGCATCTTTTCTTGTGCACAGGTAGGGGGTAGGGGCAGAGGGAGAGGGAGACGCAAGCTCGCCGCTGAGCAGGAGCCAGATGCTGGGCTCAGTCCCAGGAACCTGGGCTGAAGGCAGACACTTAACCAACTGAGCCACCCAGGTTCCCCTGCCTCCTTCTTATAATAACTTCTGTGATTACATTTAGAGCCCACCAGTTAATCAATGATAATCTCCCCATCTCACAATCCAGAATTAATCATATCTGCAAAGCCCTTTTGCCATATAAGGTAACATTCACAGGTTCAGGAACTAGGATCTGGATATCTTTGGAGGCCATTATTCAACCTATCACAATTCCTCTTGAGCAGAACTCATTCCAGTAGTAACACCACTTATATTTTGAGACCACAAGGCCTTTTACATGTGTTTTTCATTTGATGATCACAACGATCTTTCAAGTTGAGCAAAGTTTAGGTTCTCCCAGAAGCAAACCCTGAGGCAGGGAGTTAAGTGCATGTGGTTTATTTAAGAGGTGACCCTAGAAGCACAGGCAGAGAGTGGGGAAGTGAGAAAGGGAGGAGAAGGAAGCCAATAAAAGGTGTGGAATCAAGCCAGTTGCCACTGTGGAAAACTGGAGCTCTATCCCTTGGGAGACTAAGAGACAGTATAGAGACCTCGGTTATCCAACCAGCGACTGAAGAAGCTGGGATTTACCTAACTCCCCCATGCACCCTTGATTGAGGGCAGTTCTGGGGGCATTAACTCCCACACCTTCATCTTTCCCCTGACTCTGGGGCCAGTATTATCCCAAGGCCAGAAGAAGACCTCAGAGTCACAGGTGTCTTCAGCAAGCAGTCTGAGTGGGGAGGTGAATGCCCAGAACATCGGCCAGGGCACTAGCAGTGTTTGCTATGATCCCATTTACCAGTGAGACCCATTTCTTCTCTCTTTTTTAAGATTGTATTTATTTATTTGTGGTGGGGCAGGGGGAGCAGCAGGTAGAGGGAGAAGCAGGCTCCCCGCAGAGCAAGGAGCCCAATGCTGGACTCGGGACTCGATCCAGGACCCTGGGTTCATGACCCAAGCCAAAGGCAGACCCTTAACGGACTGAGCCATCCAGGCGTTCCGTGACCCATTTATTCTTTCACCAAACATGTCGTGACTGCTTGCTTACTCTGGGCCAGACAGCATGCCAGGTGTTGGAGCTTACAAATGAATGAAGCCTCCCTGCATTTGAGAAATTCACAGTGTGTACAGACATGTAAAGAGAGAAATTATGATACACTATGGTAAGTGCTATGCCAGAATTTTAAGTATTTGTGCCTGGCACATAAGGAGTTTGCAATAAAAACTGGTTTTTAGAAAGAAAGTATTAAAAGCACAGAAGACCTCTGTCTAGAGGACAAATGTCCCTCTCCATCATTAGAAACAAACACCCAAATAAGGCACTGAGAGAAAATAGGGTAAAATACCAAGTGACTGGGCCAAGGTAACCTGGCCTGTGAACAGCAGAATCAGGAGAAGAATCCACATCTTCTGACTCCTAGGCCAGAATTTCTTTCACTCCACCCAATGGCCTCTGAGAGATGAGACCTCACACCTATTGCAATGCCCAGCACATGGTAAGTACCCAGTGTCTTTGTGAACCGGAAAGAGTGCATCTGGTTGACCATGAGGAAGAGAAAGCATAATCCACCACAGGAATGGCAAGGGACTTTTCTTAAGGGCAAAGCCTAAAATGTTGGTGACATTAATCACCTCCCAAATTCCCCACCTCCTAATACTATCACATTTGGGATTAGGTTTCAACATCTGAATGTGGGGAGAGAGGCAGGGACACAAATATCAGGCTATAGCACTACCTCATTTCACGCTTGCCAAACCAGCAGAACGTGCTTCCCGTGAGAAGGGTCAGAATCCTTGTTCCTTATGGGCAGCTTGCTTCCAGGAAGAAAGAACAAGCCAAGCATGCTCAGTTATTCTTCCCAAACTTACCAGGTAGATAAGTGACTCACCTCCTGGGTGTGGAGAGAGGCCCAGATTGTATTAGGAAAAATGCCTCATTACGGAAACCAGGAGTAGGGAAAAAGCCCTTCCTCTCTAACGCTGTGATTGGGAAACAGAGAACCATCAGAGACTGAGGTTATTCCTTTCTATCAAGGTCTGGGGTTATCTCAGTTTCTCTCAGGGCATCTGCTTCCATCCCTTCACGTGCCCCTGGCTTCCTCTTCTCAGTCTTCTTACTCACAGCCTGATATGGTGGCCTCACTCCCCAAGTTCACTTCGCTATTCAGCTCCCCAAAGTTGACACACTTACCCTCTCAGTGTTCCCACTCCAAACTTACAGGAGTAGATCAGAATGGCTCAGCTCATTTTCTTTCTTTTTCTTTTTTTTAGAATTTTCTCTTTACTCTTTTCCTGAGTTGATGATCTTAATTCCACTCTTCTCTCTTATCCTCTTCACCTCCATGTACCTGGTCTCATTTCCTGTGTTGAGTTTGCCCTACTCCTGTGGTCCCCATCTCAGGCTTTATAAGACTTATCAAACCCCCTCTACTCTCTCCTTGACGCCTCAATGTGGACTCAGTTCTTCCCTGGAGGGTTGGTTTTACCAAAGGTCACATCTTCTTATGACTCTTTCTTCCCTACCCAAATTACCTTGGGCTCCTGATCACCCCCCACCCCCCCTCCTCCCCTGGCCTGGCTCAGCTCATCTTTTAAAGCCAGGCTGCCCAAGACTCAAGCCAGCAGCTGGTCAACTTATTCAACAACAAAATCAGGAAAGCTCACTCATACCAACAAGATTCACAGGAGGCTGTCTATAAACTAGAAAGCCACTTCACTGACTGTTACAAAGGGAGATGTTACTTTCCACTCACTCAAATATTCATGTCTATGGAAAGACCATAGTAGAAATTTGAATTAGTGATAAGAAATTATTGAAAATTTTTAGGTCGGATGCTTTTTTGGCTAAGTGATATACCTTGAGACTTATAATTTACTTTAAAATAATTCAGGATGAAAAATAAAGTATAAAAAATTAAAGGAGGTGACTATTTTGGAAAATAGTTTGGCAGCTTCTTACAAAGTTAGAGTTACCATATGACCCAGCAATTCTACTCCAAAGTATTTACCCAAGAAAAATGAAAGTATATGTGCACATAAAAACATGTACATAATATTCATAGCAATATTTTTCATAATGACCAAAAAGTTGAAGTAACTCAAATGTCCGTGAACTGACAAACAGATAAACAAAATGTGGTATAACCATGCAGTGGAATACTATTTGGCAATAAAAAGGAACAAAGTACTAATACATACTAAAACATGGATGAACCTCAAAAATATTATGCTCAGTGGAAGAAGCCAGACACAAAAGAACACATATGGTATGATTCCATCTGTACAAAATATTCAGAAAAGGCAAATCTATAGAGACAGAAAGTAGGTTAGTGGTTGCCTAGAACCGGGGGTGGGAATAAAGAGTGACTGTAAATGAACAGCAGGTTTATTTTTAGGATGATAGAAATGTTCTAAAATCAGATTGTGGTAAAGCCTGTACAACTCTGTAAATATACTAAAATTCTTTGAATTGTATACTTTAAATGGCTGAACTATATGAAATGTGAATTATATCTCAATAAAGCTATTTTTAAAAAGGAAGGGGCAAGGAAGGAAGGAAAGGAAGAAAGGAAGGAAGGGATGAAAGAGGGAAGAAAAGATTTTTGTCAGCCGTAATGGTCAGAGCCCTCACAGTACTAGAATGTCTGAGAAGCCAAAATCATCAGAATGTTGCTATGTGAGAGAAGAGTGGAAGGTCTTGAAAAATTTTAGATGCAGGAGATCCTGTGAAACCTAACAAACCACCCCCTTCCTGTAACCCTCATCTTCCTCTAAAGAGTGCTAGATAAACATAGCAAATGTCTGACCCACTGGTTCTTTCTTTTCTTTGGTTGATGGTAAATATCACTCTCCAGTTACATACTCTGTGTAACATACTCTCTGTAACTTTCTAACTATGAAATATGATGGGAGCTGCTATTATTTTTTCTCTAAAAAATATATCCAAACTGCCCTAACTATAAATTTCAGTGTTTTCAAAACTCTTCAGTCACAAATATTCAGACAAGCTCTTAGTTTCCTCCCATAGTATGATACTCTTTCATTGGGTAGGAATTTTTTAACACTCAAAGGGTAATCTTATTTCCAAAGATTTGGGGAACCATCACTCTCAGGCTCATGTATCTCTTATAGTATATTGAGGTACAGCATTATCAGGGATTTTTGGCAAGTCTGCGAAGATTATACACAATTATTTATCAGTTAGATCTCACCAGCTTTCTGTCTTTCATGGCTTTCTTCCTGTTTTCCAGGACTGTGGTAGAATTAATCTCAAATTAATTCACACAAATCTCTAATCTCATTCCTAGATTTTGGAAGCCTGAGGAAGGAGAGGTATGTGTGTTTGGTCTGCCATCTTGATCCAATTTGCAACTTAATTTATCATGATTGTAAAACATCCCAGTGTGTTGATGTAACATAATTTATATAATCATTTCATATTTTTCCATATTAAAATTAACATTGTAATCAACATCCTTATTTATATATCTGGGCATATGACTGATTGCTTCTAAAGAAACCTTTTTAGTGTCTGTTAAATATAATAATAAAATGATTTGGTGGTCTCTGGGTTTTTATAAGCATATATAATCAAAACTTGGACATGTCAGTGCACTATGCTTAATCTAAGGACAAGAGAGTAAGAAAACCAAATCAATCTTTAGTTTGGGGATCAAACCACATCAGAATTCTCTACTCCCAGCTCTTTATGATTCCTAACAATTCATCTTCTAATCCTTTCTTTATTCCCTTACCAAAGACCCTGTAAGAATCAAAAGAAGGACATGAAGAAAGATCTAAGCTGTTGAATAAGCTCAGTCCTGGAGAGCAAATGGATGCTTGGCCAGAACCACTCAGATACCTAAAAGGTTTTCATCTTTGGAACCATTAATCTAACACTTTCATTTGCACCAGCTTTATTTTTTAACTTAAGAACAGATTAGTGAAAATTCTAAGCTTTCTTTGTACTTTGTACTGTGTTCTGCACAATCTAATGAGCGCTAATGAGCTGCAAGAATTTTTAAAACTCTGTTAATTCAGCACTGGATAAACAATCGAGCTACTTTACATCTCTGAAGGTCCCAAGTGAAATAAAGAAAGGTATAAACGTAGCTTTTACTAAAGATCTTAGTTACTTCCCAAGAGGTAGAAAAGATGGGAGAAGGTATAGAGGAAACGTGAACATAACCAGGTAAGTTAGAGGCTCTCAATAAATATTTGTTAAATAAATGAGTCAGAATTACAGCCAAGAAAGGTGGGGGGTGGGGGGGTGGAGTCAAGCCTCTAACCACGTGCATCAAAACAATCATGTTTAAGTCAAAAGGGGGAGAAATAGTATATTTATTATTTTCTATGTTGAAAACAGGCTTATAAGAAATCTCAAAAATGATTAGTATAAATTTGAAAGAAATGGCAAAGTCCAACCCCAATTCAACGCGAAAATTTATTAGTTTTCTTTCAATTTTTATGTTTTCCCAATTTTTCCACATCCTTTTCCGTCCTATGAGGAAGTGCTGGAGTGAGGAAGGGGGCAGGATGAATTTAGGGAAAATGTAAAGTTAAGAAAATTTGAATTTATTCACTTAGTCTTTCAAATATTCATGAATCTTTTATTCAACTACCATTTATTGAGTGCTAAATATGTGCAGGTGACCATTCTATTTTTAAAAATACTTTTTCTTAAAGGGGAACCCTCTTACACTGCTGGTGGGAATGCAAGTTGGTACAGCCACTTTGGAAAACAGTGTGAAGGTTCCTCAAAAATTTAAAAATAGAGCTACCCTATGACCCAGCAATTGCACTACTGGGTATTTACCCCAAAGACACAGATGTAGTGAAAAGAAGGGCCATATGCACCCCAATGTTCACAGCAGCAATGTCTGCAATAGCCAAACTGTGGAAAGAGCCAAGATGCCCTTCAACAGATGAATGGATAAAGAAGATGTGGTCCATATATACAATGGAATATTACTCAGCCATCAGAAAAGATGAATACCCAACTTTTACATCAACATGGATGGGACTGGAGGAGATTATGCTAAGTGAAATAAGTCAAGCAGAGAAAGTCAATTATCATATGGTTCCACTTATTTGTGGAACATAAGGAATAACATGGAGGACATTAGGAGAAGGAAGGGAAAAATGGGGAGGGGTAATTGGAGGGAGAGATGAACCATGAGAGACTATGGACTCTGAGAAACAAACAGGGTTTTAGAGGGGAGGGGGGAGGGAGGATTGGTTAGCCCGGTGATGGGTATTAAGGAGGGCACGTACTGCATGGAGCACTGGGTGTTATATGAAAACAATGGATCGCAGATCACCGCATCAAAAACCAGTGATGTATTGTATGGTGACTAACATAACATAATAAATTTTTTTAAAAAATACTTTTTCTTATTATAAAATAAGAGTAGAAATTTTTAAAAATTCATAAATATATAGGGGCACCTGGGTGGCTCAGTCGATTAAGCATCTGCCTTCAGCTTGGGTCATGATCTCAGGGTCCTGGGATCTGAGTCCCATATCTGGCTCCCTGCTCAGCGGGGAGCCTGCTTCTCCCGCTGCCCCTCCTCCTGCTTGTGCACTCTCTCTCTCAAATAAATAAATAAAAAATCTTTTTTAAAAATGTGGATCAGGGTGCCTGGGTGGCTCAGTTGGTTAAGCATCTGCCTTCAGCTCAGGTCATGATCTTGGAATCCCAGGTTCAAGCCCCACATCACTTCTCCTCCTGCCCCTCACCCCACTCATGTTCTCTCTGTCTCTCTCTCTCTCAAATAAATAAATAAAATCTTTTTTAAAAAATGTGGATAGCACAAATGAGAAGCTGGATTATTATTTAATTTCATTTTAATTAATTTAAAATTAAATAGCCTTCTGTGGCTAATGGCTATGGTATTGGACAGTGCAGCAATAGTTCATCTAAAGTCTTAATTTGTTTGACTTTCAGAGATTTCCACAAAGTGGCTGCCATTCTGTTTCCATAGCACTGAGTTCAAGAAAGTACTCATACCAGTTGTGTGGGCCATTAGAGTCTGAGGATGATAATGAGGATTTTGTTTACGCTTCATGAACTGTACCCTGCTGTCATATCAGGTGGTCTCAGCAGACACGAGGCCAGGCTATGAGCAGGCCTGGATCTGACTCATGAAAATAAGCCTTATGTATATATGGTAAACCTAGAGAGAAACTCTTTTGCTTCCAGAGGGTTAGATGTGACCCTCCTTACTCAGACATTACCATCCTCATCTGTGTGCCCACTGGTGAAGCTGTGGGGACTTCCTTCTTCACCTTGAGATAAGTAAATGCCAATTAATTTACTTACATGGTGCCTGGGTCTGTTCTGTCCATTAGTACATACCAATTGTTGACAGTTTTCAATATAATGGTCATGTAAAAGGTAGGAGCTTTTAAAAGGCTCTTGTCATATCTGGACATATTTCTTCCACTCAAGAGTTAGTACCAATACATTCCCACCATCAATACATGTGAGTGCTCATCTTAGCACATCACGCCCCAGCATAGGTGTTATTTTTTATATTTACAAATTTAATGGATTAACAAAATGGCCAGTTAAATTTACATTTCTTACATCTTTACAAGCAAAATGCTAAGAGAGCTTCCATCTTTTAAAAAGTTTTCTCTCTTGACCCCACATGGCCACCTCTAGCTATCATCTCATTTCTCTGTTCTCCTCAACAGCAGAACACTTTTGAGTTATCTCTGCTCTCCACCTCTAATCCTTTTCTCCTATTCTCTCTTAGACTCATTTCATTCAAGCTTTCACCCCCATCCACTCCACCAGAACTGTTCTTCTAAAGGTCACCAATGACCTTCATGTTGCTAAGTCCAGTGATTATTTTTTAGTCCTTTTCATACATGACCTATCAATAGAATTGATGCCCCCACCTTGATATGCTTTCTTCTTTTGGCTTCTTGGACATGTCTTCATTTTTTCTCCTCACTGAACAATCCTTCATAGTCTCTTGCTAGTTCCTCCTCATCTCCCTAGCCTCAAAAAGTTGATGTTCCTTAGTAATTAGTACTTGGACTTCTCAAACCTATCAATGCTTGATCCCTAAGTTATCTCAGTAGTCCCAGGGCTTTCGATGCTAGCCATGTCCCAGGTCCTCCCAAAATTATTATCTCCAGCTCAGACTTCTCTCCCAAAATCCAGACCTGCACACCAACTCTATCAACATCTATCAACTTTGATATATCAAGTGAACATGTCCAAATTCAAGTTCTTGATTTCCCACCTCAAATCTCAAGTATTGGAATCATCCTTGACTACTCAGTTTCCCTCACATCCCAAATCTATTAACAAATACTGTCAGCTTAGGTTAAGATATATCCAGAATCTGACCCACTTCTTGCCACATCCACTGCTATCACCCTAGTTCAAGTCACTATCATCTCTTGCCTGGACAGTTGCAATAGTATCTCAACTGCTCTCCCTGCTTCTGCCCTTGACCTACCTTAAGTCTATTTTCTATAAACAGCTAGGAGCCTGTTAAGACAGTTAGGACTTCTCTCTCCTTTCCCCAAAACCTTCAACCAGGCCTGTCTCTAACATGTGTGAGGCTCCAGGCAAAAATAAAATGAATGCTGCCTTTCTTTTCCCATCCCCAGCTCTGTTCTAAACCATGAAGGGGTTGACAGGCAGAGTATAGACACCCCATCTTGCATGCCAGAGCTTTATCCATACTCAAAAACACAGCTGTCCCTTAACCACCCCACAGGCCTACGGATGTGCATACCTGCAGTACAGTCAACACTTGGGAGGATGGACTTAGCAAAGAGCTGTGCACAAGCCCTGGAAGCAGGTATGGGGCTGTTTGGGCAGGGAATTCTAGGTTTGTGGGTACCTATCACATGGTCTAGAAAGGGCAAGAAGGCGTCCAGGTGAGGCACATCACTTTGGCCTATAGGGAAGGGCATAGCTAGAGGAGCCAAAGAAAGAATCCACTGAAGTGAAGGGTCAGTGCAGGGCCTCCAGTTGCCTGGATTCAATGGACTGGCAATGTCCCAAATGGAGGCTGCCTTGTCAGCCTGAATCCCAGAGTGAAGACAACCTGGAGCAGGGCTGCAGCTGACCCATCATAGACACATAGTATGAGCATACAGCCCTTGAGATCTGGAAGTCTTTTGTTGCCATGGCATAATCTATCCTATCCCACTAATACATATATCTTGCTCTATGAACGTGAGTTCTATAAAGGCAGACCATATCCCATTTGACTTATATCCCTAGCACCTAGCACAGTGCCAAGCACATAATAAATACTCAAGTTAATATTGCAGGAATGGAACCTTTCTGGATTTCATCTGTATAATAAAGGGGGTTAGAGTAGATATTTTATAAAGTATCTTCAAATTCTAGCATCCCATGTTTTCTGTGATTTCAGAAATAAAAGGTTCTGCATTTCCTTCTCAAACACCCACATGCCAAAGCCTCATTCCAACCTGAATTTCTTTTCTCTTCTGATGAAAAGCTTTTGTACATCGCTATATATGCTTATAGCATTACAAGAACTGCTTAAGGTTTTAAAATCCTACTGCAATCAGCCTGTACAGGCAAGGAATTAAATACTAAGAATGCCTTTTCTGTCTCTGATTACTATGACCCTGAGTGATGTCTCCCCCCACCCACCCACCCACTTTTGCTACTGGGCTTGGGCAAGTATACCTGCTGTTCAAAGACCATCTGAAATTACCTCTAAGAAGGAACTGCTTTGAGAATCAGGCTTATAATTAAACAGTAATTGAAGTTTCCTGTGGTTTTATGCATGGGTCTTATCTAATGCTTAAGTAGATAAACTGCATGGCTTAAAAGTCAGAATGGAATTAGATGCTCCTACAAGTGAGCAGAGGTCTTTGTTCAGCAATGGTGCTTCTTTAAAATCCAACCTGGTTTCCAGCACTTTTGTCACAGCACCTACACGACAATGACATCAGTCTACCCTGCAGAAGCGACTGTCAGAGAACCATGGAATGATAGAGCTGAAATGGACCTCAGCGAGCTCCTCATCCAAAGTCCTTGTTTCACAAGAAAATAAAACCCAGGGAGGTAAAATTGATTTGCCTCAGGTCACAGGTAGAAGAGGAGAAGATCAGGGATTTAGGAGGTAAGACTATGATGACTTGGGTGACTTACTGGATGCAGGTTGTTAGGGAAAGAAAGGAATGGAGGACAATTACAAACTTCTCAGTTGGGGTCAAATGAGAAAGAGCAAGTTTGAAGGAAATCCAATGAGCTCAGTTGGGGTCATGTTGAGTTTGAGGTGTCTGTGTGCCATACAGACAGCTATCAAGCAGAAAATTAGATATTACAAATCTGAAACTGAAGAAAAAAGACAAAGTTAAAGAGAGAAATTTAGGAGTCAGCATCCTCCCACTCGGTGTTTAAAACTATTATAAAGCAGGAAAAGAAATCAGGAAAAGGGAGCAACAGGAGTATAACCAGCAGAATACTGACATCTAAGGGTTTTATTAAAAATAAAAATAAATAAAATAAAGAAGAGTTTACAAAATAGTTTACAAGAGTGGCCAGAGAATAGGAGGGAAACTGGGATAGAATGGTGTTGGTAAAGGCAGGGCAAGAGAAGGTTTCAAGAAGGGAGACGTGCTCTGTAACTGTGGCCCACGCACTGCTAGCTGCCCCCCCCCCATTCATTCTCCTCGTTTTCCTTGCTAACAAAATCCTGATTGTTTTTCAGAGTGGCAATAACCCTGGTCAAAAATTAAACCATGATTTCCCAGGCTCCTTTGCATCTAGAGGTTGCCCATATGACATCCCTCTGGCCAACTAGATATAACCAGATGTATATCTACTTGGTGAGAATGTCAAGAAAACAATTATTTTCCTGATATAAAGTTTGATATAAAGTTTGATATCCTGATATAAATGGTCAAACTGCTGGCATCTCACTTTTACCCTTTGCCTTTTCCCCTTTCTTTCTCCCAAGATAATGATTCTATGTCCAGAAATATAGCAGCTATCTAATGAGCATGAGTACAAAGGACACACACACACACATACACACACACACACACACAATAGATGATATGGAAAATCAGGAGTCTGATTCCTGATCTACTCAGTTGAATGAGTGAGAAATGTGGGAGTCAACCTTGATTCCTACCCTCTTACTGCCTTTGATCCAAGATCCTTGACTCTACCCTTAAATATCCTTCAAATTCACTTTCTTCTAACCACCCCTAGTCTCTGCATTGTTCAGGCCCATATCATGCCTTGCCCAGCTGACTGAACTGTCCTCCTAGAAGGTCTTCCTGCTTCCACTCTTACCCCCTGCAACCTGTCCTCTAATCTTCTGTCACCAAGTCAACAAAATGGAATGCTTTTGTGTTGATCCCTGCTGAAAATATTTCCATGGCTCTCATTGCCTAGTGGATAAAATCGAAGGTGCTTAGCCCCACAGTTAGGCTCTCTATGATTTGGCTCATGCCTTATGTTGATTATGACATACTATGCAAATATATAGTGGTTCACAACCACTTCGTGAACAAGGACCACTTACCAAGCATTGTGCTTTATATTTATTTAGTTCTCATAATGCTTTCCCACACATTTGATAGTACCATTCTCATTTTGCAGATGGGTCAACTGACTCTCAGAAAGGTTAGGTCACTTGCCCAAGAACACATAGCTTGTTTAAGCAGGGCAAGGTCTGGATGTGAAAGCTCTTTCAAAGTCCTTTCCACTGCAGTGCCTTGACATGAAAGAATGTACACTCCTCTCCTTCCTGTTCCTCACTATTCCTCATCTACCTTAAATGGACAGCCTTGTTGAAGAAAAACAGTCTTGCCCCTCGGGCCAAAGGAATCTATCCCCCACTGCGGTGGGAAGAAAACAGGTTCTTCACACCAGCTTCTGCAAGGGAAGAGAGAATCGCCCAAAGCTAGAGCTGTATGGTGAGCTGGTGGGCCTGACTCTCCCATTCAAGGCTCTGCCTTCTCCTCCTCCTAGGTGGGGGTCCGGCGCGAAGTGCAAGGATGGGGATCCGGGTCAGAGAGCCCTTCTCCTTTGACCTAGCCGGCCTGGCTGGCGCCACCACAGTGTTGGAGTAGGATCCCGTCTCCAAGGCCACCCCCTCCAGAGTCCGGAGCTGGAAGACCAGGGGGGAAGGACTCTGGTGACTCCCCAAAGTCTCAAGCAAGACCTGACACCCACTCCTCACCACTATCTCAGCCTAGGAGCCGGTCCTGTGGGCTCTGGCAGCGCAGCCTACTCTGCCGCCGGAGCGGTTTTGCACACACCGCTGCCGCCCAGCGCCCGGACCCAGAGCAGTCGGCCAGCAGCGGGACCCTGGAGCAGTGCAGCCCTCTGAGCCCCGAGAGTCTCGCGGTTGAGAAACCCGCGGTCAGAGAACCCCCTGGGAGCTCTGCTATCAGTCGGGTCGGATCACCCAGATTTGTAACTGGAGAAAGGTCCAGGTCCCCGAGGGCCATGTCCAGCTAGCACCCTCTGGCCCTCGGACCTGAACTCGGAGTCCAGGCTATCCCGTTGGGCAAATCGTCCCGAGTTCCGCTCTCCCGCCAGCCGCAGACTCGCACCCCCAGACCCTCCCCAGGCACGGAGGCAGTTGCTGCCGTACTGCTCAGCCCTCCTAGGCAGCGGCGGAACGATCCCCAGCTGCTCCCAGCACCCCGACTTGACCCTGGGCAACCTCTTCTGCCCGGGTGGCTCTCCCCGGGGTCTGAACCCCTCGCGCCCCCGCGCGTCCGTCTTTGTTTCTGAGCTTGCTCTGAAAGTGATGTAACGAGGCCAGGCTCGCACGCTGCTTTCCCTCTTTCCCAGACTTAAGTCCTTCCTCCCTCCAGCACCAGAGCCCAGCGCTGGGCTGTGCCTCCACTCCACTCCCAGAGCTCTGGAGACCGACGGGCGCTGTTGAGAAAGAGGCGCTCCCACGTCCCACCTCCTGGATGCAGAGTCAGTGGGGAAAGCGAGGCTTTCCTTCCAGAAACAAGGGAAAGAGCCGAGGGGACAGCTGTTGTGGAGGTTTCTAAGGAGACTCAGACTGGCTTCTTTCCCTGCTCCTGGGAGACGGCAGGAAACCTCAGGTACCTCAGTGACCCCAGTCGGTGGATGTTTATATGAAAGAGACAGAGGCAGTAAGAGAGAGAGAGAGAAAAACAGAGGAAGAAACAGAGACCCAGAGACCGTGATTGACAGACAAGTGGAGAGAGACGAGTAAGAGAGCTAGAGAGTTGGTGGGTGGGAAACTGACTTCGGTTTTCTTTTTTCTTTCTTTCTTTTTTTTTAACCCACTGTGGTTTTGCTTCTGACAGAAGAGAGAACTGCTGCTCCCTAGCCAGCAAGCAGCCCCCAATCTGGATGGAGTGAAAGATGCGGCCTGATGACATAAACCCGAGGACTGGGCTGGTGGTGGCCCTGGTCAGTGTCTTTCTGGTCTTTGGCTTCATGTTCACCGTCTCTGGGATGAAAGGAGAGACGCTGGGAAACATCCCCCTCCTGGCCATCGGGCCAGCCATCTGCCTACCAGGCATCGCAGCCATTGCCCTGGCCAGGAAAACCGAGGGATGCACCAAGTGGCCTGAAAATGAGCTGCTGTGGGTCCGCAAGTTGCCCTGCTTCCGGAAACCCAAGGACAAGGATGTGGTGGAACTGCTGAGGACCCCTTCAGATCTGGAGTCAGGCAAGGGAAGCTCAGATGAGCTGGCTAAGAAGGCGGGCCTCAGGGGGAAGCCCCCCTGCCAGGGGCAGACAGAGGTGCCTGTGGCCAGTTCCATCACCACCCCCACACCCACGGAAGGAGAACGCCAGAGCCTGGTCCAGAGCGGGCATCAGGAGGAGGCATCCAGATACCTGGATGGTTACTGTCCCTCAGGCAGTTCCCTTGCCTACAGTGGCTTGGATGCCAAGTGCTCAGCCTGGGACAGATCTGATTGCCCGGAGCCTGAGGACAGCATCTTCTTTGTGCCCCAGGACAGTATCATCGTTTGCTCCTACAAGCAGAACAGTCCCTATGACAGATACTGTTGTTACATCAATCAGAGCCAAGGCAGGTGGGATCACGAGACAATAGTCTAAGCTTTGCATACAAGAGTCGCTGTGTTGATAGAAACGTGACTACATTCAGCTTCTAGGGGAAGGAAACTGCCCTGCTCCAACAGCCTTCAAACTGTTAGAAATTGACTTGGTATGTGATGGGTGTGCAAGCTTCGGGTGCCTGAAAGCCATGTAAATAGGCATGTTGGGGACACATTTTAGGGAAGGGTGATGAGGGTTAAGGACACTGGAAGAGGCAGTGGGTAGGAGAAGAAGCAGTTCCAATTGCTTTTTAACAATTAAACCATGTTGGATGTTTTCTAAAATAACCCAGAAAGTGCTACTCAGCACCTGCTAAAATCAAGATAAACCTAGAGTGGGCTGCAGATATCAGGCATGAAATGATACATGGGCTTGCCATAGGGAAACTGACCTGCTTTCAGTCTGAATAAATTGAAAGACAAAACAATTTAGTGCTTCATTGTATGAAATGATTTTTATCTGGTGAAAGCTTTTCACACTTATGATTTGCTGAAAGAAAAAAAAGTCAAGATAGAAAAGCTACTCCCTCCATAGGTAGGATGGTTTTTGGAGAAAGGGGAGTTAAAGGCAGTTGAATTATGTAATTGAGTTTTATATTATCCTCTGACAAGATCAGAGATTTCAAATAAAGTAAAGTAAGTGTGACCAGCTAGGTAAAAAACTAACATTTTTAGATGGCTATGTTCCTTCTTAAACTCTTCGTTTAAATTGATTTACTGGGTCTTTATCTTAAGTGTTTTTTAATATTTACTATCATTCATGTATAATTTCCTCATCAGGTACAAAATGACTTGATGTAATATTTTCATAGATTAGAATTTGTGTTCATCAAGTCAAAATTGGTTTTATATATGTATACAAGTATCTTTAACATTTCTGGGAGTTCTGGTAATAACTATTCCTATATGCCTTTTAAAATCTGAAAACTATGAAGTCAGTACATTAGTCTTGAACTTTATGCAGAATTTACATAAAATGTAATGGCTAAACTTCTGGAAGTGTCATTATTTGTACATTTATTCAACATTCCCAAAGACTATAAATGCCAATGAAACGAGTTAATCTACTAGATTTAACTAAAGCTCAGTTTTTATTAAGTTCACCTAATCAGTGAGCATTGCATGACAGGGTCTATTTTATTTCATACTTAATCTTTTGCTGCTGAGGGAAAAAGGCACAATGGGATCCTAAAATGTATTTCCTATTTCACTTGCTTAATTGTAATAGACAAGAGGGCAATCAGCCAAAATACCATTTAGTCCCTGTTGAAGAGAAATATTGAATTATATAGAGAAATCATGGTATATTTCATCTTGCAGATCAAAATATTTTGCATCCTTTAAAGAATGATGATTTATTTTCAATGATCAAATAGTTTCAGCCACTTTCTCCCAAAGGGAATTGAGGACAAAAATTCTAGCCATACCCCTTTTGTATATTTCAGGTCCAGTTCTGCAAGTCTTTAAGTGCAGCAATCATTCAGTCTTAAGAACCATGCCCTTAAAAATCACAATTTCCAAACCAAGTTCAACATCAAAAGAGTATGATTTTTTTTTAGTAGGGCTTAAATGTCAGAAAATGAGATGTGTGATCCTAAGCAAATTTTATCTTCTTGTACCTCAGTTCTCACTCTTCAGAAATCAGGGAGGAGTGGGACCGACTTACACTAGAGTATGTCTATCGTTCATTCCCAGTTTGAATATTCTATGGCATCATGTCAACGACACTTTATATAATGCCAGGGAATGAGATACAGCAAAATGCATGCCAAAGTTAATGCAATTCATGATAAAAATTATATGACATGGATTGAATTCTTACTACTACTCAAAAGAATTTTGTAGATATGTGAAAGCAGATTTGTTTTATTGCCAAATATTATTTATTCAACAAATACATTTCTGGGAATAAAATGAAGATGTTAATTAAGGATAAAATTTTTTTGATATCGGTATAGCCCCCAAATAATCCAATAAATGCAATAAATGTAATTTACTTTGGATTTGGCATGGAGGGAAAATAGTTTCCTAGAATCACAATACCTCTTAATAATTCTAGGGCATTTAAAAGATGAAAATCATGTTTCAATGAAGGTAAAAATTATTGGATAACTCTTTTAGGAATAAAAGCTTCTAATTTGAACAACAACAAAAAAAACCCTTCTAATCTGCTTGCCATTTGTGGACCTCTTCAGAGATGAAGAGATAGCAAGACAGCAGAGAGAGATATTCACAAAGACTCAGCAAATCCTATACAGGGTCTGAAAAGAGATGCTTGTAGTGTTAGGTATGGTTTAAGGTGTGGAAAAGTTACTTTTTGATTTCTTGGAATCAGCTCAAACCCCTTGATATTATATACACACATACACACACACACTCCAATGTCCAAATCCAAAGTTAATTACTAGTTTAGAAATCTAAGATATTTTATCACATTTTCAAGTTCTATTTCAGAAGAAACTTACTTCAGTCTTCTTCCATCCACCTACTTAAGATACTTAAGGTATCTAAATATGCTCTTGAGGGAATTTTCTGCAGTGCTAAAATAATGGTTTGCAAATGTTGACTGGGTGGCTTAACTCTGACCAGAAAGAATAAAATACGTGATTGTGTGTGTGAATTTTTTTTAACATCTTACATTAGGTAACACCCTCCTAATATAAAGCAAGGTAGCCTAGTGCCCCAAATCAACACTCATTAAGTAGTATTCAGGGGAAAGCAGCCATTCTGTTGAACAGAGGTGGAAGAGAAGGAAAACAAGGTGAGAAAAGTGTCTGAGCTTGTTAGAGGAAAACAGCAGCTCATTCTAGTCAACAGTTTTAGCAAATTGTTAATATTAATGTAATAGACAGGAAGACTATTCCCTGTATCCAGTAAGAGCTTTCAGACAGACATAAATCAAAGTAGGCACTAGTTATTTTTTTACTTGCTATTAATCCAAATAGTCATTTCAACTTGATTTTAAATAGGCATTTTATTTTTGAAATTATTTCTATTGACTTTTTCTTGTTCAATATTCCTATCTATTATGCTCATGAGTTCTTTTTCCAAACTGCTTCTTGATTTTTTTAAAAGATTTTATTTATTTATTTGAGAGACAGAGAATGAGAGACAGAGAGCACAAGAGGGAAGAGGGTCAGAGGGAGAAGCAGACCCCCCGCTCAGCAGGGAGCCTGATGTGGGACTCGATCCCAGGACTCCGGGATCATGACCTGAGCCGAAGGCAGTCGCTTAACCAACTAAGCCACCCAGGCGCCCTGCTTCTTGATTTTAAAGTGTAAATTCAGCCAAGATACCCAAGCTAGAACATATTTAGACAACTGTTTCAAGATTTAGTTTCTATTACAATCATGGCAAACAAAATCCAGATATAGTTAAGTTCAGACTCTCTTCCAATCAGGTCCTTTGGAAATGTTTTCAATACTCTACTCATCAGGTCCTTTGGAAATGTTTTCAGTACTCTAGGTCTTAATACCCACTGAGCTGGCACAGGTAGGGAAAGAAGACTCATTCTTTTAAATGCTTTTCCCTTTTGTAATATCCAACCTCTGTTTATTTATTAATATCTCCACTCTGCACCTATAGCATCATTTACTTGGTAAATTCACTGTTATTATTAATTTATAACATTAAAGAAAATTGTTTGAAAATCCACAGCCCCACTATCCTAACAGAACTACTGTATTTCCATTTTAGCATATCATCCTCAAGGACTCCCCCACATACACCTTAAATATTATAATTGTGTGGTTTTCTTCTCCTTTTATTTATATGCTAAGTATGTTTTCATGTTTCTATGCAGTGTTCCCGATTACCATTTAACAATTGTGTAATATGCCATTTTTGAGAAGTACCGTAATTTAACATGCCATTTTTTTTTTTATCATGTCATTCTTTATTGCTAGCCAGATAACATGTTTTATGGATGGTTTTGTATGTTTTTTTTCTATTGTTGGTAACATAGCTACATTATTTGTCATTTGCTTAAAGAGGTGAATATTTACAATCAAAAAGCTGTCTCCTTATAGATGAGAGTAAGGGGGCAGAGATGTGTAAATGGATCAAACACTTGACATTATTGGTTTTCTCTTGATTCATGGGCAAGACATAGGGTAAGAGACAAAATAATGCTTCTACAAAAAGGTCCCCCCTTTGGGACCAGAGCCAGTATTTTTAAGAATAAGATGAGATGGGGCCTATATTTTTAAGAGTAAGATGGAACATTTCCCCAGTTAAGATACCACTAGTGTATATCTCAAAATCAGTTTACAGTGGTGTCAGTCTTCAAGAGCATAATGTTGAACAAGCAAAATGAAAAATAGATGTAGACAAAAATTACTTTTCAATATTTCAAAAGCACTTTCTTAAAGTATCTCATCATTTATTTTATAATATATTTAATATGTATATATATTATTACCTATTAGTGACTTACAAATGAACTGGAATTTCAGGAATTCAACAGACTCTACCCATGAGTTTTCTGTTTCTTCCTCAACGGAAAAATGAACTGAAGATGGAATTATGGACAAATGCTTGGCTTAACCAGATATCTCAATAAAGAACTGAATTCCATTCAGCCTCTTGTCCAGGTAACATGAAATCATGTAAACACCACTGAGTCATGTCCTTGATTTCTCACCACCTACCACAGGCTCCTCACTCCACGAACACCCCAAAGAAAGAAGTTTATACATGACGCTGTCCAGATACAAATAGATAGACATTGATATCAGATCTCCACAATCTTTTGCAAATTATTTCTGGGCCTGACCCTTCTTAGAGATCCTTTCTTTGTCTTTCCCTTTATTCCTCCTCCTGATTGCATGTTACAGTCTACAGACCTGGTATCCTCAATGACAGCACAAGGCTTTACATGTTTTATCCATAACAAGGTACAGTGATACAGAATGCGCCAGTTACAAAACAGGGCATAAAACTATTAAAACTTCTCTTTGACAAATCTATCCCAAGAAAGTTAAATATAACAAGTATCTTTGCAATTCATCACTTTCTTTCTCTTTATGGTAATAAATGATTATATATGAGACAATCCCTCAGTCTGAGGCCAGACCACATTTGTTTAGAAAAAATAGGCTTTTGAACATCAACTGCCTGTAATTCAACATGAAAAGTATGGACATACCTTCTCTGTGAGCGGTTAGACCATCAGACCAACTCATAAAGGCCCGCCTGCCCCTGTGCTCTTCCCCCTACCTCCCATCCTCTGCAGCAGCTTCTTGGCTGTGCCCTGATTGTGCCCTGCAGCTCACTACCCTGAGTCTTCGCCCCATCATTTTCTCTGCCTCACATGTCCACCCTGTCTTCACCCCTCTGCTGGTTAAGGCCCTAATATCCTTCAGGGGGCAGCTGCCACATCAATCTTCTAGATTTTCCCCCTCAGAACTAATAATACTTCTACTATTCTCTGGCCTGACAACACCTCCACCATTATCATCACACACATTAGCTGAGGGTGTGTCTGTCTCTCTAACCGCAGTGTGAGCTCTTTGAGGGCAGGGGCCACGTTTTATTCATCCCACCACTGCACACCCTCCCACACACACTTTGCCCTTCTCTGTGAAAACTAAATTGCACCACTTGGTCACTCTCACGGCCTTCCTTCTTCCTCTTTCTCACAGGAAAAAAATATCTACCTTCTTGATTTGAACTAAATTAAATAGAATATAGTCAGCAAAAATGCGGGTTAAAATAGGCTTCTGTGGGTTGGGACCCTAACTTTTATTTAGCATATTGTTTCTTCGGGGAAACCACATCTTACATAACAAGGAGAAGAAAGAAATAAACCATTCCAGAATATTTTCTCCTCCCTCCATGATTGACCTAACTCCTACTCCCTGCCTCCCTCCATGAGTCAGTGACCATATACACATGCAACAAGAATTGGTGGTTCTAGAAGCACTTGACAGCCAAGCTTCTGAATTCCTAACTAGAAAGAAGGTAAATCAGTGTACTTAGGTTAACCCTGTAAGTAGGTCAACAGAATATAATTTGCCAGCCTGGCTATTGTCCTATTATGCTTCCATCCAATGATGCTAAACAGGACTTTCCAGGCCACCCAGGTATTCCCTCAGGACGCTCTCAGGGGGCTGAGTGGCAGACCCTCACTCTCTCAGCCCCAGTGAAGCTTTTCTTCTCCACAAAGTCTGTGAGATGCTCAGAGACTGGTTTGTGGTTCAGAGAAGGCTCTGGCTTATTCTGGAGCAAGATGATGGCATTGCTCAGCAATTCTCCTGAGTAGTATTTGAGGCCAGTCTTAATAAACTTCAGGCTCATGTAACTGGTCCTGTAAATTTCCCAAATTATCTGACTGAGTGAAAGTGGCATTTAATTTGAGTAACTCTTTTTCTTGACCTTGGCAACTATCAGGTTCTCCTTCAACAATAGCAAGAAGGACCTCATCTGAGTATGGGTGGGGAAGGGGATAGCAAAGGGAGAATGTGTCCGTATGGAATTGTCAGCACAGGGAGAAGAGCCAACAATCCCTCATTAAGCCAGTCACTGTTGTGGCCTCCTCCCCTGACATCACCACTTCTTGTCTCAAACTTAGTAGCAAATGCTAGAAAATGGACTGAGAGGACAAACCAAACAGAAACATGTTTTAAAACTGAAAAGCGTAAAAGGAAAATGCTAGAGAATTTTGATACATTTTTTTAAATGGCTAAGAAAAGAAATACAAACAATTTAAGTGTATTCTAATAAGGGCAAAAATTAGCTAAAACTATCCTGCTGGACAGAGTCAAAAGGAATATAAAATAGCATCCAATAAATAATCAAACTCATTTAAAAATTACTCAATAGACTAGTACAATCAAAACTAGAAAGTTAAAGGAGTACAAGTGAATACTTTTAGCTAAAGTATTCAAAATTAAATCTTTTTAAATTCACTAAAAATGTCCCACTGAAAAAACAGGGTGTGAGATATGAGCAGCAATACTGAGACTGGGACTAAGAGCCCATTGACCTATGGCTGACAGAGGCAAAGACAAACAAGGAACGAAGCTGGGCTTAGCTCTCCTCTCTTGAGTCCCCCAAAGCAGGCCCTTACCCTTCAGGTAGCAAAACTACAGAGTCCAGAACTGTTGCTCCCGCACAAGCCTGAGGTCCCTCCAAAGCTCACCTCTCACCCTCCTGTGTTAGAATAGAGGCCAGCAGCTAAAATGTTGAGAGGCAGTGTGCAATCATGGCCTTATGGAGGTCCTAACACAGGAGAAGTGTCACTGCCTACACCTTTGTCAGCCTTGCCTGGTCTCTGTCCTCTTCATCCCCCTGTTTCCACAAGCAGCACAACGTCCATTCCTTCACTCCACAAGTCCTGGTTAAGCAGTGCATATGTGCTGGGTATTGTGCTGGCCTGAGATGTCACAGTGAACAGAACAGACCAGGCTCCTGTCTTCATGGAGCTCACAGCCTAGCACGGGGTGTCAATGGCTGAGGTGAGGATGTTATGAGGATGTACACTTGGCAGGAGCACCTAGCCCTCACCTTATTGGGGGAGGGTGGTGAGCAGGGAAAGTGGCTAAAGGGTTCTACCAATTCCACAGTGTGTAGAGGTAGTGGGGAGAGTTTCCCCACACACCCAAGCAGTTCTCCAACACCAGCTAGGCATCCCATAATTCAACTCAATTCTGATACCGTCTACCTGGAGATACCATCAGATTTCACAGGGCTCAATCGTACAAGACTGCCCCTCCCACTTCAGATGCCAGTTGCAAGTCCAAGTGTCACCTGTGCTTCTAACAGGCTACATATTAAAGGTTCCAGGGGCGCCAGGGTGGCTCAGTTGTTAAGCATCTGCCTTCCACTCCAGTTGAGATCCCGGGGTCCTGGGATCTAGCCTGGCAAAGGGCTCCCTGCTCAGCAGGGGGGTCTGCTCCTCCCTCCCCCTCTTCCCCTCCCCCAACCCATGCTCTCCCTCTCTCAAATAAATAAATAAAATCTTTTAAATAAATAAATAAATAAATAAATAAATAAATAAATAAATAAGCGTTCCAACAACCCTCTCCTCAGCTTTGATTAATTTGCTAGAGTGGCTTAGAGAACTCAGAGAAATCTTTTACTCACTAGATTACTGGTTTATTATTAAAGGATATAATTCAGAAACAGCCCAGTGGAAGAGATGCATAGAGCAAGGTATAGAAAAAGGGCAGAGAGATTCCATACCCTCTCAGATCATGCCACTCTTACTGAATCTCCACCTGTTCACCAACCCAGAAATTCTCCGGTCCATTCTTTTGGGGTTTTATGGAAGCTTCACCACATAGGCATGATTGATTAAGTGACTGGCCATTGGTGATTGACTCAATCGCCAGCCCCTCTCCCCTCCCCAGAGGTCAGAGGGTGAGACTGAAAGTTCCAATCCTCTAATCACAAAGTTGATTCCCCTGGCAACCAGCCCCCATCTGGTGATCCAGGGGCTTTCCAAAAGTCACCTCATTGACATAACAAAAGGCATCTTTATGGTGGTCATCACTTAGGAAATTTCTACAATTTTAGGAGCTCTATGCAAGAAACTGGACAAAGACCAAATACGCATTCCTTCATATAAATCACAATATCACAGAGTCATGGGGGAAAATGTCTGAATGAGACCTGAAAAATGCATAGGAAGTAGCTGACTAAAGAGGGGAGAAACAGTGTTCCAAGCCAAGAAAACAGTGTTTATGAAGGCCAAGAAGGAAGAGGAAAGCATGACACATGTTTATTTGGAAGAAATGGAAAAAAAAAAAAATTCATTAGATGGCTGGAGAGGGGGCCAGGTAGAGAAGGGCCAGGCAATGGCTTAGGCCTCTCCCCACCACTACATTTAGGCTTTGTTACACAGAAAAAGAAGGCCTGGCCACCCTGCTCGTCTCCAGCACAACCATAAGGAAGGAAGATTAGACTCATCTTGACTAGGGTTTGCAGGTTTAACCAAATTCTACTTTAAGGAGAATTGATTCAATAAGCAACTGCTTGATCTGGTTGCATTTCAGGGCAAGGTTCCTTTCACTTGGAGACAAATAACTAATCAAACTAAGCAGTCCACCTTTCAAACATTTGTTTTGCTCTTACATGCACTAAAATAATTTGGAGCTCTTGGGCGCCTGGGTGGCTCAGTCGTTAAGCGTCTGCCTTCGGCTCAGGTCATGGTCCCAGGGTCCTGGGATCGAGCCCCACATCGGGCTCCCTGCTCGGCGGGAAGCCTGCTTCTCCCTCTCCCACTCCCCCTGCTTGTGTTCCCTCTCTCGCTGTGTCTCTCACTCTGTCAAAATAAATAAATAAAATCTTTAAAAAAAAAAATAAATAAATAAAATAAAATAAAATAATTTGGAGCTCTTAAGTGAAAATACCTGATATAAACAGCTTCTAAAATCACCATTTCTGGGATACTTATCATTATTACAGACAGGTTGGCATATGGAAAGACTTTTTTCCATCATCGAGTACCCAACGATGATTGTGACATTAACCAGATTTACATCTCTACGGTTAACATTTTCTGTGTTTCAAAATGTCCCTAATATTTCTTCCTTACTTCAGCTGCTTGGAACTCAGGTCCCTTGTACAGACATATCTATCCCTGCACAGATACATCTATCATTCTCAAAGAGTGTCCCATGTCCGTTAGTTCCTTGTTAGGTGAATATATGCTACACAATAAAAGGTTTTAATACTCAAATAAGTTTGAGAATTGCTGGGTTAAACCAAGATAAACATATTTTTTTTTTACAGTCTGTATCCCCAACACTCAGAATAGGACCTTGTACAAAGTGGGCACCAAATAAGTACTTGTTGAATTAGTGAATGTAGAATTCCATAAAGCCATATATTCACATGCTCTGTGACATATAAGAAGGGAACTGAGTGTGCAGCATTCCATGGGGCTTCCCTTAGGACTAGCATTGAAAAATCTTGCCCTAATCTTTAAATCTAGAAGCACACTAATCATGACAAAGAAGACAAATTTCCAGAAATCAAAACGAAGAGACAAAGGAAAGGGAGGGAAGTTACATAATCCCCAGAATTACCTTCTAACAGACTACTCTTCCCTCAGCAGGGACAATTTGGGTGATCAGGGTAAGGATGTATCTGCCAGACATTTTGCCTCCAGATGCTAATTTCCCAGGTGTCCAGTTTGGCTCAAAAAAGGTTGCCATGGGCAAGCCTCACGGGTCCCCTCCCTCTTTGGGAGCTTTGTACTATCACTCAAACTATCGCTCAATAAACTTTGCTTTGCTGCCCACCAAAAAAAAAAAAAAAAAAACGGTTGCCAGGTCCTGCCTTGAACTCAGAAATTAAATAGATCCTAGATACCAGATATCGGTGAGGAATGTTTATAAGAGTTCTAAGAAGCTTTATGATGCAGAAGTAATGTGTTATGGAACCAGAAACCCATGGGAAATTGGAATCCCCGCCTTCCCTAGTCCCAGCCCCATAAGACCAGCATTCTCAGTCTCATCTAAGACCTGAGCAAGTATCATCAAGGTAGTCCAGTGGTTCTCAAACTCTAGCATACATCAGAATCACCAAAGGGCCTGTTAAAATACGGATTGCTGGAACTTACCTCCAGAGTTTCTGATTCAGTAGAATTTACATTTCTGTGAAATTCTCAGGTGATGTCAATGGTGCTGGTTCCTGGTTGCTTCCTCACCACTACATGTGCTATCAATTGGTTTTTACAGCCACAAGTCTGGTATAGACCCATAGGTCCAGCCATGTAGTAGCATTTGGATCTAATAACTGGTACATAATAGGCACTCAGTAAATAATTTGATTAAATTAATAAATAATTGTTTGTCTAATCCCTAAGATTGGGATCTACTTTGGGAAAGTGTACCCCACCTCCCCTGATGAAACTGGAGCCCAGTCCTTTATCCCCACTTCCTCAACTGGGATCATGACCCTCTCTGCCTACCTCCAGACCTTACAGGGACCATGTGCCCGAAAGAAAGACCTTTTGACTAGTGACAAGGGATATGACAGAGTCCAAGTGAGATAGGCCCTTTTTGGACCATGGGATTTAGACTCCTGGCCTGCCTGGTAAAAGCCAACTCCATCATGATCCAGTCTGTCCCAACCATTCCTGGGTTGATTCCTCTCCTTGCCAGGCCATTTCTGAGCTCCCCAGCCAGATGCTGGCTGAAGATTCACAGCTATTTTGGGACATACGGCAGGTATCTGAACCAGGTTCCAATGATGACTTCGAAATAGAGACTTCACTAGAGATCTTGAATGCTTTCCCCATCAGCCAGAATAAACAGTGGTTTACTTTATTATTTTCTTTTGTACTATTTTAACCATGCTGTGAGTGCACAGACAGCAATGGCTAATTTCATTCTTCCCTGCCTGTAACTCACATATGTGAAGTGTGTAGAAAAGAAAATCATACTATGCCCCAGGAAGAGCAATATATTTGGGCTTTGATAGATGATGGGAAAAGTAAATTCCAAGAATAAAGATTTTTCCAAGAAATTCAGAAACAAAAATTAAAATCTATTGTTCATCAATATCCCAACATTTTAATATTCTCCACAATCCCACATCACTGAGGAAGTGCAGGTAACTGCCTATGTATAGACACCTGATAGAAGAATGACCCATCTGTGCTAAACCACAGCCTTCCCACTCCTTTTCTGATGCAGCTTCTACCACTGTTTCCCTTGGAAACCAAAGAAGCAGCTGCCTGCAAAAAACATCTCTCTCCCTCCTCACTCATCAGTCCAAAGGACTAGCAGCTTGTTTTCTTGCTCACTGAAAACATCTGATGTTGGAGGATGGCATGCATGTGGGGGACAATACAAAAGATATTACCACAGTGGGTCAGACATATTGTATATTCTACCTACTATTCTTTCTTAGGTGGTTTCATGTTCCTCTTCATTTTATGTACTGCACCATCAATTTCTTCTCTGTGTTGTAATGATTTGTGTACACAAACCTTCTCTACTAGATCCTAGTTACTTAAAGTCTAGGAAGAACATAATCTTCTGTTCAGCATTCACTACATATTGATTAATATAATAATATCATATAATTAATGTAATATGATTATAACCCAATGATGAAAGTTTTAGTATCCACTGATGATTCTTGCCTGAATTAACTATTACTATAATGGTTTATAAATATTCATTTTTCTTCACTATTCTACTTTTATCAATTGGAATTCTACTCTAAGAAAGAACTTTTCCTTCTCCTCCATTTTTTTGTTGACTTACTCATTTATAAACAAATATGGAGGGGTACCTGGGTGGCTCAGTCAGTTGAGCATCTGCCTTCGGCTCAGGTCATGATCCCAGAGTCCTGGGATCAAGTCCCACATCAGGGTTCTTGCTCAATGGGGAGCCTGCTTCTCCCTCTCCCTCTACCTGCCACTCTCTCTCTGTCAAATAAATAAAAATCTTTAAAAAAAAAAAAAACAAATAGGGACTCATGGATTATTATTTTATGCCATGAGTTATAACCCAATTCTATCAATTTTTAATGATGACATTGTCATGGATTATTATTTTATTCATGGGTTATAATCTGTTACTATCACTCTTGAAAGCTCAAATTGTCCTAGATTTGGCCAGAGGGAAGTCTTTGAAGCTTGCTTCTGTCCTTTTGACATGTCTCCATCTTGCTTTTAACACTACTTTCTATCACAAGATGTTTCAATAAAACACTTATTATTTACAAAAAGAGAAACAGTAATTTTATAGCAGATAAACCTGGTAGACATCAGCTCAACCAGTGTTCAAAGTTAATATCACCAGTAATGGTGCCTCCTGATACCATGCAGTGAGAAGGACGCATCATCACTTTGATGGTATTTCTGCCAAAAAATGAATAACCTCAATCTAATCATGAGACATCAGAAAAATCCATTAAGGGACATTCTACAAAAGAACTGGCCTGTACTCTTCAAAAATGTCAAGGTCATAAAAGACAAAGACTAAGAAATGGTCTTGGATTAAAAGAGACTACAGACATGATACTAAATGTAATGTGTGATCTTGGATGGAATACTGAATCAAAGGGAAAAGAGAGCTATTAAATATTATTGGGAAAATTGGAAAAATTTTAATAAAGTTTGGAAATAACAGTTTTATATCAATGTTAAGTTTCTGATTTTTGATCATTGCATTATGGTCATACAAAAGAATGTTTTCATTCTTAGGGATTTAGAAACTGAAGTCTTAGGGGGGAAGGAGTATCATGTCTGCTCCTTACTCCCAAAAGGTTCAGAAGAATGATAAGACAAAAGTGATAACCTGGTTGAAGGGTACATGGGGAAGTGGGTGAAAGTATATGGGCATTTTTTTGTGCTGCTCTTGCAACTTTTCCATAAGCTTGAAACTATTTCAAAACTAAAAGTTACAAAAACTGAGCTGCATAAAAGTCATTTATACTTCACTACATTCTTAGAGGATTAAAGGCAATTTATAACCCTTTCTATCCAACAAGATTTTTTCAATTAACTGTCTTCAGCTGAGTTCCCCTAGAAGCAGACACTGAGCCAAGTATTTGAGTACAAGTAGTTGATCTGGGACATGATCCTAAAAAGCATCTTGCCTTGCAAGAAATGTTAAAAGAAGTTCTCCAGAGGGAAAGAAAATGATTAGGATCTTGGTCAGGTACTTGGATGTACATAAAAGGTACTTGGATCTACATAAAGAAAGGAAGAGCATTAGAGAAGGAATAAATAAAGATAAAATAAAAACTTCTTTTTCTTACTCTTAATTGATCTAACAAATAACAATTTGTTTAAAATAATAATAATATCAGGGCACCTGGGTGGCTTAGTCGGTTGAGGATCTGACTCTTGATCCAGCTCAGGTCTGGATCTCACGGTTGTGAGTTCAAGCCCTATTAAAACACAACAACGGAGACGCCTGGGTGTCTCAGTCAGTTAAGCATCTGCCTTCGGCTCAGGTCATGATCCCAGGGTCCTGGGATTAAGTCCCAATTGGGCTCCTTGCTCAGCAGGGAGCCTGCTTCTACCTCTGCCTGCTTTTACCTCTGCCTGCTTCTCCCTCTGCCTGCTGCTCCCCCTGCTTGTGCTGTCTCTCTCTCTCTCTGACAAATAAATAAATAAAATCCTTTAAAAAAAATCCAACAACAACAACAATAACAATAATGCCAACAATGTACTTGATGATTATAACTCATGTTTAAATAAAATGAATGACAGCAATGATACAAAGGACAGGAGAGAGAAATTAGGAATATTTTGTTATTTTGTTATAAGGTACTTGCACTGCTAGTGAAGTAGTATAATGTTATTGGAAAGTAGACTTGGATAAGTTGTAAATGTGTATTGCAAACATTAGGGCAACCACTACAAAAGGTTTTTTTTAAAAAGTATAACCAATATGCTAATAAGAGAAAAAGAGAAAAAACGGAATCATATAAGATGCTCAATTAAAACCATAGATGGCAGAGAAAGAATGGAAGACAAAATTAGGAACAAAGAACAAGAGCAACAAATAGAAAACAGTAACAAATATGGTAGAAATTAATCCAACTATATCAATGACCACTTTAAACAATGGTCTAAACACACCAATTAAAAGACAGAGATAGTCAAAGTGGATCAAAAAATAAGACTCAACCATATGCTATCTATAAAAAAAAATCCACTATAAATACAAAGTAGATTAAAAGTAAAGAAATGGAGAAAGATACACCATGCTAACACTAATCAAAAGAAAGCTGGAGTAACTATATTAATTTCAGACAGAGCAGATTTCAGAGCAAAGAAAATTTTCAGGGATAAAGAGAGTGCTATGAATTGAATTGTGTCCCCCCAAATTCATATGTTGAATCCCCATTCCCCAATATGACCAGATTTGGAGATAGGGTTTATAAGGAGGGAAATAAGGTTCAATGAAGTCATAATGGTGGGTCACTGATAAGATAGGATTAGTATCCTTCTAAGAAGAGGCACCAGAGAGCTTGTTCTCTCTTTCTCCAAGTGTGCTCAAAGAAGTGAGCAAGTGAGCACCCAGTGAGATGGCAGTAACCTACAAATCAGGAAGAGAGGCCCCACCAGAAACTGACCATGCTGGCACCCTTATCTCAGACTCCCAGCATTAAAACTGTGAGAAAATAAATGTCTGTTGTTTAAGCCAACTGGTCTATGGTATTTTGTTATGGCAGCTCATACTAAGACAGAGAGACATTCCATAATGATAAAGGGATCAACCCACCAAGAAGCTATGACAACCTTTGATGTGTATGCACCAAACAACATAGTGTCAAAATACATGAGTTAAAAGCTAATAGAACTGCAAGGAGAAATAGTTGGAGACATCAATACCCTTCTATCAAAAATGGCAGATCCAGCAAGGAGAAAATATCAGATGTGAAAGAAGGGATATCACTATAGATCCCATGAGCATTAAGAGAATAATAAAGGAATACTACAAACAACTCTATGCTTACAAATTTGATAACTTGGATGAAAAGTACCAATTCCTTGAAAAACACAATTTGCCAAAACTCACATAAGAAGAAAACAGACAATCTAAATGGGCCAATACCTACTAAAGAAATTGAATCAATGATTAATAACCTTCCAAAACTGAAAGCACCAGACCCATATGGGTTCAATGATAAGTTCTTCCCAACATTTAGGAAAGGAATTATACCAATTCTCCACAATCTCTTTCTGAAGATAGAAGCAGAGGGAATTTTTCCTAAATCATTCTATGACTCACAATTACTCTAATACCAAAACCAGAGAAAGACTTCAAAAGGAAAGAAAACTATAGACCAATATCTTTCATGAACATAGGTGCAAAAATCCTTGACAAAATATTAGCAAATCTAATCCAACAATGTATAAAAAGAATTGCACAACACAACCAAGTGGGATTTACCCTAGGTATGCATGGTTGCTTCAACATTCAAAAAGCAATTAATGTAATCCTTCATATCAACAAGCTAAAGGAGAAAAATCAGATGATCTTATTAAAAGATGCAGAAAAAGCATCCGACAAAATCCAACATCCATTCATGATAAACATTCCAAGCAAACGGGAAATAGAGGGTAACTTCCTCAGCTTGATAAAGAACACTTACAAATAATCTACAGCTAACATCATATAACTAACATCTCACTGTCATTAGCAGTTAGAAACTAGAAACTTTCACGCTAAAATCAGGAAAAAGGCAGGGATATTCTGTCCTCTTGTACCACTCCTTTTCAACATTGTCCTAGCTAATGCAGTAAGACAAGAAAAGGAAATAAAAGGTATACTGATTGAAAAAGAAGAAATATTACTCTCTTTGCTCACAGATGACACAGTTGTCTATGCAGAAAATCTAAAAGAATTGACAAAAAAGCTGGAACAATTATAGCCAGACTGCAGGATACAAAGTTAACCTATAAAAGTACATCACTTTCCTATATACTAACAATGAACAAGTGGAATTAAAAACACAATGCCATTTGCATTAACACCTCCAAGAATGAAATACTTAGATACAAATCTAACAAAATATGTATAAGATCTATATGACAAAAACTACACAACTCTGATGAAAGAAACCAAAGAACTAAATAAATGGAGAGATATTCCATGTTCACGGATAAGAAGTCTCAATACTATCAAAATATCATTTCTTCCCAATTTGATTTACAGATTCAGTACAATACCAATCAAAATACCAGCAAGTTATTTTGTGACTATTGGCATACTGACTCTATATGGAGAGGCAATAATGCCAGAATAGCCAACACAATGTTGAAGAATAAAATCAGAGGACTCACACTACTTGACTTCAAGAATTACTATAATGCTATAGTAATCAAGGCAGCATAGTATTGGCAAACACACACACACACACACACACACACAGATCAATGGAACAGAAGACAGCCCAGAAATAGATCCTCATAAATATAGTCAACTGATCTCTGATGAAGGAGCAAAGGCAATACAAGGGAGAAAAGACAGTCTTTTCAACAAAAGGTGCTGGAACAATTAGACATCCACATGCAAAAAAGAAAAAAAAAAAAGAATCTAAGCACAGATCTTATACCCTTCACAAAAATCAACTCAGAATGGATCATAGACCTAAATGTAAAATGCAGAACTAAAAAACTCCTAGAAAATAATATAGAAGAATCTCTAAGTGACCTCGGGTATGGTGATAACTTTTTTGATTGAACACCAAAAGCACAACCCATGAAAGAAATAATTGATAAGCTGGATTTCATTAAAATTTAAAACCTCAGGGCACCTGGGTGGCTCAATCAGTTGGGTGTCCAACTCTTGATTTCAGCTCAAGTCATGATCTTCAGGGTTGTGAGATCAAGCCCCGCATCGGGCTTCAAGCTGAGTGTGGAGCCTGCTTAAGATTCTCTCTCTCCCTCTCCCTCTGCCCCGCTCCCCTCCCCTCCCCGCGACCACTTGTGTCTGTGTGTGCATGCTCACTCTCTCTCTCTTTCTCTTAAAAAAAATTTTTTTTAAACCTCTGCTCTGGGGTACCTGGGTGGCTCAGTCAGTTAAGCATCTATCTTCAGCTCAGGTCATGATCCCAGGGTCCTGGGATGGAGTCCCATATTGGGCTCCATCCTCAGCAAGGAGTCTGCTTCTCCCTCTACACCTCCCCTCTGCTTGTGCTCTCTCTCTCTCATGCTCTCTCTCTCAAATAAATAAATAAAACCTTTAAAAAAAGTTTTTTTAAAATAAAACCTCTGCTCTACTAAAAACACTATCAAAATAATGAGAAGACAAGCCACAGACTGGAAGAAAACATTTGCATAAGACATATCTGATAAAGGATTGTTGCCCAAAATATACAAGGAACGCTTAAAACTCAACAACAAGAACACAAACAACCCAGTTTTTAAAGGACCAAACAATAGGTACATACATGAAAAGATGCTCAACATCACTAATCATCAAGGAAATGCAAATCAAAACCACAATGAGATAGTACCTCACACCTGTTAAGATGGCTATTATCAAAAAGACAAGAGATAAGTGCTGGTGAGGATGTGAAGTAAAAGAAACCCTGGTGCACTGTTGGTGGGAATGTAAAATGGTGAGCCACTATGGTAAACAGTATGGAGGCTCCTCAAAAAATTAAAAATAGAACTACCACATGATCCAGCAATATATCCAAAGGAAATGAAATTACTATCTCAAAGACATATCTTCACTCATGTGTTCATTGCAGCATTATTCACAATAGCCAAGACATGAAAGCAACCTAAGTGTCCACCAATGAGTAAATGGATTAAACACACATACAATGGAATATTATTCGGCCATCAAAAAAGAAGGAACTCCTCACCTGAGATAACATGGATGAACCTAGAGAGCATTATGCTAAATGAAATAAGTCAGAGAAAGACAAATACTGTATGATATCACTTACATGTAGAATCTAAAAGAACAAACTCATAGAAACAGAGTAGACTGGTAGTTACCAGATGCAAGGGTTGGGGAAAAAGGATAAAAATGGTCAAAAGGTACAAACTTCCAGTTATAAGATGAAACTTAAAAGTTTTCACCACAACCAAAAAAAAAAAGGTAACATGTGAGGTGATAGATATGTTCATTATCTTACTGTGGTAATGATTTTACAACATATACATATCAAATCATCAAGTTGTGCACCTTAAACTTACACAATGTTATATGTTAATTATATCTCAATAAAACTGGGAAACATTTTTTAAAATTTCTTAAATGGGGCCAAAGACCTTAACAGACACCTCACCAAAGAAGATATACAGATGGCAAATAACTATATGAAAAGATGCTCCATATCATGTCATTAGAAAAATGCAAATTAAGGCAATGAGATACCACTACATCCTCATTAAAAATCTAAAACAAAATCTAAAATGTTGACAACATCAAATGCTGAGAAGGGTGTGGAGCAATAGAAACTCTTATTTATTGCTGGTAGAAATTCAAAATGGTAGAGTCACTTTGGAAAATAGTTTGGGGATGTCTTATAAAACTCACATACTCTTACTATATCATACTCCTTGGTATTTACCCAAAAGAGTTGAAAATGTATGACCCAAAAACCTACGCACAAATGTTTGCAGCACTTTTATTTATATTTACCAAAACTTGGCAGCCACGATGTCCTCTAGTAGGTGAATGGATAAATAAACTGTGATACAACCAGACTACGGCATATTATTCAATGCTAAAAAGAAATGAGCTATCATACCATGAAAAGACATGGAAGAATCTTAAATGCACATCACTAAGTGAAAGAAGTCATTCTAAAAAGCTATATACTATATGATTCCAACTATACAACATTCTGGAGAAGGAAAACCTATGGAGATAGTAAAAAAAAAAATCAGTCTTTGCTAGGGATTGGGGGGAGAAAGGGATGAATAGATAGAGCATAGAAGATTTTTAGGGCAGCGAAACTACTCTGTGTGATGCTTTAACGGTAGATACATGTCATTATACATTTGTCCAAACCCACAGAAGGTGTAACAGCAAAAGTGAACCCTAAGGTAAACCATGGATTCTGGGTAATAATAATGTATCAGTGTAGGTTCATCAACTATAACAAGTGTACCACTCTGGTGGGATGTTGATAATAGGGGAGGTTATGCATGTTTGGGGAGGAGATATATGAGAAATCTGTATACCTTCTGCTCAATTTTGCTGTGAACCTAAAACTGTTCTAAAAAATAAATTAATTAATCAATTCATTAATTAAAATAAAATAAAAAATAAAATCTATTTAAAAGGAAAAGGAAATTACTTTTTTTAGCTGAATGGAGATCGTTACAAAGCATTTCTGCCCTCTGAAAGCTAATAAGAATCCACACAACTTTAGAAGGTATATCCTACATAATGAGTTCTCAAGTTGGAATCCATGATCAAACTCCACAAAAATTGTGTGTGTGTGTGTGTGTGTGTGTGTGTGCATATATGCATGCATCTTTCCCCCTGGAAAAAATTCCAAAACTTTCATGCTTAATCACTTAATGCTTAATCACCATCCCCTTCCGAAAATCTTAAGGATCTCTGCCTATGACAGTCAGCTCTGAGTACGTGCTTCTGACACCTTCATCTTTTCCCCAGTGGCTGATATAGACAGCAAACAGTGCAGTCACAAGGTCTTTCACCCACCTCACCCAAGACATCAGCCTGTAGGTTGCCTGCCATGCCCAGAAGTCAGCTGATTATCCCCAACAGAAAATCAGTTCATATCCCCTCACAGGTGCTCTCCATCTAGAAATGGCCCCAGCAGAGGAAACATATTATGACACTCAAGAGCAGCATCTTCACAGTCTCATATATAGCCTGTTGGACATTTTTCCCCCAGGAGAAAAGAGGAAGCAGAGAAAAATGTATAGCATATCCTCATAATTATCAATATTGTTACAGCTATCCCTGTCTCTCCTTAAACTGTTTGACTTTTCCATCCGGGTCTAACCTAAAACTATTTTTTTAACCCACATACCTCAATATACTTGTATGGTTTCCTCTTCCTGCTACAAAGTAAATATGGATTAAAGAAAATTCTGAGGGAAAATCTCTGTTCTCTCCTACTCCCTGCCTTAGTGGGCATCCACCTCTCTCCCCAACATGTGTCACCAGCCCTCCTAACCCCACAGCTCTGGGTCAACAGTTCCACCATTTGTTTTTCTAATCATATAGATTTGAAATTTCATTTATCTTGTTACCTCTCCATTCTCTTCATGCCTCCTCACTTGAATCCTCTCAATTTTCCCACCACAACAATTCTCACATCTGGTGATGAATTCCTTTCTCCTAGCCCTGGCCTGGCCCAGAGCACTCAACCCCAAAATGCTGACATTTGCCACCCCCATTAGTTTATCCTATCACTTGTCCTAACAATAATGATATTCCTCTTTTATTGAAAAATAAAATATTACATCATTCATGTGTATATCAATGGGGTGTGGGAACTTTAACACAATTCTGAGAGATGAGCGTTATCTTCCTTCTCAAAAGAGATGGATACTGAAGTTCCCTACACAAAAATTGTGAGTTATTAGGGCCACCACAGATAAGACGATTAAAAAAGAGATGTGCAGAATTCCACTGAGGCCCCCTCATGAGTTTCCTTAGGTCCTGCCTTCATATTAATGTATAGTAGGGGATCTGAATGGGCCCCAGAACGTCTGCCAGTTAACAACCCTCTAATACTGACACATTTAGACAGACAAGGCAGAGACCTTGGTGAAAGTAGAACATAGTCCATTTGATTTTGACTCGGGACAGGCTTCTAAAACATTGACAAGCTCTCTATCGACCTTAATAAGTGGTCTATAAGTGAGGCATTAGAATTATCTCATCATATATTAAAACTTGACAAAAATGGTACATTCTTCTCTATATCCCCACACTGGCTAATTAAAGTGCTTATGTCTTTGTAGGAGTCATCCCAACTCCATAAGGTCGTGGTGTTTTCTCCTGCTGATCAGAGCTTCTGGTTGGCAGTTACATACACTTTTGATTAATAAAAGATTGGGGAACAAATTAAGCACATTTAATAAGTACAGTTTTACAGGAGAAAAAAAATTTTTTTTTTTTCAAAAAAAAATTTCACAGAGTCCTTGGTAGTAGCAAGAGGTGGAATTACTGATGTGGATTACTGCTGGCTATTTTATTTGCTGATCCTTTTCAATACCAGCTTTACAACCAGCACAGCCACCCCAGCTCCGTGTTTACCTGGCCAGGCACTGGGTGGTCCTGATCCCTCTACAGCCTGCGCTTTGGTTGCTGGTGTTGCCAGCTAGCACGGCCGGTACAGCCAGACAACTGGCCCGTGGCGTCAGCACTCATGGCTGCAGCAGCCCAGCCATCCCCCCCTGCTAGCAGACCTCAAGACAATAGCCAAACTTGTGACCCAAGGGTATGGTGAAAATGGGAGTTCGGGACATCTACCTCTACCTGTTCCATTAAATGAAAGCCAAACCAGTAGACTGTTGAGTTACAAGTTTAGGTAGAAATTATCCAGTACCGACAAATAAGGTGAGCTAATGTGCACTGTGATGTGGAAACACAGATAGCATGGCATATACATAAGAAAAGTAACATACTTTACAAACAGACAAAATAATCACCCAGGATATGAGTTGCCAGCACAAATTACGAAGTTCAAAATTGTCTTCCTAAATATTTATCCAAAAATTATCTTTTGAAAGAACACAAGGTATGGGACACATCAAGATAATTAAGACACAGTCCTTGCTCTCCAAGTGCCTACAATCTAGGTAAAGAATGACTGAGTACAGGGACGCTTGGGTGGCTCAATCGGTTGAACATCTGCCTTTGGCTCAGGTCATGATCCCAGGGTTCAGGTCATGATCCCCACTGAGCAGGGAGCCTGCCTCTGCTTCTCCCTCTCCCTCTGCTGCTCCCTCTACTGCTCCCCCTGCTCATGCTCTCACACTTTCTCTCTGTTAAATAAATACATAAAATCTTAAAAAAAAAAAAAATGATTGAGTACAGTTGACTCTTGAATGACACTGGCTTGAACTGCGCAGGTCTACTTATGTATTTTTTTATAAATACAGTGCCATACTGTCAATGTATTTTCTCTTCCTTATGATGATCTTAACATTTTCTTTTCTCTAGCTTACTTAATATAAGAATACAGTATATAAGATGTATACCATACAAAATATGTACTAATGAACTGTTTATGTTATAGGTAAGGCTTCCAGTCAATAGTAGGCTAATTAGTAGTTAAGTTTTGAGGGAGTCAAAAGTTATACTCGGATTTTTTACTGTGTTGGGGGTCGGTGCCTGGTGTTGTTCAAGAGTCAGTTGTATATAAAATGAATATCTGGCAAAGTGACCAAAACTGAGTATTTCCTAAGAAGTAACTATGATGGTATCACTGGGTTCAAAAAAAGGAAAGGTTTCATCAGGTTTCATGGAGGAACTGGTGTTTAAGAAATTAAACCAGCAGAGCTAGGGAGAGCATAGTGAGTGAAAGGAAGAACAAAGACAAAGGTGTGACTCCTAGGAAGCAAGGGCAGTTGTTCTGGAAACAATGAGCCATTTGGTTCCACTGGATATACAATGAGCAAGCAATGAAAAGGGAAGGTGGAGAGGAATGTGGGGCCCTTACAGAAGCGGGAACTATGGTATTAAAGGGTATGCACTATCAGGGCCACACTGCATGGGCTCAAATCCCCACTCTGCCTCTCACTAGGTTTGTGATTTTAAGTATAACTTCTCTGTACCTCAGTTTCTTAAGCTGTAAAATGGGTACAATAATAGTGCCTGTCTCAGCGAGTTGTGGAGAATGAAATCAATTAATATGCATAAAGTATTTAGAACAATGCATGGCACATAGCAAATGCAGCATGAGTTACAGCTGCCCACTTTATTACCATGGAGGGTCTGAGATTCCAGAGTAAAGTGTCTGCACTTAATTAGGACAAAGAGTTAGGAAAGCTTCTCTGAGGTCAGAAGTGACAAGATTCAAACTGGGTTTTAAGAAGGTAAGTCGGTAAGTTGTAAGGGATGGAATGAAATGGGGGTGGAGAGGTGGGGGTGGGAAGTGAACACGGTGCAAGTAATGGGCTCTGGGCTGTGGAAGAGGGACCTATCCCTTCCCCTGAAGATAAATGTTGTGGTTTTGAGGGGGGTTCCAGAGCATGCGGATGGATGCATTCCTTCAGATTCCTCCTTCCCATTCAAATCACCTGATTAAAATATAGAGGAAGTTGAAAAGGATTTAATACCTATGGTAAGAAGCTCTACCAGCCTGAACCAAAAGATGGAAAGCAACTCCTGATATGTGGAAAGGAAAACTGACCTCTAAAAGCTTCTAGTTTTCTTTCTGTATCCTGAACTAAGACTAAGACTGAAAGGAAACTAACAATCTTATTTAAAAGGACACACAAGGGATGCCTGGGTGGCTCAGTCAGGCATCCGACTCTTGATTTTGGCTTGGGTCCTAATCTCAGGGTCATGGGATTGAGTCCCCACTTCCTTCCCTCCCCCCTCCCCCACCCCCCTTCCTTCCTACCCTCCTACCTGCCCTCCTCAAGCCCTGCATCAAGCTCTCACTCAGCACAGAGTCTGCTGGAGATTCTCTCTCTCCCTTGCCCTCTGTCCCTCCCCCCCTACACTCTAAATAAATAAATACATACATACATAAATACATAAATAAATAAAATCTTTAAAAAAAACAAATAAAAAAATAAAAGAACACAATTCTTCACAAGAAAAGACAGACACTTTCCTCTTTGGAAGGTGTTGAGGATTGCTAAAAATCCCCTTCTATGGGCTTGCCCCCAAACCTAGGTTCTTACTATGTGTTATTTCCATGAGATAAAACAATGGTGATCCCATTAAAATGCAAAGAGATCCCTTTTCCTATCCAAATTTAACATCTCAACAAGAGTAATTTATTCAATTAATAATAAGCTAGTCACTAATGAGTCTCCACAGGAGAGTTAGGTTTGACTGGGAGCATGCAGGAGGACATAAACTACAACTCTGTATGAGAGAGTGGCCACGAGTTGGGGACAAGGAAAAGTACATGGTGGGGAAGGAGTAGGAGCAGAGACCACATTAAAGAAGGAAGCAGATATAGAAAGGGGAGTGAAGGGGCGTAGGGAATACACTTGCCAACCTCAAATCTTGAAAATCAGTCCTGACCAAGTTTAACGAAACCAACATCTGCCACCCAAACTGTACAACCTTGATCTTCACTGCCAGCTGACTTACTGCTCTCTCCTTTTAGCTACATGTACACCCCCATCAGGGACCTCTATTCACCCATTTCCCCTAAGAAAAAGGAAAGAGAGAAAGAAAGAGAAATGAACCATTTACAGTTTTAATTGTGGTGCAGATGATCTGAAGTGTGTAGATGTCTCCCTTCCCACTGGCCCAAGATGCCACTAAAATTTTAAAACTCTAGACTCCTCTATGTTTCATGAAAAGACAGTGACAGGCTACATGGCTAGAAAGAGTCAAAAACCAAGTGTAGAACAGAGAAATTACTTTAAGCTAAGTTACAGAGATATTCATTGTTAATGATTCCAGAATTAAATTAAAAGAGCTTCACTCTGGTCCTTAAATGCGGACAGCAGTGCCACAGACCTCCTTTGGGGACTGCAGCAAATGTCTTTCCTTCCAGCCCACAGGTGACCATTCCCCCTTTCCCCTGGGGAGGAAGAACACAAATGTTTAATTAGGGAAGAAATAGCCAACTCAGCCGGAAAAGAAGCCATCCAGTGCTAGACTGACCAACTCAGTGGACATGACAGAGCACATCTTCAGCCAGCCCAGGAAACCCTGGAGTCCCTGGGGACTGGCATCCCCAAGAGACTGCTCTTTAATTGGTTCCCCACATTGCTGCAGAGAGCTCACCCTGCATTCGGAGCAGAAACAACTGCTTCATGGGGGCCACGAAATGCTGGCTGACTAATGAGTCACACTCACCTGCACACACTCACTGATACTGCCACGGCTAACAAATCCCACATGTGCTGCCAACCCTGGAGGAGAGAGATGGACTAGAGCTCTGCAGCTACTTGGCCCTTCTGGCACAGCTAAAAGATGATGACCCAGTAACTCTGAAGACTGACACCTTCTTTTTAGGACAGTCACAAAGCAGGCAGTATCCCCATGTGAAAAATTAGTGCCCTTCCATCAACTGTGAATCACTAACACTCTCCCAGCCAAGGGGTCAGAGCCTCAGCCTCTCATTTACATGGAAACTGGTCTTCAGAAGCTTTCATTCAAGATTCACATTGATAGGGGCGCTTGGGTGGCTCAGATGGTTAAACGTCTGCCTTCACCTCAGGTCATGGTCCCAGGGTCCTGGGAGCCCCACATCGGGCTTCTGACTCAGCAGAGAGTCTGCTTCTCCCTCTCCCTCTGCCTCTCCCCCTGCTCATGCTCTCTCTCTCTCTCCGTATCTCTGTCTCAAATGAATAAATAAAATCTTTTAAATAAAGATTCACATTGATAGACTCTGCAAAAGAAACGTTATCTGCCTATATTTGCTGATCAAATCCAACTGAATTAATCATGACTCACTTCATTAGAGAAACACTCATGCAGGCAGTGCTCTGTGCAAAAGGAATTTCAGAGTTAAGCCACAGGAGTGAGTTGCTTTTCCTCGGGCTTTTCTATATGGGTTACCATGGCACCCCCTCTGAACATATTCATAGTTTAACTATACAAAAATACCACAGAAACTCTTTGGACAATGTCTGGAGGGAACCGCCCACAAATAATGCACACACATCTCACATTATTTTATAGCTGGCTAAATTGGCTTCAGGCAGAACTCATTTATTTAGTGATTTACTAAGTCACACAATCATTATTCCTGCGACTTTCTATCTGGGGGAGCAGAAGCAGAGTGAAGTGTCTCAGGTCCACCAGAGCTGGTGTGAATAGATAAAGAATCAGGCTCTGGTGAAGTAGAGACAGTGGTACCCCTTCCCCAGGCTCATCTCCCCCATGGATGGAGTCAAGGATTTGGGGACTGAAAATCTAACTCCCCTTAAGCTAGCCCCACCTTCTGTCCTAGGGATAACCATGTCTAAACCAATTTCAATTACCTTAATACAATTAGTTTCATTGCCTTTTCTAGGAACCAATTCTCTTTTAAAATAAAATACTCCTTTGAAAGGAAGTATCCTGAGAGTATCTCAGTGGGAATGAGTTCATAAATGGACTTTTCCTATTATAAAAAGGAACTGCAGGCAATAGGAGATGACTGAGTCCAGTGGCTAGGAAAGAGAAGGATGTTGAAATCAGAGGAAAGGATCTGGAAAGAAAATGTGAGAAAAACCAGATATACTTGGCCTGTTTCACAATTTTGCCAAAGATATCTCACCCTCCTCAATTTAACCCCAAAGAAGGAGTGTCCCAAAAAAGGTCTGATGAGCTCATAATGGTCAGGAGTGAAGAAAATATCTATTTTATGAGCCAAAAGAAACATGTGTGGTCTTTAAGCAGATGCTCAATCCAAACACCTACATCTGTTAATATCTTAATCAAAAGTCAAAGGATTTCCAAGTTTGTTTGGGACTTTTTCCCCTGTGGCAGGGATAGCATGTGCAATATTGCAAATTCTACCAATGAGTTTACCAAGAGCAGTGACTAGCAGGGTTTTAATGACTAGTTTCCTCGCAATGCTCCTCTTACCCTCATGTCTCCACTGATACAGGTAACTGATAGCTACCTTCACTTGAAAATTCCCACAGCACACCAGTAGTCTCCAGTTTGTTCCTGGGGTTGGTATGCACCTGAATGACAGTGGATGTTCAGAGGTGAAGGACAGAAGAGGAAGGAACACAGTTATATAAACCCAGTCAACATCCCCTGCTTTTGCTTTGCCCTGAAAAATCAAGCAACTCTAAAGCATGACCAAGGAAATTAAACTCCAAGAATCACCCACTGAAGAGGTGCCTCAGGGCACATCCTAGCAAACATCCTGAAGTACTTCACATAATATCCTACACCTGATTAGCTTTGCCCATGGTAGTTATGTGGCAGGGGCTACTGACCTGGGAAAACCTTGCCTATTCTAGAGAAGAGTCGATGTCTACTCTTTTTGGACACTTATCCAGAAATATCTGCCCTTTTCTCATCATATACCTCCCCCCAGCAGCCAGCTTTTTATTACCTGAGGTAGGTGAGCAGAGCAAGAATAAAGATATAAAATCCCCTAAAAACCCCACACTCTCATCTAACCATTCCTTACATCCAAAATGTTGGGAACTTACCTTATCAGGCGCATCCCAAGTCATGATTTTTTTTGCCACAACCTATACTATTATTGAGTGAACATTTTTCTTTAAATGGATTTATTTAATTGTTTTAATGAAGAGTAGCAAGATTTATAGAGTTAAAAGCATCCCTTGACCTAATCAGAAGGGCTGCAAGAGAACTAAAAGAAATAAGTTCCTCATCTAAAATCACCTAATAGAATCACCCCCCCCCCAAGTAGAATGACCCCACACTTGGAGGTGAGAGGGTCTAAAGAAAGCCCAAGCACCCTCCCCCATACCTATACACACACACACACATACACACACACACACACAAACACACCACCTTCTACACACATATCACCAAGGAGGAGCTCTGACTTAAGTGCTCCAAACTGGGCCACAGCAGTCAGTAGAGGTTGGAACTTTGGATGGTTAAACCAAAGGGGATGGGAAGTGACCCCTCTTCTAGATTTCTCACAGATTTTTCCCCCCACCTTCTCTCCCACTGTACGGAGTAGTCAGATACGCCAGAGGCTGCCTCCCACTTATCAGGCCCACACCTATCCTTGGTCCTCATAACCAAAACAAAAAAACAGGGAGAACCTAGAGAAGCCATGGAGAGGACACTGAGGCCAGACTGATCTAGGCTTTACAAAATAGGATTCTGTTCTCCTTTGTAGTCTTTTTGGATCTTCTCTTACCTAGAGAGTCTTAGGATCCTGGACTGGGGGAAAGGGTCCAAGGAGGCCGCACCATGCCCTCACCTCATCTAAACCTTGAGCTATGGGACAAAGGAGTCCTCCTGGCTCAGAAATGGTTCTTCTCAGTCAGTAGGATCTAGACATCACTGTTTTCCTCTGACACTGTCAACCCTAAACCCTGATAACAAGTTATAATACTGAGTGGCCCCAACTCATGTTTTTTTTTTTAAGATTTTATTTATTTATTTTTGCGAGAGAGAGTGAGACCATGGGTGAGGGGTGGGGGGCAGAGGGAGAAGCAGACTCCCCACTGAGCAGGGAGCCTGATAGGGGACTCAATCCCAGGACCCTGGGATCATGATCTGAGCTGAAGGCAGATGTTCAACAGACTGAGCCACCCAGGAGCCCCCAGCTTGTGTTTTTATTATCCTGCCTACCTGATTAAGTTTCATTAAGCTGGAAGAAAAGCAAAATTTGGATAATGCCAACCAGAATAATTGGTCCCTGAATAATTGTGTTAATTGTACAACCCAATCATGAATGAACAAAAATAATGAAAAGTATATTACTTTCCATAAAACAGATAATAAACTTGAAACAGCACTTATTGTTTTTTATTTTTACATTAAAATTCTCTTTTGAAGTCCCATTACAACTGTGTAAAATATTAATAATTATCTTTTGTTGGCACTATGTGCTAAGATTTTAATAGCATCTCTAAGAGGTAAATAGACTTTCCTCCCATTTTATAGATAGGTAACTAATCTATAAAGGCTGAGGCTAAGGATGTTAAATGCATGCCCAAGAGAACATAGCTTATAAATTGCAAAGCCAAGACCCAAAAGCCAATGCATTAAACACTTCAATAATATCATCCTAAATCCTAAATTACCCCCTCCAGAAAGATAAGTCATAAGAAGTAGAAAATGGGATAGCTTAAATGTTACTGTCTACATAGAGCAGAGAATACATTTTCCTAAAAGGAAGGCTTTATTTTGAGCTTTTACTAACCCAGTAGAGGACTGAAGAGAAGGCTTTTAGTAGAATTCTAATCTTTTGCCAGAGTCTTTTACCATTAAAGAGCCTCCATTAATAAAGGAAAGTGGTTTGGAAAAGAACATAGGCCCTTGAGTATTTTTTTCTTAGAAACTGAAATAACCTGGGTGATAATGCATCATAACACTCCAACTGGAAAGTTTCCAATTGGTGTTTGGCTTTTTACAAGTTGGCCTTAACTAAACTTCCCTCAGCTTGATTAAAGTTTAGGTAGGCTTCCTCCTGACCTCCCTTTTCTTAAAGCATTTACTTTAGAAACTTGCAATTGTAAATTCTTTCTCTGAGAAGATGTACATCTTCTCCCAGCCTCTTGCCAATTATACAACCCAGGAAAGTCTTTCTCAAGGACCTGGGAATCATCCCTTTGAAATGTAATCATCCAGAAACCCCTATCTCCCAGTCTTTATGGGAGAGTAGGAGCCTAACTTCCTTGAACACCAATTGGCAAACACCATCATATTGAACCAACCTCCTTCTCAACATCCTCAATACTCCTACATTAGCTTACCCCAGCACTAAAAACTCTCCCAAAACCTTTTGTTTCAGCAGAGTTGAGTTCAATCTCTCTCCACTATTGCAATAGTCTGGAATAAGGTCTTCCTTGTCTGTCTGACTCCATCTGGTACAATTTTCTTTGACACTTTTGATTCACAATAACCTATGCTAACCCATCGTTTCTCCATTGGCAATGACTTTGCACTTGTAGTGACTCAGGGTCTGCAGGTTCTCTTATAAAATAAGGAGCTAGAAGTGAGTGCCTGGGGGTTATTACAGTACTGAACATTACAGACCCATGTTTTCTACTTCCTGTGACCAGCTATTACAGAAACTGTAAAGAAATCATCCCAACATAGGCAAAAAGCACCACATTCAGCCTTGCTCAGACATCTACCCCATCCCAACCCTATCACCAGGACAACTTTCTACTCACTGGAGGTTCACTTGGGTTGATATGCAAATACCCTTGGCATTGAACTCAAATAAAACATACCTGGAAATGTTTAGGACCCTACTACCTTTAAAACCATCAAAAACATACAGATCACAATAAGCTCACTAAAACAACACTTATATTTCACAAATTTTCCATCCAACTTGCATTGTCTTCTGTACAGCACCCCAGTTCCATTCTCCACCCCCCAAGTCCCACCTATCCCCATCAAGCTATAATGGTTCTCATCTGAGCAGTTGTGACATCAATGCCCTGAATTAAACCCATTTAGATTTGACATGTAAAGTTAAAAGGAAAGCGTTTCAAGGAGTTATTTTAGAAGGCAGCAGGCAAAGGAATTACCATGTAACTTGATGTGTAGGAAAACACACTAACTAGTCCTTTGGAAAATGTGCCAATGGGCGCATCTAACTTTGGCTGGTTAACTCCATTCAAGAGGTTGTGTTCACAGTTGTATCCAAATAGACAATATCTAGGCATTTTGGTCGCAACAACTCCATCAACCACTGGCTCTGATCAGGAAAATGTATGGATTTAAAATCTAGAAGTCTGTGAATCAAGTTGTAAGTCTAAGGTAAGAAAACATGGTGCTGCTACTTAATGTTATCTACTATGTGTCAAGTGCTTTGCATTCTCATTTTATTTGATCTTAACCTTGAGAGGTAAGCACTATCATCCCCATTTTAAGTCACACAGCTAGTAAAGGTTAGAGCTAAGATTCAAACTAGTGTCTGTTTAATTCTAATGCCTGTTTTCTTTCCATTGTACAATACTATGCTTAATTTGGGGTGGGGGGATTAATCAGCTTTCAATTCTTGCTCCTTTGTTCCTGAAAGAAATACAGGGGTGCCAGGGGTGCCTCAGTCAGTTAAGCATCTGACTCTTGATCTCAGCTCAGGTCTTGATCTCAGGGTCATGAGTTCAAGCCCCATGTTAAAAAAGGAAGGAAGGAAGGGGAAGAAAGAAGAAAGAAAAGAAAGAAAAGAAAGAAAGAAAGAAAGGGAAAGAAAGAAAAGAAAAGAAGAAAAAGAAAGAAAGAAAAGAAGAAAGAAAGAGAGGGAGGGAGAGAGGAAAGAAAAGAAAAGAGAAGAAAAGAAAAAAGAAAAGGAAAGAAAGAAAGAAAAAGAAAGAAAGAAAGACACAGGGCAGGGGGAGGGAGGGAAGGTGAGAGGTTGGAAGGAAAGAAGGAAGGCAGCCAGCCATTTGTTTAGCACTCAGAGGATTTGCTCTATGATTCAGATAGCAAACATCTTATAGGAAGTATGTAATCAATTGAGATAGAAATTGAAGGAGATGGTGCTAAGAAGTTAAGGTGTTTGGTTTAGATATGTGGAATCTGATGTCCATGTAGGACATTCAAATGGAGTCAACTCAGGGACACTTATCAATATTGGTCTGTAGCTCAGGAGAGAGGTTGGGGGTAAAGATCATGATGTGAAAGCTTTCATCAGCAAAGAGTTGTTTGTAAACTATGGAAGTGAATGAAGCTGCCCACAGACAATGGAAAAAGTGAAAAGACAAGATGATTGAGGACAAAGCTCTGGAGCTAATAGAGGAGAAGGAACAAGTGAAGAAGACCTGGGGAAGGGGCAGCCAGAAAAGTGGGAATAAGGAAATGTGAGTTGTAAGCCGGGAAAGGGGAAAGATGGTGGCAATGGTCAATAGTCAAAAGCCTCAACCAGATCAAGTGAAGTGAGAATTGGACAGTGCTGCAGGACAAAGAATAATTTAAATGGGTTGAGGGTTCCAGAAAGTTGGAGATGGTAGAAAGAGTCAATGCAGATGTCTCTAAGGAATCCAGTGTTGTAATAATAATGGTTAATATTTATAGAGTGCTTACTAGAACCCAGGCATCATTTACATACAGTATCTCACTTAATCCTTATAGCAACTCCTTGAGGAAAGTACTGTTACTATCTCCATTTGATGGATAAGGAAAATGAGGCACAAGGAAGTGAAGGAACTTGCCTAAAAACTCAAATCTAGTGGTAACAACATCAGGATTTGATGTTTGTTGATCAGGTAATCTGATTTCAGACCCCAACTTTCTAACCTCAGGCTAAATTTCTTCCCTTCATAGAAGAAAAAAGGCAAGACTAAAGTTAAGAGGGGCGCCAAGAGAAGTTTCCTATACATGCTTGATTTTATATGGGAAAGTTTTGAGTATGTTTTTATACTGAGAAAATGAATTAGTGAAGAAAACCTGAAGATCCTAGAAAGAAAAGAAAATCAATGGCACACGTTCCCATAGGAAGAAGGCAGGATCAGAAGCAATTCCTTATCTATTATTAATTCCTCAAGTCCTTGGTGAATGTTTACATGTCAGAATCTGCTTGGCATTAGGGACTCAGTGGTGAACTACAGAGATGGAGCTCTCACCCCAGGAAGCTTCCAGTCTAGCAGTACAGAGACAGGTCAAAAACAAGGAAACAGACCAACAACATAAACCACAGTATGTGTGATGAGGGGAGCAAATGGGGTGCTGGGACAGAAAACAACCTCCCACAGATAGTGACATTTAAACTGAAACTGAAGTATGGGAAAGAGGCAGATTTGTGAAGATTGCAGGATAGGGGTCAAGGTGGAGAGCACGGGGGAGAACAGAATGAGGTGCCACAAAAGAGGTAAGCAAATCACCTGGGTGGCTTTTAAAAACTGTTGACCAGAAAATCAGGATGTCTCGTCAGACAGAGAAATGACATCATCACATTTACATTTTTAAACAATTAAGAAAACTAAATGGGGCAGGGGAAGGAATCAGCTTTATAAGGGTAAAAGGTCAGCTCTTTTTTAAAACAGGAAAGAAGGAAAGAAATACTTTTATAGACAAGTTTAAAGGTGAAAGGGAGAGTTCACACCTAAGGAACTTCTATTGTCTCTGAAAAAGGAAAGACCCTAGTCCCACCTGCAGTGATTAAAGGGCATGGGATGGGGCTCAAAGGAGAGATGGGAGGTCAGAAGCAGCCAACAAAGGGAATTTGGAAAGGAAGACACCTGGGAAAATAAAAGACCTAGAGGGTAGCACTGGAAGCCTCAAAAGATGCTGGAAACCAGCTCTTTCAGGGGAGCCACCATCATTGGGCAAGATTATGTAAGAGTCTCCACTGTGCCGAAGAGACTGGGGACTGTTAGACTAACAGAGACATGAACTGTAGAGCAAGTGCAGAGGAAAATCCAGGTAGTTGAGAATTTTCAATAAGAAACCATTACAGAGATTAACCACGGATCCAAGGCTGTGTCAGAAAGTAAGCCAGGAAAGCTAGTTAGACTGGAACAGTTAAACAGGAGCCTTAATGCAGCTGAAGAACAAACAGATTTATCGAGGGGAGAGAGGAGGGATGCAAGCACATGGACGCTAATGGGATTTCAAAAAAGGAGCAGTTTCAAGCAATGACAAGGTCTGTGCTGTGATTACAGAGCAGCATTGGCAGCAACCAGTTTGCCCATTGCCCTCTTCAGGGAGCCTTGCAAATAGACAGGCTTTTGTTTATGGACATTATCTAGATTCCACATAAAAAGCACTCTACAACCACCAAATATTAGAGTATTGTTGTGAAGGGATGCTGAGGAGATGGCTTCAGGTCATATGTTGATGGTTGCCTGGCACCTTCCCTAAAACACTTAAACCCTGAGTACAGTTACTGACCATATTATCCCAGCAGGTGGAAAAATTCTATTTAAGAACAATTTCCACCATTATGTCATCAAGAAACTAAAATCACTGCCTCGATTCAAAATATCACTGTTGCTGACACTCAGTTCTTACAACCCTGGTTATTTCTCAATCTTGGATGAAATGCCTGTCAAGATCTCAGTTGGCCTAATGCAAGATGATTACCCATGGGTGGTGGTTGTTTTTTCCAGTCAGCTAGAGGATTAGCTGTGAGATTCAGCCAAAAACCCAGGGATAGCTTTGGAGAAATGAGGGTGAGAAGTAGGAATTGAAGCTCCACACACCAGCTGTGAAAGGCTGAGCAGAGTGGAGTTAAGATCACTGGCTCAGTGGTCAGCTCTGACATCCAACTCCATCTCTACTTGCCAGCTGAGTGGATGAATCTCACTTTCAGTGTCCTCTTCTGTACAGTGGCTAATAATATCTACTTTGCCTGCTTTGTTACAAAGATTAAACAAGATTGAGTATGTAAAGCATTAAGCACAGGGTTTGGCACATAGTACTATAGAGCTCATTAAATGATAGTTGTTGTTGTTGTTGTTGTTATTATTATTATTATTAGGTTCTCAAATTGTATGCTTAGGACAATGAATCACTTCCAAGACATTGCTGAGGGGTTCTAGCTTCTCTAGATAGTTCTCTAAAGCAATATATATATATATATATATATATATAGCAGTGTGTCAGTAAGCCCATTAGGGAAAGGGTAAGGAGGAGAGTAGAGCCCTGATTTGTAATGGTTACCAATTTCCATGGTGTAAATACATCCACCGTGATTGACTTCAGGCTACCGAATGTGGCATCACCAAAAGTACATTCGGTTTTCAGGAATCGATACAAGCTAGCTCCCATACACCACTGAACATTTGTCTGAGAATATCCCTCAAGAGTTCTTGGGAATTCATTTGTTAATGCACACACACACACACACACACACACACACACACATCAAACACCTATTCTACTCTATGATGGGCCAAGCATCTATTGTAGAAAGAAGATTTTAGAAAATGAACAAAGAAGACATGGCTCTCCCTTCCTTGAAGCTTGTAATCTTGGAGGAAAATGGACAACTAAACAGCTATTACAACACTGTGAGGATGTGCCATGTGGAGAGAGCAATATGACAAGGAAGGTCAGGGAGGACACCTCACATCAGAGAACTCTCCTAGTCTAGAGGATGAGTAGAAGCCAGCCAGGTAAAGTGAGGGCTGGGAGTGTGTTGAACAGAGGAAGAGGAGCAATGGCCTGGAGTAATAAGAAAGCAGAAACTAAGAGGAGATTAGTATGGGTGGACATGGCACGAGTTGGAGTGGGGGCAGGGCTAGTCCCCACTTAGGCCATTAGAGGCCTTGTAAGCCATGTTAGGAGAGCCAGCACAGGGTTTTAAATAGAAGAGTGAGATTTGATTTTGAAAAGATCGCTCTGATACAAAGTTTATATAATTAAAAAGAAAATAATTAAAAAACAGAAAATAAAGGTCAGCCTACTTAGAGTGTGAATAAAGGAGTGGTGGGGAGGGATAGACAAACCAGAGGCAGGGGATCCTACTTGGAGGTTGTTACTATAATCTGGGCAAGAGATGATAGTGACCTGCCCCTGAGTCTTATCAGGATGGGGAAAAGGGGACAGATCTGAAAGATAGCTGGGAGATAGAGCCACAGGAGCTGGTGACAGATAAGAGAGGGATGTGAAGGAGAAGGAGAGGTCAGGAATGATTTTCAAGTCTCTGACTTGGGGCACCAGGTAGATAAGGGTGCCATTCTCTGAAAACCAGAGGAAGAAGAGCTGAAAGAGAAAGAGTATGGGATTTAGTATTGGACATGTTGGGGTGCAGGTGCCTGAGAGAGTGGGATAATCCCCCTGGAGTTCAGGAGAGAAATCTGAGCTAGTGATAAAGCCATCAGAGCCTCTAGCATATAGGTCACAGCATAAGCCGTGGGAGTAGTTGAGATCATCCATGGAGGTATGTAGAGTTAGAAGAGAAGGAGGCTTAGAGTAGAACTCTAAGAGTCATCAATATTAAGCCCCCAAAAGAAGAAGCACCTAGGGGAGCCTGAGAAAGAGCAATCAGGGAAGTCAAAGGAAAACCAGGTAAATGAGGAAGGAAGAATCAATCAGCAAAGTCAATGCTACTGAAAGATCAAGACCAGGAGGACTAGGAAGTATCATTGGCAATCCCTGATGACTTTGGCAAAATTCATATCAGAGGTGTGACAGGGATGAATGTCAAATTGCAGGGGCCAGCAGAGGAAGGATGTGGAGGTAGCAGGTATACACAATCCTTCAAGAAGATTGACAATGAAAGATGTAAAGAATTTGGACCATAGCTGGGTAGGAATGTGGGGTTGATGGAGGGTTGTTCTACTTTGTTTTAAATGTAGAGAGACATGAGCATGTTTAAATGCTGGTAAGGAGGATCCATCAGAGAGGGGAGGCCAAGGGAGCAGGAAAAAACATAATGTGGGCCAAGCTATGCCTGTGATGGACTCCAGGCTTCCAGTTACCTCTGGGGTAGGAACTAAACCCTAAGGGTCTCAGAGCAAGCCAGAGTTCATTGTCCCAGTAAGGAGGAAAGGGAAGAGAAGGAAAGGGGTGTGGAGCACTAAGGAAAATGTGTAGGTTAAATAAATGGGGCCACACCAGTATGTGAGTTCCTAGTACCAAGTCCCAATTCTAGTCAAACACTACCACTTGAGGGAAATGTGATTAAAACTTATCTTAGGTTATTCTATGAAATAAACTTTTGGTTTTTAACCAAAATAAATCTTTAGATCCTTTAAATGCTTAGAAAAGGAGTCCAAACTGGCAACCTGTAAGTCCAATCCAACTGGCAGACAAATATTTTGCCTAAATAGTATAACAAAATTCAAGAAATTTCACATAAAAATCTAGACTCTGGAATTCTTTTGAAAACTTGAAATCTGGAAACGCTAGGACGACATGGCATCCATCAGATGACCTAAGTGGTTGCTGCCACGTTGAAAAGGGGCAAGCACTCCCCAGGTTGTCCTAGCCTCACCCAGCCTCCTTCCTTTCCTGCCCAGCCCATAGAGGAGGACTCTTCCACTCTGGCAAGTTGGGTTAGATGGCTCTGTCATCTGTTTCAGCTCTGCTCTTTTTGGGGGCACCTTCTACGTGCAGGGCAGAGAGCTAAGGCACCTTCTACGTGCAGGGATACAACAGCAACTGCAACACTGTCCCTGCTCATGGAGCATGTAAGCTGGGGAGGCTGGCGGACCCTTAATCTCAACAATACGAGGCTGCTGGCACTCTTTGACGGTACAGATTTAAGTCTGCATTTGGAAAATATTCCAGCTGTCTGCTCGTCCCACACACCCACTGATGAACAAAAGCACATTCGGAATGGATGCTCAACTAGCTATAGAAATTGTGACACGAATTTCCTGGAGTTGACATTGTATTGTAGCTCACTGCTTTCGGAGTGAGGCCAGACCACTGACTGAAGAGGGCAGGGGAGAACAGTTCAGCATAACACCAGAGAATTTAAAAGAGCATTGGAATGTTTTTGGCAATGGCAGTCTCATTGTATTCCTTCCTTTTTCTTTACAAATTGAAGTCATTTCCAATATTGTGCCAATATCTGACCTTGTCTTTGCCAGACTCAATGGAAGAGAGACTAAAGCAATAGAGCAGGTATGACCCGTAGGGCTCAGAAGATTTGTTTGTTTTGCTAAAACTCTTGCAGCTGATCTTTGGCCAATGTAAGTGTGTCTGCCTGCCCACGTCCCTTGAGGGTACCATTTTAAGGAGAAGGTGCTCCTTGGAACAGAAGGGCTTTTTCATTATTGAGCTTTCCCTTATTCCTGCTGCAGAGAGATTAGGGAAAACAAATTTGATAAAGTTTTAATGTAGACTGAAAAAAGCCATTTCACATACAAGTAAGACCTTTATTTCTTGCAGTAGAATTTTCATTGAAAATGAAACAAAGATGAAAACAGCTGAGGCCCCAAGGAATTTCATACAATAAGACAAAACTAGAATATTTCTGTTTTGAGAACTAGTACCAATCAAAGACTCTGAATGGGGGGTGGAGTATGGGTAGAAGAGGCAAGTTGTTCTAAGTTTGGGGCTGAAACAACTACCAGGATTTAGAAAGGAGGTCACACAGGCTGCTCTGTTGACCCAGCGGTTCCTCCCCCCATCCATCCCTTCCAAATCAAGACAACAGCATAGCTCCATGCATTATGGATCGTGAACTTTGTGTTTGCCCAGGACAGATTTGGACTTGGACCCCAGCTCTGCCCCTTAATGGCCAGGTAACCTTGTGCATTTACTAGCTGGTAACCTTTTTACCTAATGTGTCTAGGCTTCAGTTTCCTCATTTATCAAACATGGCTATTAATCCACATTTCAGGGGGTTGTGCTGACAATGGAGTGAGAAGCCTTGCAAAAAGTGGCTTGTCCATAGCAAGCATTCAGTAAGGGACACCAAGAAAGAGACTGAACTCTTCTGAGCATATGGTCAAATAATATTGGGAACCTGTTATGATGCCAGTTATCAAAATTTGACATCTGAATTCTGGTATTCTTAGCCTAATTTTCAAACTATTCAGGAGCCCATTATGTAAAACTAAAGAACTACTACAAAAGGTAAACAGGGTTGGGGAGGTGGGGATACACAGACTAGGGGACAAAGAGGCTAAAAGGTGTGGGAGGGAGAATTACTTTTCATTGTTTATACCATTTTGCATGCTTAGAAATTTTTACAGCTTTACTGAGGTATGATTGATATACACTAAAATTTACCCATTTTCAAGTACACAATTAATGAATTTAGGTAATGTATATAATAACGTAATCACATAACCACTAAAGCAAGATATACAACCGTTATAGCCCCCTAAGAATACCCTTTTGCTCCTTCACAGTCAATCCCCTCCTCCACCAGGGCCTTAGGCAACCACTCATCTGCTCTCTGTCATGATTGTTTTGTGTTTCCTAGAATGTCATACAAATGAAACCATACAGTATGTAGCATTTGACCTTTATGCTTAGTATTTTTTAAAATTCATCCATGTTATTGCATGTACTAATATTTCATTCCTTTTTATTGTTGAGTAATAATCCGTAGTATGGATATATCACAATTCATTTATCCATTCACCAGTTGATGGATATTTGGGTTGTTTCCAGTTCAGGGTTATTGTAAATAACTCTGTTGTTAACATTTGCCTACAAGCCTTTGTGTTGTATCCTTTAAATTTTGTCCCAAATGCATGTATTCCCATTTTCAAATTAGGGTTTGGGAAGAATCACCTCTCTAAATAACTGGAACCCAGAATAAATGAATATAATTACAGTTTGAATGACCAAGATTTACATAACTTCTCTCTACGTGCAATACTCAGTTGTCTTTTTGTGTACTATGTCTTCTGATATACTAACATGTAAATGTGCAAGAGCTATTTGGCTTCTTCTAAGCAGTACATCTGGTTGATTTCCCCAGCAGACAAGATCAATCAAATCACTATGATGATGCAAAATGCTTCCCTGCAGCCTTAAGGGTGTTTGATTTTCTTTAAAAAATAATCTTTAACAGCTACATGCAACAACACATAGGGGAAGGGAATACGTGCATTTGGAACAAAAGAATACATAAATTCAAATACAGTCAAAACTAATCTAGGGAGATAAAAGTCAGATGAGTGGTTACCTCTAGCAGTGGTATTGACAGGTCCAGGAAGGGAGAGATGGGAGAAGGATATGATCGAGTCTTAGGGTGCTTCAACTGTTCTCTATCTTCATCTGGGAGCTGGTCTCATGAATGTATTCATAAATAAAAATTCATCAAACTATGCAATTAACATTAGCGTACTTTACTATATGTATGTTTACCTCAATTAAAAGAAGTAAAAAACAAATAATAATCTTTCAATCTTGAGTCAAATGAGATCATACGTATGACTGCCTGGCATTATACCTGGCACATAATAAATGGTGCTTATTAATATTCATCTTCTTCCCTTGCTTTCATTTCCAAGGGAAATATTTGGCAGAATGTTAACATTACAATCATGGAATTTAAATATTCACTCTTTTTTTTTTTGCCTGCATAGATGGGGTCACTTTGTCTCCCCTGAAAACGGATGCATAATGGGGTATGGGAAAAAGTGCAGGGTAGGGTCTTCACACATCCTATCTTGCCTTACCTGAGTGGATCCCAGCACAGATTTTCAGCTGGACGTTGGGCTTGTGTGGAATCTCAAAGGACACAGCAGCCAGGTCCAGGGCCATGCTTACTACTTCCCCAGTGTGGAGGAGCCCATTGGGCTTAGGTACCCCAGGTAACACCATCTCTGAAAACACACAGATTAATGACAGACTTTAGTTAACTTGAGTTAACTAAAGCAGACTAAGTTTTTGGGTTTTTTTTAAGATTTTATTTATTTATTTGAGTGAGAGAGAATGAGAGATAGCACGAGAGGGAAGAGGGTCAGAGGGAGAAGCAGACTCCCTGCTGAGCAGGGAGCCCGATGTGGGACTCGATCCCAGGACTCCAGGATCATCACCTGAGCTGAAGGCAGTCGCTTAACCAACTGAGCCACCCAGGCGCCCTAAAGCAGACTAAGTTTTTAAGGCTGCTACTAGAGGCTTGCCATTCCAAACCTTTACCTGGACCTTCCCCCTCGCAGCTTGGAAAGTTCACGTAGGACACAGAGTCCAGAAAAACTCCCAGGAATGGGTTCTTAAGAGCAAAAGTCACCAAGCTTGGGTGGTCTGGACATAAACTGATCCAATAAATATTTCTGGTCCATAATGTGAATAGATTGCCTCTTGGCAGCTGATGTTTAACCCTCCTTATGTTCAGGTAGCATTGTTTTCTTTGTCTTTCTGAAATAGCCTTGTCCTCTCATATTCGGTTTCATGGAAAACAAGAGAAACAGTGTCGGTCAACCAGCCATGTTTGAGTCAATTTCTTATATCTGCCTTTCATACCAAGAATAGGAACTCTGGGCCAAAGTTACTGAGGGCCACAAGAAAAAATGAAATAATACATCAAATGTTAATTCTTCAACTTCTACAAGACCATTTATACAGTCAGAAGGGTACTTATGGAATAGCAGCCCAGTAGCTTGGAAGAGTCAGTGGAGCTTCCAAAGATATAGAAAATACATAAAGATCAAGTCCTAGGTTCAATGTGAACAAAGTGGATTTCCTGGATCAAAGATGAATGACCTCTCTTGAAAAAGCTAACCTTCTTGGGGCGCCTGGGTGGCTCAGTTGGTTAAGCGACTGCCTTCGGCTCAGGTCATGATCCTGGAGTCCCGGGATCGAGTCCCGCATTGGGCTCCCTGCTCAGCAGGGAGTCTGCTCCTCCCTCTGACCCTCCCCCCCCTTCATGCTCTCTCTCTCTATCTCATTCTCTCTCTCAAATAAATAAATTAAATATTTTTTTAAAAAAAGAAAAAGCTAACCTTCTTTAGAGAAATGTGACAAAATCTCAAAAGCTTTAAATGGTATAATCTGTAAGTGGTTCCCCAGAGTGGTGATCCATGGCGTTAGCAATTCCTCCAAGAGATGAGGATGGAGAAGCTGGAGGAGGGAAGGTTGATAAAGAGGGGTCAGCAGGATCAGAACACGGTGGAATTGTAATGGGCATCGATATAATAAAGAATGAGAACTTAGACACTTAGACACTTAGACATTGACCTTTAATGTATGACTGCTCTGCTCTGCTGGAGAGAATATCTGATTGTTTGGAATTTTAATTTAAGAGGTGATGCTAAACGATGTTTTTAACCTTTTCTAACATTGTTGATTGAATGGGTAGGGAGACACTCTCTGTTCAGCATACCCACTTTATTTCTGCCTGGATGCTGAAGGTGCTGCTTCCAGATACCATTCAGCACACACACACACACACACACACACACACACATATGGTTGTCATGACAATCGAGGCATGGTCTAAACAAAAAACACATTGAGTCCATATCTGAATAAAGCCAGTAACTCAGACATTTTGGTAAAGCCTTTTTTGTTTTGGTGGGGGTGAGGGAATTTGTCTACCCAGCAGCAAAAAAAAAAAAAACTTCATCTGTCTACACAGCAGACAGTAATACTGCCTAACTAAGTGCAAAATCCTGGGATTTGGGGATTAATTGATTAATTAATTAATTTAGAATTAATTTAATTTAAATTAAAGCATTGGCATTTAAAACATCAATTATTTTTCAAAAGGACTCTCTGAATGGGGTTTGTCCATCTCTTCTAGGTCCTTACCAACCAGGCGTCATAAGGACTAAACCACAGTAAAAATAACTGCCAAACCATTCTAGCACAAAGTTCTTGTTTCCAGGAAACATTTCTGGTCATTTTGTTTTGGGGGAAACATTAAGGTCCGCAAGTGTCAATCTACCACTTGTTTTTTCACTTGCAAACATTCTGATGCTCAATTCGAATGATTATCTAGGGTCTAATGACTCACTTAGGGAGCAACTTATCTAAATTAGAGCCCAAGTACTCAGAAACAATGAGAAACAGCTAATAATGGTACCTAATTTTCATTGAATGCCTTAGACACTAGGAAAATTATCATCATTACTAATAAGCAATTACTCTGTGGTAGACACTTGGGCTAGAGAGAGATATAAGGTTCAGGGAAGTCTATAAATATAAGCCACACTACAGGGCCAAACATAGCAAACAACCGACTAGTTAGACAAGTGGGTAATTAGGAAACCTTGAGGCAAACAAAGTTTCAGGGGGCAAGTGAGACTTCAGCTGAGCCCCATAAAAAGCATAACACTTAAGCATACTGGAAGTAAAGGAAGAACTATTACAGGTAAAAGAACTTCAGGAAAGTGTGGGATGGTTTGGGTATTACCTTGTTTGGCCAACAGTGTTCTACAGAAGAGCAATGGAAAATAATACTGTGCAGTGATGAATTAACCTTACCCAAAGAGAGGTCTGGCCTTTGCCCTCAGCTACTAGGAGTTGACCTCTAGGCCTTTGGAATATCTTGCCTAATAGGTAGGTCTTTGTTGTTTGCAAGCTTTGGCCACTGACAATCCCTAACAATGTGATTTGTGATGGGCCCTCAGGGCATGCAATGACCTCCAGAGGAAACGATGACTAAAGGTATTAGCCTGACCTCTGGGAGTAGTTGGAGACTAAAGGTCAAACACACAGGCAGCATGTGATCAAGCCCTAGTAAAAACTCTGGACACCAAAGGCTCAAGTGAGCTTCTCTGGCTGGCAATACTTTGCATGTATTATCACATATGGAGGAGGTAACGTCCATGACTCCACTGAGAGAGAATGCAGGGAACTCTGCATTTGGACCCCTCCTGGACTCTGCTCTATATGTCTCTTCCTTGGCTGATTTTAATTCGTATCTTTTTGCTGTAATAAAACTATAATAGTAAGTATAACAGTCCTGAGGTCTGTAGTCATCCTAGCAAATTATCAAAACTGAGGGTGATTATGGGGACCCTCAAATATGTAGCCAGAGGATGGTCCTGGGACCACCAAACTTGTGGCTGGTGTCTGAAGTGAGGAGAGTCTTGTGGGAACTATGCCCCCAAACTGTATAGTTGGTGAAACTCATGGCAAAGGCTAAAGAATTCAGTTATGGGGGCACTGCACACAAGCTTGGAGAGTTTGGATATAATGCTGTATGCCATTAAGTTCTTGAACAAGAGAACATGATAAACAAAGTATAGTTTCATCTCATAGTAGTGCAAAAGACAGAGGCAAGGAGACTAGTGAGGGGACTCTTTTTTTTAAGATTTCATTTATTTATTTGAGAGAGAGAACGAGGGAAAGAGCGCAGGAGTGGAAGAGGGGGAGAGGGGGAGGGAGAGAATTTCAAGCCGACTCCCCTCTGAGCACTGAGCCCCATGTGGGGCTGGATCTCCCAGGGCTCGATCTCACAACCCTGAGATCATGACCTGAGCTGAAACCAAGAGTTGGACACTTAGCTGACTGAGCCACCCAGGTGCCCCTGAGGGGACTCTTTCTTGTTCAGATGTAGGAAGATGATGGTCTGGACCAGGGCTGAGGCTAAGAAAGGGAAAGGTTGTGTGAATAATAACATTTATTGTGAGCATATGCTGTACCAGGCATCATAAGTACTCCATACACATTTTTTCTTTTGCCTTTTTGTTATTGTTCTAGTTTTGTTTGTTTTTTTAATGTTCATAGTCCCTGCTTTATTTTCATTTGGTCACACACACTTTAAAACACACTCATGGAGCACCTGGGTGGCTCAGTTGGTTAGGCATCTGCCTTTGGCTCAGGTCGTGATCCCAGGGTCCTGGGATTGAGCCCCAAATTAGATCTGCTAAATATCCTCATCATTTACTGGGAGTATGTTTGGGTCTAAACACTTGTTCATTGATTCTGAATTAGAGGCACAGGGAAGAGAAGCTCAATCAGAGAAAAATTAAATACAAAGCAAATGATGACATAGTCATGTATGATAGCAACTTTAATTCTATAATGCAGTGTTTTCCAGTAATGAAAAGAAACACAATGAATTGTACAAGCACAATAGTTTCATCAACATTAACTTCATAATGCAGTATTTTTCAGTAATGAATGGAAATAAAAGGAATTGTGTGAGTCACAATGAAGCATGCAGTGAATTGCGTGACCTGTAGGTCAAGTAATGAAGGTAAAATGGGAGAAGCCTCATTCCCTCTTCAACGTGGTTACTGGTCTCGGTCTTTCTATTTATCACTAGACTGTAAATTTCCTGCGCGTAGAAATCCTGTATGTCATGTTCACCCTTATAACCTCCAGAGCTAACACAGTGCCTGGCACAGATTGGACTCTCAACAATTACAAACTGAATAGATGAATTGTAAATATTTTTTAATTATAAATATTTTAAATCTATTTTCAGTTTGCCTGATGGCTAATGAAACATTTCATTGTTCCTGTCTCAATTTATGCAATTAAAATTGAAATTAGAAATTATAATGATTGTTGATACCATTTTATCTAATTTTTGTTCCATGTTTACTACACCATCTTTCAAGATTCACCTCCTTCTCTCACTGGGTAAGGGGAAAGGGAAAATACCAGTGTGAACAAATGGGGGTTCAAAGGTCATGCCCAAGAGTCTGACCCCCCCAAAAAAGTATAAAACCAGTTTATTTCCATTATTATTGAATAAAAATGGTTCTCAAGCCAAATCAATAGGCATTTTCTAGGTGCCCACTATGGAAAATGTCAAAGGCATAATGGAGACCACTAACTATTGCTTCCTAGGAGATTATGACTTAGCAAAGTTAGAATTTTTATACAAATTATTTGCTTCCATTAATTCCTAGCTTTGTTCCACTGCCATTTGATATTGTTCCATGTCTCAGGGACTGTCCAATCATCAATAACTACTCACATGCAACTCTGACTGTCTCTACTTTGTAGACATCATAATGACCTATAATTTTGCTGAAGGTGGTGTGAAGCTTGTTCAGGAACAAGTGTATCCACTTGTCCAGTGCAGCTTGGCCACTCCCTGTACTGCAGGCTGATGCTGGAAAGCAGAGTGAAGCCCACAGTGCCACAGGAAAGGGGCAGTGAGGTAGAAAAAAGTTAAATCAGGCAAAATAATTGGCAAGACCTGATTAAGGAATGGTACTTCCTTATTCAGCACAATTTTTTGAAGCTCTCAGAATTCTGAGCCAGGGAGACTGGAAAGTGATGGGCCAGTTAATTGCTTTAGAAAATATTCTTCATTGTTTATGATATGTTTGGTTGGTTTTTTGTTTTGGTCTGGTTTGGGGGGAATCTTTGTTTTTGTTTTTTGTGTTGCTCAGCGTTGCTTCAGACTGTGTTGATCAAAGCTAGGGCAGCTTGTTTGATGGGAATACCATCCCCTAACATCTGGACTCTCCCTGTTTCTGTCGATCAAGTGAGTGGGTTTATATAACAAGAGATTCACAATGATTGGGAAGGCTGTGTAAGACTCATTTAGAGAAGTCCCAGGCTGAGGTTCATTTGCTTGCCAGTTATCCTGATTCCTGCATGCATTCTAGATCTTTTATTTCTTGAATGTCAGTGGCACTTTCATTTCTTCAGATAAATTATTTTGAGTTCATACTAGACTCTTGGCTGGAAAGAGGCTTTCTGCCTCCCCCTCCGATCCCCTACCCAGGAGAGTGTCTTCAGCAGTAACAAGGCATGACTCTAAGCTTTTCTAAACTCTATGCTCTCTTTCTCCATCAGTGAAACAGGGAGGACCCCTTGACCCCCGGTTAGGGACTGACTGCTTTGACTGCCTGCAGCAAACTCCTGTTAAGCAAAACGTTTAGAATGTTTTAACCTGGGTGCCTGGGTGGCTCAGTCATTAAGCGTCTGCCTTCCGCTCAGGTCATGATCCCAGGGTTCTGGGATCGGCCACATGGAGCCCCGCATCGCGCTCCCTGCTCCGCGGGGAGCCTGCTTCTCCCTCTGCCCCTCCCCCTCTCTCTCTCTCTGACAAATAAATAAATAGAATGTTTCAACCTTACAACTTACAAGTTCGATTTAGGGGTTTTTCATTGAACTTTCAAAACTTGCTCCCAGGCAAGATGACCTTCGCTATATAGGGAAGGGAAGAACTATATGGCCTATTTACTTCAGATTTTAAAACACACTTCCTAAGATGAAGAAGTATATCTTTCTAAAGCAATTTCCTGCTGTTTTTGCTAAACTGGATGCCTTTTAGCTCTAAGAAACTGATTTAAGTTAAAAAAAGAAAAGTGGTGGGGGTGGAGGGACTTAACCAAATCACTGCAACATACTGTATTAACAGCATGCCTAAGTGCTAAGCTCACTGCCACTTTACTCAAACGCCTGCATTTTCTTCTTTTGCAGATAGGATTTGCTCTCCACCTACTAACAGTCATGCACAAATTTTATAATACTGTAGATTGCTGATCTCTCTGCCTTTTGAGTTGAAATCCTAACTCCAGTTATGTTAATTTACCTGAAAAAGATAGATGCACTCAGGTTACTCTGAGTTTGGCAAGGTTGGCCTTGTCTTAGGTCATCAGCAACTTGTTTTGGTAACATGCCTTTATCAGCTATGAATTAGAATAGTTAGTTATCTGGGGCACCTGCGTGGCAGAGTCAGCTAAGCATCTGACTTGGTTTCGGCTCAGGATCTCAGGGTTGTGAGATCAAGCCTCACATCGGGCTCCGTGCGCAGTGCAGAGTCTGCTTGAGATTCTCTCTTCTCCCTCTGTCCCTCCCACTCGTGCTTGCTCTCTCTCTAAAATAAATAAATCTTTAAAAAAAAAAAAGAACAGTTAATTATCCTCAAGGAAAAGGACACAAGGCCCAATCTTCACGTCTGTAGCATCATTTGTCACCACTCGTACTTTTGATTGTTCTGTGTTCCATATATAGAGTAGGGTATTGTTTGTTTGTTTGTTTAAATATTCTATTTGTTTATTTGACAGAAAGACAGAGAAAGAGACAGAGCACAAGGGGGAGCAGCAGAGGGAGAGGGAGAAGCAGGCTCCCCGCTGAGCAGGAAGCCGGATGCAGGACTCAATCCCAGGACCCTGGGGATCATGACCCGAGCTGAAGGCAGACGCTTAACCAACTGAGCCACCCAGGCGCCCCTAGAGTAGGGTATTGTTTGTATTGTTTGCCTGGCCATGATTGATTGATACCAAGCCAAGCACATTCCCTAACCCAGGCTTCCCTGGAGCCAGTGTGGAGATGGGGTCATGGGTGCTATCAGGGACAGAGATACCAGGAGAGTTAATTGGAGGAATGGAAGCTCTGCCTGTAATCGCTTTCACTCTGAGTTTTACTGACTGAGCACTTTGGTCATTGAGATTGGGGGGGGGGGGAGTGTTAGGAAAAGCAGGCTATTACCTTCTTCACAGGGAGTTTGGTGGTACAAGGACAATTTACCCTGACTCCTCTAGTTTGGGGGATTAAAAAATCTAACATTATTTGAATCTTTAAGCTGTTAGAAGAAGCAACCAACTAAGATCTCCATTCTGGCTACAGGGTAGAAACAATCGGAGTGATTTGCCAGGCACATTTAGTGCTCATTTCACTTGCAGAAAGCTTGGGACCCCCTAGAGGGATAAAGGATGAATATTTATTGGAGTCTAATAATAGTGGTAAAATCAAATTTGTCTTTTTTCAGTGAAAGAAATAGGGTGAGGGGCGCCTGGGTGGCTCAGTCGTTAAGCGTCTGCCTTCGGCTCAGGTCATGATCCCAGGGTCCTGGGATCGAGCCCCACATCGGGCTCCCTGCTCCGCGGGAAGCCTGCTTCTCCCTCCCACTCCCCTGCTTGTGTTCCCTCTCTTGCTGTGTCTCTCTCTGTCAAATAAATAAAATCTTTAAAAAAAGAAAAAAAGAAATAGGGTGATATTTTTGTATTTCCCTCAGGAATTCTGTCTCAATAGTCCATTTTTGATACATATTCACAATCTACCCTGGTAATATGCTAAATACTTATAAATACAGCATGATATGACTATATTGTTATTTTTTGTATTCATTGTTAATTAAGTAATACAAAATGCAGTCAGGCTTCCAAACAATATTTACAGAGTACCTACCATGTCCTGGGCACTGGGTGAAGTACCAGGGACACAAAAATGAACAAAATTCAGTCCTCACACAAAAGTAACATGTAATCCTGCTAGAGTAGGGTATTGTTTATATTGTTTGTCTGGCTATAAGCCTGCCCCTGTTTTTACTTTTTATTTTATCTTCTACTTCTCTGCCCAACTGTCCCACTCCACTGACCCCCATGCTGTCTCTCCAACTCCAAGCATGTGCCTGCCTGTGTGCCTCCCATTCCCTCCACCCCCAGATGCCCCTCACTTCATTCAGGGTTCTGATCACACCACAGAAAACTGCAATCCCAGTCACTCGCTCAATCCCTACATGGCTTTATTTTTCTTCTAGCATTTATCACCACCTGATACAACTACCTGTTACTTTGTACCTTTTCTATCTTCCTCCACTAGACTATGAGCTCCACACAAGCAGAGACTCAGTCTGTCTTGTGCACTGCTGTATTATCTGCCTAGTACAATGCCTAGCACATAGTAAATAATAAGTATTGATTCAATGTCTAAATGAAAAGAGTCAGCAAGATGGGATCCAGAACCTAAGTAGAGAGGTTGGCCTTGGAAAAACAAATGGTACAGCTCTTCCTCTGAAAAAAGAAGAAACAAGGTAAAGATGAGCCTTTATTTGATAAGGTTAGTGATAGTTGGAAATGGGGGGACATTGGTCAATTTCACACTTTAGAGCCTATAATTGGGAAGGAGGGATGGTGGAGCAAGGTGATCCTCTGGGAGTGAGATTAAGAAGGAATGTAAAGAAAGCATTAAAAGTGAGGAATTGCCATAAGGCAGCTAGGGATAAATAGAAAGACTGCATACAGCTGTAGTCTAGGTGGCCCAGAACATCCAGGTCAATGGCTGGAACTTACACACCCAGACCTCAAGACAGATGGAGAGCTAAAACTCCAGGACTAGAAAACGCTTGCATACAGGTAGTGGTGGCAGCTGGGAGTGGGAGTTAAATCAGAGAGGGTTTAGAACAAGTGAAAAGCATGCCAAGGGCAGACCCCAGGAAACTCTAAGCATTTAAAGTGTGTGTGAAGGATGCTGCTGAAAAACTGAGAGGGAGCCTGCTGGGCAGTAGGAAGTGAAGAGGAAAGAGCGAGTGGGGAAATCTGGTGAGGAAAAAGCTTCAGAGAGAAGGGAGGAGTCAATGGTGTCAAATGCTAGAAACAGGTCAAACAGAAGAAGAACCAGTTATCCCTACTGGTTATTAAATAATTATGGGTTTGGCAATTATACTGCTACTAGATGTTTACTGATTCCCTTGCTTAAAACAATGCTTAGTTTACTTGTTAAACTGCTAGGCCAGTAGTTTCCAAGCAGGACTGCACATTAGAATCCACCAGTGAGCTTCTAAAATACTAATGCATGAATTTTACCCCTGAATAATTATAGCAGTGTCTGAGAGGTGGGGCCCGGGCATTAGTTTATTATGAAAGCCCCAGGGGATTATAATATGCAACCAGGATTGAGAAGTACTGTGCTAGGGGAAACTGAGCTTTCCACAAATAACCACATGGGGGAACTCCATGTTTGGCACATACTGAACAACCCTAGCCCACCCAATAGGCTAGAGGACAGAGAACTTTGGTCCTTCAGATAATGGGAACAATCTGTTGGAATGCTGGTGGACCTTGCCTAGGCACCTAAGCCTGGGGATATAATGGTCACCCTCTCTGCCAGGTACCTGCTGCCTATTTGCTTCCTTGGTTTGGCAGATTCTTCAAACAAAGATCCTTGTCTGTTCACATCATCATCACCATCATCAACATATCTATCGAGCTCTGTATTGTACCTGGCACTTGCTAAGAGCATTACATGCATTAAATCATTTAATATGACATTCCTATGAAGTTGGTACAGTTTTTAACCCCTATTACATGGGATGGAGAAACTGAGGCTCATAAAGTGACTTGCCCAAGGATCATAAAGCTAGAAAAAGGCAGAGCTGGGACACTAATCCAGCTCTGGCTCACTCCAGAGCCTAAGCTCTGAACCATGTCTACATCATACTGCTCCATTACACTGCTGGAGTTGGAATCCTCTACCTGCCTGAGCACCTCCCCTTGCAGCTTCCTGGGAGGACTGCTCTCCCAGCTCCACCTCCCCCTAGACTGGGCACTTCCTTGCAAGACTCATGCACAGCTGCCCAAGATCCAGTGCTGACATTTAACCCTTTCCTTGGTAATAAGTAAAGATTTGTCTTCTACCTTCAACGCACATTGACTTCTGTTAGAGGCACTGAGAGTTACCAAAATCCTAGTGAAATGAGAACTGAGCCTTAAAAGTCCATGCAAGCAGAACACAGAATTAAAATCAAAGATGTAAAAGTGTTATTTCCATGGCTTCAGCAATTAGCTCTCAGGAAAGAGCATTCCAGAGAAATAAGTTAAATAGAAATGCATGAACTAACCAAATCAGCCTTTATTACTGACATTGTATTTCAATAAAATAAGCAGGTGGTGGTTTTTTGTTTTTCATGCATTAGGTCTCGGATCTTGTCTGCTATAAGTACTTCCGTGTTTGCTATATTTCTCCATCTAAGTATCCAACACAAAGAGAAATTATTTCATGAGAATACTTTGTTCCCTATGTATTAATCTCTATTTGAAAGCACCTAGAAGGCAGGGGGGTTTCCATAAGGGGCTCTTCACTTATAATTATCATCCCTTTAGGATCCAGTAACCAAGCCAGCTATGAAGGGGTGCACCAGTGAGATCGCCCCTTAATGCTGTGATAAATCCATACCTAATTGGGTGCAGTTAGTGAGGACTGGGAAGTCACCCAAAATTACCAAAGACATCATCACCTCTACCAGACTAACTGTGTTGGGAAATTCGTCTTATATAAAATCTTCTTTATTTGTTCGAAAGTGGGTCTTTGAGATGGGTTGTTTTTCTTGTACCTCCTAATCAAAGGCAGTGATCAAGAGTAACATCCAGGCACTGATTTACTGATATTCTGAACAAAACTGCAGAATTGAATAACTTGGAATCATCTTAGTCCCAGTGTTCCCCATCTTTGTTAATGTTAGCCCCACCAGCCAGGAGGATTTGATTGAGCTTTACATCCAAAAGCATGAACTACAAAATCAATCCATGTGATTTTTATAAATTTTATAAATATGAAATTTGATTATAAAATTCAATATACTTTTTCAGACCACTTACAAAACCTGCTCTTAGGGGCAGGACCACCCCAGGATTCACTGATGTAGTATCCCTTTTTAGTTTTATTTATTTATTTATTTATTTATTTTATAGCTAGAGTCTTTTTTTTTTTAAAGATTTTATTTATTTTTTTGACAGAGAGAGACATAGCGAGAGCAGGAACACAAGCAGGGGGAGTGGGAGAGGGAGAAGCAGGCTTCCCGCAGAGCAGGGAGCCCGATGTGGGACTCGATCCCAGGACCCTGGGATCATGACCTGAGCCGAAGGCAGACGCTTAACGACTGAGCTACCCAGGCACCCTGTAGTATCCCTTTTTAATTTTAAAGATGAGGAAACTAGCCCAGAGATGCTAGGATGCCAGAGGCTTGGAGATTGAAGCACAGCAGGGCAATTAACCCCATGTCTGGGGCTAGACTGAAGGACTCTGTAACATCTCTGGCAGGTCCTTTCCACTCCACCACTGTCCCATGAACCCTTTCAAAGTCACAATTCTCATTTTGTGTTTTAGTAAATTAATTACATAAATCATCATAAACACATATACACGTCTAAATCCCAAGATGATGGGTATTGCGGCTCCGCAGCTGTATCTGTGGATGGGGCACGCTGCGTATAAACATGCTTGCCTTGTTTTCTTCATCATATGTGTCACTTTGTCATCGTGTATTTAATGGCACCAGAGCTCTCCAGAAATACTGGGCTGCCATCTCAGCATTCTGCTGTCTCTTCTCTCTCTACATCTTCTCCCTAGAAGGTTTCCTCTCTATCTATGGCTACATTACAGCCCTAGGTAGTGGTGGTCCCCAAACTTCCATCTCCATCTGAGCCTCTGTTCCAAGTTCCTGGCACATATTCAAATTGCCTACTGGATCATCTCTACCTGGAAATGGGCTTAGAAAGCCCGGGAAAATGCCAAGAAGTTGTTACTTGACGCAGTAGGTTACTTTTGTTGATATATCTCTTTCCAAGACATAATATGGGTTTGTGCTTAGCTGATGACTTCAGATGATGATCAAGTTCCCTTTCCCACCTCACCTCCTTACCTCTGCATACCCTGAAGGGCAAGGACAGTGATTCTCAGGCTTCCCTATAAGTAGCTCAAGGGAGAGACACTGGAATGCCTAACAGAACAAGAGTCTTCTTTCTGTGGGAGGAGAGAAAAGAATTAAAGAAAAACTAAAACTTAGTATTACAAATAATCAAAACAGAAGCATGTGCCAAACTCTCTAGACAAAAGTAAAATTTAATCCCTCTGAAAACTATGCTCACTTTCACTGATCTATTTATTCATTCAGCTAATATTTACTGAGCACCTACCATGTGCCAACCACGTTCTAGGCCTTCAGAATACAGCAGGGAGCAGAGCAGACAAAGAGTGTATAGTTCAGAGGCAGAAGACAGCAAATATACCAAACATATATAATTTGTCAGTTTGTGATAAGACAACAGGAGTTTAGGCAAATTAATCTATATCAGGGATGGACCATTGGCATCTAAGCCAGGTGAGGAAAAAAATGGGGTATGAAAGAAAGTGAAGTATAATGAGGTCAGTGGATTGGATATCCCACCTAATGCATTGGTGGAGTTGGGAAACTGAAGGGAACTCACTAAAAAAAAAGGGGGTGGGTGGATATCAAAAAGTGAGATATTGACATGGAGATGTGGAGGTGATCCAGTTATGTGTAATGATAATATCCCAGGTGTGCTATAGAAATGGGTAGCTGAGACAGGTGAAGAAAAAGATCATGGGAGAAAATGGGGGTCAAAGAACTGACAGAACAGAACACATCATCCTCATGGATACTAAGGTCAGCCAAAATTATAATGGAAGTAGGGTTGGAGAGAGAGAAACAGGGAGCCCAGGACTGAAACTGTGTCCTTCTACCAGAGAACTACATGGGAATAAGGGAGCAAGATGGAGCCTTAAACAGGTTCCTCAATCTCTCTGGGTCTCAGTTGCCTCATCTGAAAATGAAATGGCACAAATAAATAATCTATAAGGTGACTTCCACCTAACAGCTCCAGTTTCAGACAAGCTGAGATGGTTGATTCAACCCCTTGGCCTCCCTCTGACAAGTAAAAAGGGTCAAATTAGCAAGTGTATCAATTCATGATTCATCTGTTAAACAGTATTTAGAATTACACTGTGAATTAGGCATTCCTTTATGAGATCTAGCCTTGAGCCCTTACTAAGTGTCTTAATTAATCAGGAGGGAAAGAAAATTCAATTTTGCCACCAATACCTGTCTCTCTCTTCATTCTGTTTATGTCATTCCCACCACTTAAGAGCTGACAATGCTCCTTTCTGATCAAGTGTGACTTTCTCAGCCTGGCATTTAAGAATCACCACCAAAGGACCCATCCTAGTCATCCAGTCATTCCCAGCTCCCCAATATGGGCTGACCAGCTCTAACAATGCTGCTTAGGCCCTTTATTCCGTGTTGTCCTGCACAACCCACACCCTCTCTCTCCCACACACATACTCAGCTCACTCCTGTAGAGGACAGAGTGATGTCAGCCCAGCCCCTGCCATAGACAAGTTCCATATACAGTTAGTACTCAGTATAGAAATGACCTTGCTCATCTGCACTTGTCTAAGAGAGTCCACTTTTAGATATTTATGACATATAGTGACTAGTATGAGCCTTTCCCCATGAAGAACAGTAGTCTGCTGTTTGGTTTTGTTTTCAGTCTCTGTGGGATTACACTTAAATTGCATGGTTGTTGTTGAAAATTAATTTACTTAAACATATATTAAAGCTGGGTAATAACAAGATAATTGGGGGAAATAGGAATAGCCTATGAACCCAAACAGTGTAGTTATTGGTATAAAGTAAATTTTCCATTACCATCAAAATTTCATGATTCCTCTGATCTGAGAGTTGAGACAGATTTTCTTATTATATACTGTCATCTCTCCTTCAGCTCTTCTTTGCATTTATTTAAACATACCAAGAGCAGTCAATAATGTTCAATTGTTCTGAATGAAATTCCCATGTCCCTTGATTTATCTGTTAAATGGCATTCAGAAAAACATGAAACCATTGGTCAACATATACAATTCCCAAGGGTTTTACATTTAAAATAATTAAATGAAAACTAATTTCAAGGAACCATGCCCCCACCCTCACTCACCTCCTATTTCTCTTATGATCAATGTCTTTTATGACAGTTTTAATGTCTGCTGAAAATATGTATAATTTTTGTGATTTTTTGGAATTTATAAACCTGGAGGGATTTCTTAGAATAAATAAACAAATCCTAAGGGTGAGAAGAATTTATTTAAGGACTCAACATCCTGGGGAACAAAATCCACGCTCAACATCATTATGATTGGAATGTGGTCAAATGAACCAAATCCCAGAGGATCCCTGTGTTCCAGATGCAGCCAGAGTATTTTTAGTCCTGCTCTCCTTTAACTCAGTCTGCCTAGATTTGGATGGGGAAACTCACCCTAATATCTAGATGACTTTACAGTATGGAATTTTGGTTCAGTACTTTTTCAAAAGCATAAGCTATTCAAATAGATAGATAGATAGATAGATAGATAGTATTTATCTTATTCTCTCATATATATGAACAAATCAGACAAAACATCATTGTCTGCTAGGATAGGGCACACAGTTCATTGCTGAGCAATGGAGATGCAGACTCCCTGATGGTTCGCTTGAAAATATGTTCAATAGAATCTTACCAAGACTGAGTCACTTCACGTAGCAATCGAAACAATGGCATACCTGCAAAAAGACATTTTGATGTGAAATCCCTCATCTAGAGCAAATTAAAAATCCACAGAGATTACTCCTGATCTATGAAACGAAGATCCACTGTGAATTGTTTCAAATAAGCTCAGCTATACCCGTATTTGTGAATGCTATGAGGTCATAATTATCCAGAAAAAAAAGTGAATATTTCTTCCAAATAAATCTGATTCACTTGAACATATGTCACATTTAAAAATAAATTTAGGGGCACCTGGGTGGCGCAGTCAGTTGGGCGTCCAACTCCTGGTTTCAGCTCAGGTCATGATCTCAGGGTCGTGGGATCAAGCCCCATGTTGGGCTGTGTGTTCAGTGCAGAGTCTGCTTGAGTTTCTCTCTCCCTCTCCCTCTGCCCCACACTCTCTCTCTCAAATAAATCTTTAAAAAATAAAAAATAAAAATAAATAAATTTAAATGTTCATAGACTGGTCTATAATTAACAGACAAGTTATGTATTATGCTATTTACATTGCTAATATCCATAAGGCTATGGATATCAACTCAGTTATAGTTACAGTTATCCTCAGTAAGAGATATGTTAGAAATACTTTTCCCAAATACTTATATGCCTGTTAATTTTCACTGTGGTGTCATATAATCATATATAAGTGTTTCCTTCTAGTACTTTTAAAGTTTCAGTTTTCATACTGGAAATTTAAAGCTGTCCCCAAATTAATTTTGGTTAAAGGTGTGCACTAGGGGATCTAATATTATTTTTGCCAAAAGGCTAGACAGTCATCCCGAATCCTTTATTCCAACAATCTCTCCTTTCCTCACTTATTTGAAATTCCATTTTTGTAATATACTAAATTATCTTATTTACTTTGGCCCATTTCAGGACTACCTACTTATCTTTCTGGTCTCATTTCTCACCACTCCTACCACTCGCCTCCACCCTCATCTCTAAGCTCTGGCCATACTAATCTACTAACAATCCCAAATTGGACCATCTTCTCTTAGATTTTACATACCCTGTTCCCTCTCTTTGGAATTACTTCTCTTTTCCCATTTTCCTGGCAAACTTCTACTCTTCCTCAGCTCACCTCCACTGGGATACCTTCCATAGGCCGTTCCCCATGCTCAGTCTGGACTAGATGCTACTCCCATGCACATGACACTCCCTTAGGACTTCTATCAACTGTTCCATAACTCTGTTTGTCTTTCCCACCAGCCCAAGATGTTCTTGACGGGAGGGAATATTATTTATTTTTGTAGCCTTAAGTGCCCAGCACAGTATTTGTTAGGTGTATTAATTAGACCTAGCCTGTGCCCACCACTTACAAGACTCTTTGCTGTTGCTTGTAGCTATACTCTTTAGATGCTAAACAGGACTTTCTGCTAGCATCTCCAGCCAGGTCTTCCCAGGCACCAGTGAGTGGGTGGGCCTAGTTCAAAATCCTCTCTAGGCCTTCCTGTGTAGATATAATGATCCACCCATTCCCATCCATGCCCCAAGACATAAACAAAGCCTCTTTCAAGGTAATGCATTCAGATGACAATAGATCCTTAGGAACAATGATGGAAATGGGGTTTGGTTGTAGAATTTCACTAGTTTATGTTTCCTACCACTCAAATGCCCGGCTCTCACTGGAGACCTCAGTTGACAGGAATGTCATTATTGAGCAGAACATCCATCAAGCTTCCCTATGGGCAGTATTCTGTCACAATAACCACATCTGGCACTTTAATGCAGACTTCAAAGAATCTGCAAATGTTTGGATGATCTAATTCTCTGGGAAAATCAATAATACAAACCAGAAACGATTTATCTGGAACATGATCTCCTAATTCCCACTTTAAAATTTGACCTAGTTTTTCTGAGCACATAAAAAAACAAATATCTTCCTGGATTTAGTGTTGTACACAAATAAAGCTTGCAGATCCACCCATTGTGATACAGAATTAAGTATTTAGAAAAAAAATACCATCACCATCACAGTTCATTCTGGGCCAGGCACAATACATCTAATATCTCTAATCTGCACAACAACCCTAACTTACTAGGTATGATTATCTCCACTCTAAATGAGGAAACCGAGGCTCAGACAGGTGAAGTAACTTGGTCAAGGTCCCCCATAGGTAAGAGAGCCAGATCCTAACCCTGATTTCTGCAATTTCTGAAATTCATTCATGGCTTTTTAACATTGCCATAGTGCATTCCAATATAAAATACAAAAGCAAAGAGAAAGTTCTCACACCGAGAAAAGTTTTGTTTTCCTCAAAAATATTGTTGCTTTGGAAACAAAGGCAATTTTCACAAGCCAAGTAGTCACAGACTTTTCAAAGTCTTTCCACACCTGTCTCTCATACATTTGTTTCTCTTTAAGTTGGAGTCCCCCACCCCCACTCCTGAAGAAGGAGAAGGCTCTCCCCAAATCCCAGGTGTGTGGCTGGCATTTCGGTGTGGTTAATTACTACATTTGCACCATCAGCACAGAGGCACACATGCTGCTTTGCATAAACCAATGACTGGCTTGCAGATTATCCATGGGGAGTTCTCCAGTTATAATATTTTTCTCCAATCAAAATTCTACCATCTTTTCAGCTTAAAGCTTGTTTCCCCAGTCATCAATTCTTGGATTAGATCACAAATGAGACATCTTCCAAGGGATAGCACAACAGCATTACTTTTCAAAACTGATGTTGTTGAGGGAAGGAATATTTATAGTTGTTGTCCCAGCTGTAGATGAAGGGACTTCTGCCTCCTCTCCCCTTGTTTAGGAAGATTAAATGGAATGCTCTGATCTCTCCTACCCCTGACTCACTTTCGACTGAATGACCGGGCTGTCTGATGGGTCACACAGTTAGTGTGTGCTACAATTACCGGTGGGTATCATTACGGAAACATGACTATACTGACCACTGTTCCATTTCTGCTCCACATGGCAAGCACCCCTGGACAGACACCCCAGGCCTGCCATTCTTCTTGTTCAACCTATGATGGGGTGGGTGTGGCAGGCATGTAGTCCTGGAATGCCGATGGTTAGATACTTGACTTTTTATCTTTTCTGCAGGTCTTTACTCACTGACTTACTCTGTCATGTGGCTGAGCATGTGAATCTAATGACTTACATTTGGGCTGGGTGATAGAAGCATACACTTCAACTTCACACCAGAGTCAGGTTCACCAATCCACCTTTTACCAAAGTTTACTTTGGGTATCAGGAGCTTGTTTACCTATGAAACAAGTGGTAATTGTCTCTCTATTATTCCTTATGTGTGTTCCCCATTGGTCAGAATCAGAAAAAGGAGAGGTGAATAGCAACCTGAACATCTAACAATTGAGAGTTCTCAGAAACCAGGTTCTGAAAATATCCTCCATCAACATTAGAATGGCCCCAAGTCAAGGGCACATAAGGAAACCCCTCCTGATTGCAAGATGAGATATTTTAAAAGAAATACGGCATATTAAAAGAACGATCATTTGTGCCCTGCTTTATAGTCCGCAATATGCTTTTTATACACATATAAGAAGTCAGTGAAGGGCGCCTGGGTGGCCCTGTGGGTTAAGCATCTGCTTTCAGTTCAAGTCATGATCCCAGGGCCCTGGGATCAAGCCCCTCGTCAGGCTCCGTGCTGGGCAGTGTTTGCTTCTCCCTCTCCCTCTGTCCCTCCCCCATACTCGTGCTCTCGCTCTCACTCTCTCTCAAATAAATAAATAAAATCTTAAAAAAAAAAAAAAAAGAAGTCAGTGATGCTTTGGTTTGCTGAGCCTGGAAAGCTACAGAGCCCCTTGCAAAGGTAAAGAACTAGGAGTTAGTCAGTCTGTGGCTGCCCGATATGCAGGCTACTTTGTATCTCAGAGATGAGTTTCAATATCAGGAGTATTCTGCAAAACTGCAAATGTCGTCCCAACCTAGTGTCTCCTAACCAATGTAAATTGCTGCTGGCCCAGTGCCTCCCCATGTTTTCCCTTTCTTTATTTTAAGAGGGAAACAAAGTTGAACATATTGCCCCATTAGTCTTGGGAGTAAAAAAAGAGGGGAAAAAGCAATGTGCCTACTCCCCTAACTTCTCCTGAATCTAAAGTCAGCTATACAGCGTAAGGGAGAATGGCAGGGATTAGAAAGAAACTAAATTACTGAGGGAAAATGCAATCATGATTTTTGCAAACTGATTAAGTTTCTCACACAACCTGTTCACAAAATAAGGCCTTAGATGTGTCAAAAATAATGAAGGCTTTTTAAATAATAAAAACTATTGTACTTTTGCTGCAATCAATGATCTAGTTTTTTAAACATTTGTGATATTAATTCTATCAAGCTCTGTTACATTGGTCACCACCCCAGTCTTCTAGTCCTAAATGTACCCTGATTTATCATTTTCTGTGATGGGTTAAATATGAGATAAAATATAATATGAATCCATGCAAAGCAAGTACTTGTGTACCAACTCTGAGACATGACTGGTAATGGCTAACTGAAGCATCGTGTTTAGAAGGATTCTGAGGAAAAAGTGCCAATAAAAAGATCCTTGGATGTGAACAAGGTCCATAGCACATATTTTCCACCATTGATAGAAATAAAGTCTTATCCATAAGTCCAAAAGGCCAATTCACAAGGACATAGGTAGGGAGGTCTAGTGTCATAATAATAATATATACGAAGCCGATTTGGAGTCTGAACTGACTACAAGCTTAACACGAGCCTACAACATGAAGGCACCATCTGGGGTGGCACGGATGGAGGCATCCCACCCAGAGTCAGGCAGGTGTGTTCTGCTCTGCACTGGCAGGATCATGACAGGAGTGATAGGTTCCATTCCAGAAGCCACACTTGGAAAGAAATGTTAGTCAGCAGTCAGCAGGCTGGAAAGTGGTCATTCAATAAAGGGCTTTGGATTCTGTGTTTTATGAAGAAAAACAAGGTTGTTCAACCTGGTAAAGAGAAAACTTAGAGGAATCCTGATACCCATCCTTCCCAGAAATCCAGCATGCTGCTGCCCCCAAAGTAGACCACTTGAGGTCTTTAGCACCACTAATTTATCTAATTCGGCAACCCGCATGAGCTCTCTGCTGTATTTACCCGTCTGCCACTACCGTGGTATGGCTGCTGCACCCAGATGTCCAACTAGCAGGCTGGGATCAGTTAGCAATTGTAATTAAAGCTGAATGTAATTAATAACATAATAGTGAGATATTCTTGTTTAATTTCCTGAAGTTGGAAGATGATGATATTCCTGACAAAAGATAATAAATATAAATAAACCTCCAAAATTCAGATGAGCATTTTGAGTCATATCCAAGTAACTATTCACCAAGCCATTGTCACCAAGTGGAAATTCACTGGCCCACACACATGTAGGATAATTATCTTAATTAATGATCTTCTGGCCCACTATCAATAGACTTAGATGCCCCTGCTGTCTTTAAATGCTTACAATATAGATAGCTGATGATTGTACAATAATTTGAATGTACTTAATACCACTGAGCTGTAACCTTACAAATGGTTAAAATGGTAAATTTTGTGTCATGTCTATTTTACCACAATAAAGAAAAATGTTTTTAAAAAAATAGCATGGTGTAGTGGTAAAAGTATAGGCTTTTGAGTCAGCTGGAAAGGAGCATAAATTCTGACTGGGTCACTTACTGGTTCTGTGACCTCAAGCAAGTTGATAAACCCCTCTGAATCCCAGTCCTCTGCAAAATGGAGTGATAATGCCTACCCATCAAATGAGGTAAATAGTTGGAGGTAAGGAGTAGGAATGACACATAGAAGCCACCTGGGTGGCTCAGTGGGTTAAGGGTCCAACTCTTGATTTCGGTTCAGGTCATGATCTCAGGGTTCTGGGATCGAGCCCCACGTCAGGCTCTGCACTCAGCAGGGAGTCTGCTTAAGGATTCTCTCTCTCCCTCTCCCTCTGCTCCTCCCCCTGCTCGCTCTCTCTCTCAAAATAAATAAATTTTAAAAGAAACAAAGAAAGGAAGGAAGGAAGGAAGGAAGGCAGGCAGGCAGGCAAGCACCCAGGGGATGATATGGCAGCTGAGAATGGATTAGACTCAGTATAAGGACCAGTGGGTTGAAGTTTCAGGAAGACCCACTGGCATTCAGGATAAGGAAGATTTGCTAACTTAAGAGTTTCTGACAATGGAAGAGGCACCTCCACAGAAAGACCATAGCTCTGCAAAACCATAGCCCTGAAAACCACAGCTATGGAGAAATGATAACCCAAGAACCAGAGGTTCAAAAACAATGGTTCACTTCCCAAGACTGAGGCTTCTAATCCATTCCATAGGATGAAAGGGCCACCTGTTAGCAGCGGACAACCACTGTATAAAACTCAATTATCAGTGAAGGAAGATAGAATTATTCAATAAATAGCACTGGAACAATAAATCAGTTGTATGATAAAAATTATATTACATCCTCACCTCACTCTATTTACTAAATTAATTTTAGATGGTTAATCCATTGTAAAAACTGAAAATGACATAAATTTTTTTTATAAAGATTTTATTTATTTATTTGTCAGAGAGAGTGAGCAAGAGAGAGAGAGAGCGCACAAGAAGGGGGAGCAGCAGGCAGAGGGAGAAGCAGGCTTCCCGCTGAGCAAGGAGCCCGACGTGGGGCTCAATCCCATCATGACCTGAGCCGAAGGCAGACGCTTAACAGACTGAATCACCTAGGTGCCCCAGAAAATGACATAAATTTTTAGAAAGGAGTTTAAAAGTTTGGGATAAATTCACAAAACAATGGATAAACTCAAAAGGAAAATATTTATAGATTTGTCTGCATTAAAAGATGAAAATGCCTAACTCATTTGATCCTCCTGGGAAGATCCAATTAGATTAATATGTATTAAAATGTTTTTGCACACCACACAGTGGAATAATTTAAAAATATTTAGGGTCAGAGTGCCTGGGTGGCTCAGTCAGTTAAGCGTCTGCCTTCAGCTCAGGTCATGATCCCAGGGTCCTGGGATCAAGTCCCACATGGGATTCCCTGCTCAGCGGGAGCCTGCTTCTCCCTCTCCCTCTGCCTGCTGTTCTGCCTGATTGTACTCTCTTTCTCTCTGTCAAATAAATAAATAAAAGCTTAAAAAAATTTAGAATCTCTGACAGGAGGATATACTCTATTCATTTGGTGATCCCAATTCAAATTCTATCTTTATCCCAATTTTCACTGGAGCATACTAGGTTCGTGTTTTAATTTCTTTGATTTTCTATTATTTTTTCATATCAAAGAACAAAAATATTCTTCCTTGCTACTATTTTTTTATTATTAACATATAATGTATTGTTTCAGGGGTACAGGTCTGTGATTCATCAGTCTTACACAATTCACAGTGCTCACCATAGCACATACCCTCCTCAATGTTCACCCCCCAGCCACCCCATCCCTCCCACCCCCCTCCACTCCAGCAACCCTCAGTTTGTTTCCTGAGATTAAGGTCTCTTATGGTTTGTCTCCCTCTCTGGTTTCATCTTGTTTCATTTTTCCCTCCTTTCCCCTATGATCTGCTGCCTTGTTTCTCAAATTCCACATATCAGTGAGATCATATGATACTTGTCTTTTTCTGATTGACTTATTTTGCTTAGCATAATACCCTCTAGTTCCATCCACATTGTGCCAAATGGCAAGATTTGGTTTTTTTTGTGTTTTTTTTTTTGATGGCTGCAAAAGCCTTGCTACTATTGTTTTAATGTCCCTGGATATTCTCATCTGTTGATCTTTCCAAAGGAAATTGAGAATCCTTTGTTAGCATGGTCCTGAGGCTTCTGAGGCAGGGCCCAGGCAATGGGAGAACAAGGCACCTTCTACCCTCTCTCAGGCAAGCAGCACTGCCCTCCAATGTGAGGTGAAGCAAAAGCAGTCCATGAATGGGTTTTCCCAACCCAACTTCACTGTTTCTACAACTTCTGGAAATCTGTATTTTCAGAAGCTTCTTTCACGTCAAGCAGAATCTAGCTGAACCCGTTCTAGCTAAACCTATCTTAGACCTGTTAGAATGGGTTGGATGATTATGATAAGTGCTGGGCTTTCTGAGAAATAGTACTACTTAATCATAATGCCTGTGACACTTGTAGCAGACAAGCTCAAAATTACTTAGAAATCTTAAGGGGAAAAAATTGTCAGAGAGGTAACTTTTAGGTGAATGGTTTCACATAAAAGCCTAACTGCCTTATTTGGGGGTAAAAAAAATATTTTTAATTGAATAGACTTCCTCCCCAATAACTGATAGAATATTGACCAAATAAAATAGTCTCTATAGCAGATTTAAATCATACCAAAAACTGTGAATTTGTGTTTTCAGTATTCATCCTTTTGTTTTTTAGGTATTTTCTTGAGAAGCTGAGTAAAGATGCATCAAGGGTTGTTAATCAGATGCCATTAAACCATTATAATGGAAAGTTAGAAGGAAGTGTAGTAGGGGCTCTACTAAGTAATCTACCATCATGTGGCCCAGAAATCCAGATATTTTCTAAGTTAAATTTGTGCTACTTTTAACCAGCATTGGGAAAAGTCTGGCTTAATAGTAAAGGAATGTGCTTAGAATCCAACAAACTTGGGTTCTAATCCTGGCTCCATTTTATACTATTTAAAAGCTCTGGGCAAGTTTATTTTACAGCTCTGTGCCTCAGTTTCTTTGTAGATAATGCAGAGAAAATAAAACTGACATTATAGCATTCAAGATTAGGGGTAATGCATTTAAAGGGCCTTGTACAATAGTTGGCACAAGATGGATCCCTAATAAATATTAGTTATTAATGCCATCAATAATACTGAATGAATAGTCTGTGTTTCCTTATTATTCTAGTCTAAGAGCTCACCTAGAAGAAAGTAAGAGGATATCAACTATGCCGAGTGGAGAGAAAAGATTATAAATGATTCTCCTAGTCTATAGCATTTCTGCCAAGGAAATCAAGTTCTTGCCTCTGGCTTGAGTAGCATCCAAGGAGCCCACTGGCTGCAGTACAATAATGGATGCATGTCCCTGCCTGGCACTGAACACACACTCGGAAGCCAGACTACTAGATCCCACTCTGAGAACCAAGAGCAACTGCATAAATGTCCCTGGGGCCCCAGGGACTATGGGACTCCCTGGCCACCACTGACCCAGGCTCCCCATCATGATCCAGCAAGCCACATCTGAGTGTAAGAAACAGAACAGTGACATCAGTTTGTGCAACCAACAAAGGGAACAAGCCAATCAGCAGACACTCATTGAACAAGTATCCTTAATAATAATAGCTACCATTGATTTGCCAGACACCCCTCCTGGTACTTTACAGGCCCATTCTTATTTAAGTATCAAATAACCCTGTGAGATAGGTATTGATATCATCATTTTACAGAGGAGGAAACAAGGCTCAGAGAAATTCATTGTAACTTGCCCAACATCCCATAGCTGGTAAGAGTCAGAGATAGGATTCCAATCCAGATCTGCATGGCTACAAAACTCAGTGTCATCCTACCATACCATGCTGACTCTCTAAGAGCCCACAGAGTTCTTCATGGGCTTCAGAACCTGACTCACAGACTCTAATCTGGAAGGAACCTTAAAGATTATACCAGTTATTAAGCTGTTGCCTCTCGGCTCCAAGCCCACCCCTCCACATTTGGCTTTGTGATGCTAGGGCGAAACCCTGCACACCCCATTTCCCCATTGCCAGCTGCTTCCTGTGAGGCTTTTCCAATGGAGGTTGGGGGAACAGTGTGCTAGAGTAAGACCTAAAAAAAGGAGAGGTGGCCTGCTACTTCCTGCCTGCTTCCCATTAGGTCAGCAGGGCCCCAGCAGTGTTTCTTCTTTACCCTGACCTCAGCAGCTTGTTCCTATAGCACAGAGATTCTGTTTGCAATTTTCTCAGCACCAGCCACATTGTACCATCCTCCCCTCCCTTTCCCAGAGATACCAGCACCTACTGGTTCCGAGAAGCATGTATAACAGTCTTAGCTTCTTCCCTCTGTTCCCCCAGTCCTAAGTGTGATAGCTGCCTTCTGCAGTTACTACCTCTGTGTTCCCTGTCTGCCTTTCCAGTTCTCTACTACCTGGTTAAGAACTGTTTATAGTAATTTCTCTGTTAAAATAACTGGCATGGTTTCTATCTCCTGACTGGACCCTGACTGACATAAAGAATCATCTACTCTAATGCTTTTTGAATAAGGAAACTAGGCCCAAAGAATTGAGGTGACTTGCCTAAGTTTGCACAGCTAGTTAGTACTAGAATTCATAATAATGTTGCTGCCACTTATACACTTAGAAAATACTACACCCCAATGAAGTACTTAGACCATCAGCCTTATAGAACAAATGTGAAAACTGAAGTTCAGAAGTTTTGTGATTTCACTCATGTCATTCACCTAATGAGCAACAGAGGCACAATTTGAACTGAATCAGCCTCAGTGCCCAATCAGGGCTCTTCACCACTATTCTGTGCTTGGCATCTTTTCTCCCCTTACTGAGAGATGCAGACATGTAAATGTCTCTGCATCTTCAAGGACTGGCGGAGCTTCTAGCTGTGACCACTCACTCTACTCCTAGAACTGCTCACTTGACGTCAGTAATCTTTTCTTAGCCCTCCTGGCACAGAATAAAAATCTAAATATCATTCCATCTACTAACACTTCTTAACCAAGTCCCCAAACCAAAAGGGAAGAAAACAGTGTTTATATCATATCACTTGTCTCCCAAGCTATCCAGGAATCATCAGGATGACTGAAGCCCCTCTCATAGCCAATCACAATGACTCCAAGTCCTGGCTGACTCACAGACAAAACCAGAGGAGGATTAGTTGGCAATAAGGAAGGAGGTAAGATCACAGTTATGAAACCTATAAATACCTTTCATAACCCTGCTGCAGACCGGGCTGCAAAATGAGGGAGCTCTGATATGCTATTTACCAGTTATCAAAAAAGTTGTACTTCAGAAATATCAGTAAGTCTCTCTCTATTATCTCCTGACAGGTGGAGCCCAATTAGGAGCTTCCAAGGAGCTGGGTTTGGAGTCTAGCCACTCCCTGGACTGGGAGTTCTGCTGATCACAGCTAGACTACAGTCAGTTAATCACAAAAGTAGATGGCGTGGCTCCCGTGCCAGGGATGCTGCCAGCTTGCCCAGCTTGCTGTCTACTAATGACTCAACCTAGATGACCAGCAACTCTTGTTAGGCTCAATACCCTTGTTTGTAGGAAGCATCCTCAGAAAAATTCATCTTCATTCAAGCCCAGAATGGAGGTTAAGGCAGGAGGCCTCAGAGCACGCAGGAAGCCTTGCTACCATACCAGGGTTGAAACTACCCACAAATACAAGAGTAGAAAACATAATGAGGACAAGCCATGGGCCTTTCCATGTGTCCTGAGCTTTGGCAGTCAGTTCCATGAAGCCCTTGAAAGTTGTGCTGCTTTATATTCAATATCCATTTATGGAGCACTAACTAGAAGCCAGGTACTGACAGGATTGTTTTGTTTAATTCAACAAACATCTGCTGAGCACCTACAACGTACAAGGGCCTTACCAAAGAGGAAAGACTCATGCCTAAAGGCAGCCTTCTGGGCTGTGTGTTACCTCTACTCTGTTCAGTATCCTTGTTTTCACAGATTTCTCAATGCCTACAGCAGGAGCAGTCTGGTTTACTAGGAAGAGCAATAGACCAGGAGCCAGAAGGTTTAAGTCTAGGCTCTGATGCGTACCCCCTATAAAATTTAGGCAAATCACTTAACTACCCCTCAGTTTTCTCATGTGCCAAAAGGAATCTGACAGGTTAAGATGCAGTGAAATGAATCTATTATTGAAATTTGAGGGCAGAATGGAAAAAAATGTATTTTAGTCCTATTTAGTTTAACCATTATAGCAGACAAATGAAATTCCCTGATTAAAAAAGACATGGGGTCTACACAGCAAAGGAAACCATCAACAAAATGAAGAGGCAAACTACTGAATGGGAAAAAATATTTGCAAGTCATATATCTGATAAGAGATAAATATCCAAAATATATAAGGAACTCATACAACTGAACAGCAAAAGCACAAACAATCCACTTAAAATTGGGCAGAAGATCTGAATAGACATTTTTCCAAAGACATACAGATGGCCAATAGGTAGATGAAAAGATGATCACTAATCATCAGGGAAATACAAATCAAAACCACAATGAGATACGACCTCATACCAGTCAGAACAGCTAGTATCAAAAGGCCAAGAAATAAGTGTTGGCAAGGATGTGGAGAAAAAGGAACCCTTGAGAACTGTTGGTGGAAACGTAAATTGGTGCAAATGTAAACTGGTGTGGCCACTATGGAAATAGTATGGATGTTCCTCAAAAAATTAAAAAGAGAACTACCCTATGATCCAGCAATTCTGCTTCTCAGTATTTATCCAAAGAAAATGAAAAACACTAACTCAAAAAAATATTGGCACCTCCGTGTTCATTGCAGTATTATTTACAATAGCCCAGATATGGAAACAACCTAAGTGTCCATTGGTGGATGAATGGATAAAGAAAATTTGGTATACACACATACACACACACACACACACGAATATTATTTGGCCATAAAAAAGAAGGAAATTTTACCATTTGCGACAATGTGAATGAACCTCAAGGACATTATGCTAAGTGAAATAAATCAGACAGGGAAAGATACTGTATGATCTTACTTATATGTGGAATCTAAAAAAACTAAAAACAAAAAAACACAAGCTCATAGATACAGAGAACAGATTAGTGGTTGCCAGAGACAGTAAGTAGGGGATAGGAGAAAGGAGTGAAGGGGTCAAAAGACCCAAACTTCCAATTATAAAATAAATAAGTCACAGGGATGTAATATACAGCATGGTGACTATAGTTAATAATACTGTATTGCATATTTGAAAGTTGCTAAGAGAGTAGGTTTTAAAAGGTAAGAAAAAAAAGTTTTGTAACTAGCCAGGTGATGAATGCTAAACTTGCAGTGATCATTTTGTAATATACAGAAATATCAAATCATTGTGTTGTACACTTGAAATTAATATGTTATATGTCAATTATATGATAGATAGATAAAGAAGAAAAGTAAAACAAACACCAGAAATGAAAAAGAGGACATAACTCCAGAGAAAGTAGATATTAAAAATCATCAGAAATATATAACTTTATGCCAATATATTTTAAAATGACACTTCTATAAAAATATTACTTACCAAAACTGACTTAAGGGAAAAAAAATTTAAACCTAAATAAACCAATAACCATTAACAAAAAAATAGGGGAAAACTGAAAGATAAAATCACCCCCAGGAAAATGTGGCCACACATAGATTTATTTTCAAGGCTGCTGTAGCTTATTATTATTATTTTTTTTTTTTTTTTGGGTGTCCACTTCCTTCAGTGGCCAGCCCCAACATGCAGAATAGCCCTCACCCTCACCCCTCCAGAATCATGAATCTCAGCACTGGAAGGGCCCTCTGCCCATCTCATCCAGTCTCTTGCTCCCACAGGACTCCAGTCACCAACATCCTGGTTGAAGCCTTCCAGTCTTTGCTTGAATTAATACATGCAAGGGTGACCACTCATTGTTTATCAATGTGCCACTCCATTCCTGCTCAGCTCTCTAAATAGAAAACATGGTACCCAAAACCTCTCCCTATATTTACCTCTCAGTGGTCCTAATTCAGCCCCTCTGAGGCTACCTGACTTACCTAACCCCTGTTCTCCAGGGTGCTCTTTTTTTTTAAGATTTATTTATCTATTTAGAGAGAGAGCATGTGAGCATGAATGGGAGAAGGGGCAGAGGGAGAGAATCTTCAAGCAGACTCCCCACTGCACAGGGAGCCGGTCTCAGGGGTTGATCTCATGACACATGAGATCATGACCTGAGCTGAAACCAAGAGTCGGAGGCTTAACCAACTGAGGCACCCAGGCGCCCCTCTAGGGCACTCTTGGACACCCTCATTCTCCTCCTTCACAAGAACTCCTATAAACTGCTTTGAGGTTTAACAAAGCACTTTCCTTACATATCATTAGCAAAATGACATTCCAAAGGGGTGGGGGGAGGAGGGAACCAACACCTTCACATTGCTTGGGCCCTATTAATAGAAATGAGTTCTTTATCCTGTTTATTCAGAAGTTGACATTAGGCATAAAAAACAGGCATGACCTTTTCAGCCAGACTCTAGGCAGAAGACACTAAAAATACATCTATGTCCTCAGGCACATGGTCAGAGCCACTATGAATAACCCTCCATGCTCCCTGGAAATTCAGGCAGGCACCAAGAAGGGGCCTGCAGGGCAATGTGTATGTGGGAACACAGAGGGAGGCCTTTGTCCTCTAAGAGATGAGGCACGGCCCAGAGCAATGGAGACCTTGTCCTTTCCTGAACTATGAGATGGTCCAGAGGAGGAGAAGGAGTGGATTAGGAAAATGGGGGGATTTGGCCATATTATAATCAAATTTCCCTCAGTCTTTGAGAATTATGAGCAAGAACTTGGACTCAAATTAGCTTATGATTAAACTCAAATAGTGTGATAGTACTATTGATTAAAATGAAATATCTGGCTATACTAAGTCCAAGTCACTGTGTGGTAGAAGGAGTTAATCCCATATAAGTATTATCACTTATTAATAACAATAGTAATTACATTTATTGAGCCAGTCACTGTTCTTTAGCTATATTATCTCATTTAATCTATACAACAACCCTATAAAGAGATACCATTATTATCCTCATTTTACAGTTGAGTAGACTAAAGCTAATAGCAAGTAAGTAATTTGACTAAGGTCACACAACTAGTAAATAATTTACTCTGGGTCCATGCGACTTGGATTCCAAGCTCTTAACCAAGAGACAAGAACAGGGGAGCCTGGGTGGTTAAGTTGGTTAAGTGACCAACTCTTGATCTCAGCTCAGGTCTCTATCTCAGGGTCATGAGTTCAAGCCCCGGGTTGGGCTCCACACTGGGCATGGAGCCTACTTTAAAACAAAAAAAAAAGAGAGAGAGAGACAAAAACAGAGAAAGAATGAAGCCACCTTCCATAGCCAGTCAGTTATAGAGCCATTCACACCAGACCAGGGTCTCTAGATACCAATTGCTCCTACCTGTAGACTTCTCCTGGAGAAGCAAGCAGGGCAGGCCTCTGACTGATGTGGACTCCCTCGGTTCTCTGGGCTGGGGACTCTGCCACCTGCAATCTAGGCTTTACCTCAGCTGTCTGGTCACATCATCCCTGAATCCCCAGGCTCCCCTGCCCCTGCTGCCACCTGCGTCTGCTTACCTGTGCCTGCTTGACTGAGCACAGGCACTTGTTCCCCAAGCCTGTGCTGAGCCCCTGGACCCTTAAATCCAGCAGGTCTACCAGGGAAAACATGACCCATCTATTCTTGTCAGTCACCTCCTTCCGCCTGCTTGGAAGGTCTTCCACAGCTGGCTGCTTCTCCTCACCTGCACTACACTTGCAGGGCTCTGGACGCAGTTCTACAGGTTGCACTCCCATGCCTATTTAAAATCTTCAGAGGCAATAAAGCACAGTGGTTACGGCCCACCACACTTCAATTCAGTCTCAGGTCTGCCATATAGGAGATGGGTGACCTTACGCAAGTTTCTTTCTTTTTTTTTTTTTTTAAGATTTTATTTATTTATTTGACAGAGAGAAAGAGAGCACAAGTAGGGGGAGCAGCAGAGGGACAGGGAGAAGCAGACTCCCCGCTGAGCAGGGAGCCCGACATGGGACTTGATTCCACGACCCTGAGATCATGACCTGAGCCGAAGGCAGATACTTAACCGACTGAGCCACCCAGGCGCCCTGTTATGCAAGTTTCTTAAACTTAGCTTCAATTTTCCTTCTTTTTTTTTCTTTTTTCTTTTTTTTTTTTTAATTGAAGTATAACTGACGTATTAGTGTCAGGTATACAATGTAATGGTTCAATATTTGCATTAGCCTCAATTTTCTTATCCATAAAAGTGGATTTTGAGGATTCAGTGAGGTAGGATACAAAGTGCCTTGAATGTACTTAGTGCTCAGTAAATGTAAGTTCCTGTCTCCAAATTTAAACTTTACTGCCTAACCCAATCCTAACTCAAATATTCCTTGGGTGCCTCCTACCCAGATGCTACCCAAGATGTAGCTCTGAGTCCCTGGTTTGTTTTCAAATCAGAGGACTTCTCTGAAAACTGATAACTCATCAAATCACATTGAAGCGTAAGTATGACTTGCTTTCACAAAGCACTAGAAAGGGAAAGTATCTTCAAAAACAACCCCCTCCCTCCCCCCAGATCACACACCTGGTTAGTAATAGAGCCAGGACTAGAAGCTGGGTTCAAATAATTTTCTGTCACTGCCTAAAATGAATTAAAAAGAGATAACAGTTTCTTGGCAAAGAGATTCCATTTATATGGTTATTTATAATAACTTTGATCCTAGGGATCCCGAAAATTGGGCCATCTAAAAATCCTTTTCTTTCACTTTTGTTGTATTACATTTTTCCGCACAATTAGATTTTGGATAGGTCTGAGGCTCAAATTAATTTGAATTCCCTGCTTTCATAAGAGCCAACAAGTGGAATTTGGTGCCCCAAGAATGGGCTGGGTAGCAGACAGAGCTAGTTAGGAATTCTATTTTGTAGAACATAATCTCTAGGTAACTGGAAAGTTACCAAAGGCTACTTAGACTCACTGTCCCTCAGAGTTAACATTATTTGGCCATTCCTAATTATGATGATTCCCAAACATCATCAGTCACACGCTACCATCACAATTTTTTTAATATCTGGGGCCACTATTATCTACTTCATGTGTTTCTGTAAAAAAGCTTATTTATTTTCTTCAGCTATGTCTAAACAATATCTATGCAATCACAAGCTGATATTCTGGTTAATATTTTTCTAATATGCATTAAAATACGCAACTGTTGGTTTGTTTGTTTGTTTGTTTTTTTAATTTCCCATCAGTAATACATAAACCACTACTGCCACATACTGCCTCATGAGATGCACAAATACCTTCCTCAACAGAATAAACATTTGATTAACCAAGGTCCCCTTCAGGATTAACCAATGTCCCCTTCACTAGATGGATGATGGCTATTAAGGAGGGCACTTGGGTTGAGCACTGGGGGTTATACGTAAGTGGTGAATCACTAAATTCTACTCCTGAAAACAATATTACACTATATGTTAACTAACTAGAATTTAAATAAAAATTAGGGGAAAAAAACACCAAAACACCAACATCCCCTTCAATAACTCCAGTGAGGGGACTCACCACTTTCCAAATGTTACCTAAAGATGTAGTTCCCAGCTAAATAGACAGCTCTGGAAGGACACCAGGCAGTACCGAAGTGACCAGTGGTATATTTTGAAATTTTTACTTTTTTTTTCAGAAAGAACCTCTTGAAAGAGAATAAGGCTTTTAGGTCAGAGGTGGTTAGAATTTTAACTCTACTACCTGTAAGTTCCTGAGCAAGTGACAACTTCTGAGCCTCAGTTTCTTCATTCTGCAAGGGGACAATGATACCCATGACGCCCCTCTGCTAGGGTTGACCATGGGTTAAAATGCATACATGAAGCATCTAGCACAGCACCTGGCACAAAGTAATCACCTACTAAATATGAGTGCCCTTCCATTTCCACAAGAATATAGATTAAATAACCTGGAAACACTGACTAATGACTTCCCTTGGTAAAAACTGACCCAGTTTATCTCCTAGAGGCACTCCAATCACCCTGTTTTTGCATACGAATTTGGGACAGTATTTTTCTTCCTATTTGGCTGGGAGCCTGTTTATCTTTCTAAACCATAACTAGGGGACATGATCATTCTGAATGTGAAGACAGAATTTCTGACTGAAATGGCAGAGCCCTCACTGTTGGTTTTCTAGGTACAATAGGTTTTCCATAATCCCAAGGGGAAATCTAGTTTGCCTTTGGGGATGTGGGGGGTAGGCCCACTAGGGGTGGGGGGAGGGGCTCTAACCTGGAGGCACCAACCCTGAATCTGTCTGCTTAAGTCCATAGAATTTCAGCAGAAAAGCATCAACCATCACTGTCAAAGAGCTGGGGACTTTGAACTAAAGTTACACAGCCCAGAAAAGGTAGGAAAAGTAGAGCTGGAGCGCAGACAGTCCTAATGAGGTGGGTTGGTGGTCAAAACCTCATTTGCATTCATTTCACTCATTATTATGTGACATTAAGGAAATTTTCTGCTGAGCAGAGTAACCTTGACATGTGATTTCCTGTGCTCTCCGGGTATACGCAGAGCATTATAAGAAATAATGATTCCCAAAGAGCCCATCTAATCTGACAATTTTCATCAGCCTCCAAAAGGAAATTTTATCTTTTGTCCATTTCTCCTGGGTTAGTTTTTTTTTTTTTTTTAGTGTGTTCCTATAAAAAGAGAGAGAGAACAAGATCTATAACCTTCAACAATGTCCTTGCAAGTTAGACGTGTGACATAAATACGATCTTTCACTCATCTTAACCACGACTCAGCATTTCTCAGCAGGTGATTTAAATATTCACTGGCCCAACTCTCCTTTTTGTCTAAATCATGGTAATCTCCAGGCAACTCCTGTGAGTTTGGCCTAAGAACCACAGGCACTAGACTATCAGGACCAAATGGCATGAATCTAGGTAGCCAGTTCCTAATTACTCTAGTCTCAACCAATTTTGAGTCTATACATTTGTGAACGTGGGTTATGAGGGACATGTGAATAAAATTCTGATTCTGGCTGTTTACAAACTTTGTGCGATATGAGTGAAATCTACTATCCAACTTTTACCTGAAAACATCTTTTAAAACCACTTTTCAAAAAAAAGATACAGAAAAAACTGAAAAAGAAAAAAAGATTGAAATATGATTGAAATGTTTTATAGTAAAAATTAATCAAAACAGTAAAATTCAGGGATGCCTGGGTGGCTTGGTCAGCTGAGCACCTGACTCTTGATCTCAGCTCCGGTCTTGATCCAGTAGTGAGTTGAAGCCCTGCGTTGGGCTCCATATTAAAAAAACAAAACAAAACAAAACAAAAAACAAACAGTAAAATTCAGCACAAAATCATACTTAATTATTCATCATTAGCAACAGCAAGACTACCAATAAGATGATGGTACTCATTAGCATAGCCAATCACAATGGGTTTAATAAAGATTTAAATTAAAAAGCCATATAAATTTCAGGGCACCTGCATGGCTTAGTCGGTTAAGCATCTGCCTTTGGCTCAGGTCATGATCCTGGGGTCCTGGGATCCAGCCCCAAGTAGGGCTCCCTGCTCAGTGGGGAGCCTGCTTCTCTCTCTCCCTCTGCCCCTCCCCCTGCTTGTGTGCACGCACTCTCTCTCTCTAATAAATAAATAAATTTTTTTTCTAAAACAGCCATATAAATAAGAACAAAGATTTGAGAGCTCAACACAATTTTTTAAATGTCACATGACTTTCTTTCAGATTTATCTTTAATATTGATAGACTGTACATTTCAGCTTCAAAATAAGGAAAAAGGTTCTGTTTTCTAGCCCTTCAAAAGCTATTGTTATTCTTCCTCCCTACTCTGCCCCTACTTCTCTATAATCATTCTTTAGCAATCTTCTGAATTCCTTTCCATTCCATTAAAGGCTCCAAGGAACTATTTCTCTCTCACATCCCCCCACACACACTCTGCCTCCATGTCAACAAGCTTTATCTATCCATCCCAGGGAGGAAAACATTTGCATCAACAATCCAAAACAATAGAACATGCCAAACCATTGACTTTTAGTATTAGAATATACTATATAGGTTTTGGGGTAACTGAGCCTTCCTAATAATAGTTTCAAAAATAATGTTTAAATGTACTTTATCAATTTTTTACACACCACGTGACAGGAGGAGGAGCCCACATATTAGAGCACGAGGTGGTAAGAATTTGAGATTTTAAATTTGCTACAATGGATACACGTAAAGTTGATTTGACAGGGGACCAAAAAAAAAAAGCATGAGTAGCCCCAGGGTCTTCCCCAAACCACTCCTCACTCCCATATAAGGAGGAAGTTACCTTAACTTCCAGATCCATTCCTAGAACTTCATTGCACAAAACCAAGCTAATAGAGGAAGAAAGAAAATTAAAATGTCCAAAAGGCTATGTTGATCTACAAAATGAAGAGCTGAGCAAAGAAGGGAGAAGGAAGAGATAAGCGACTTTATGTAGGTTCAGCTGGGTAAAGACCCGGGGCAGTAGCTTGTACTGGGGGAGAAGAGAGACTTTGGAGCAGCTACAATGTTGGGAAGATACTTTGAGAAGGAAAAAATAGGATTTTTAAGAAGCCCTGCATTTTCAGGAAAGACAGCAAGAATGCTTTAGTTTATTTATAATTATTATTTGCTGGTCTGTTATTCATTGAATGAGATTCCATGCTGGACTGGACCCTGAGATGATTATCTCCTTATCTACATAATATCAAGTGTCAACAAAGATTCAAATTACCAGATTAGTTGGCAACCATTGATATGGATGTGTGTGTATATGTGTGTATTGTTCTTTTAACAAAGCTTGCTCCTCTCTCCTATTAGATATATTCTGCCTTTTGTAAAATAAGAATAAAAAATACAGAGCTCTACATAGTGTGACAAGATATACTCACTAAAGTTTACTTCTTGAGTCGAGTTGTTGCTTTGGCCAGACCAGGACGTGTGGCCCGCAGCACCCGCTCTTCACGCCCCGTCGCTCCCGCCCGCCCGCAGGATGGCCCACAAGCAGATCTACTACTCGGACAAGTACTTCAATGAGCACTACGAGTACCGGCATGTCATGTTACCCAGAGAACTTTCCAAACAACTCCCGAAAACCCATCTGATGTCTGAAGAGGAGTGGAGGAGACTTGGTGTCCAACAGAGTCTAGGCTGGGTTCATGACATGATTCATGAGCCAGAACCACATATTCTTCTCTTTAGACGACCTCTTCCAAAAGAGCAACAAAAATGAAGTCTATCTGGGGATCGTCAATTAAATCTTTTTCAAATTTAATGTATATGTGTATATAAGGTAGTATTCAGTGAATACTTGAAAAATGTACAAATTGTTGATCCATACCTGTGCATGAGCTGTATTCTTCACAGCAACAGAGCTCAGTTAAATGCAACTGCAAATAGGTTACTATAAGGTGTTTAAGATAAAATTTCTTCTAGTCGGTTTTTCTCTTAATATAAGTGCCTGTTTGACTTTACCTGTTACTTTTGTTAAATAAAGTTTGTATGTTGCATTTAAAAAAAAAAAGTTTACTTCTTGAAGCAGATATAGGATTGAGACCTTTTATCTACAATGCCCTCAATGCAGAATGTACTACATGCCCTGCTCCCTTCACTGAGGCTGAGAGGCAAAGAAGTCCCAGCTGCCAATTCTGCCATCTCCAGCTGCACAGTCCCAGATTACTTTAGCTATTATTAATTACTGGCACATCAAACTCATTATCCCATACCAGTGCATCTTAATAGCATGGCTAAGAACCATAGATATAAACCTATTTGCATTAGGCAACCAAAGAATCCATTTGAAAACCAGAAATTTCTATAGAGACTGACTCCATTGGCCAAAGAAACAATCCCCAAAAAGCAGGGCCAGACAGTGCTAATCAAGCTCAGTGCTGACCTTTCCAAACTCCAAGGCTAGTCTTGCACACCTCTCCAGCCTAAGGGGAATTTAAGGCCCAATACTGTCTTCTCTAAAGTATGGTAGAAAGAGCACTAGACTCACAGAGAACTGGATTCAATCCAAGTTCTGTCATCCTCTTAAGAGGCAACACAGGGTAGGAGGTTGTACAAAGAGATGAACTAGACAGACTGGGTTCAAACCCCAGCTGCCTCACTTACTCTTTTTGTGACCTTGGGCAAAGCACTTCACCCTTTTGTGCCTCATTTTCCTCACCTATAGAAAAAGGATAATAATATTTACTTATCAGGGTTTGCTGTGAGAATTAAATAAGACACATGTAGAAGCTCAATAAAGGTTAGTTGCTGCTGTGTGGCCTTGGGCAAGTCATTTAACATATCTGGATTTCGGTTTCCTCATTTGTAAAGTAATGGGGATGGATTACATAATTTCAAAGACTCTTGACAATACAGAACTCTAAGAAGATGTCAGATCCCAACAAGGAATAATAGACATAAGGAACAAATAACGAAAGAAAATTTGGCATGAGATGTTGGTTGATTCTTTTCCTTTTTTTAAAAGATTTTATTTATTTATTTATCAGAGAGAGAGCGAGCACATAAGCAGGGGGAGTGGGAGAGGGAGAAGTAGGCTCTCCGCTGAGCAAGGAACCCCATGTGGGACTCGATCCCAGGACCCTGGGATGACCTGAGCTGAAGGCAGACACTTAACCAACTGAGCCACCCAGGCATCCCGAGATATTGGTTGATTCTTATCAGAATGGTCAAGGAAGAGGCAGTGAGAGACCAAGCCAACTGGAAGGGTAATCATCACCCAGGTGTTTAAAGGAAGTGGACATTTCCCATAGTCAGCTGGGCACGTGGAGCAGCTCTCACTCTCCTCACTGAGGCCATCATCCCCACAGACTGAACCAATGGAAAGAAAGAAAGCTAAACAAAAAACATTTTAAGACTGAAAGAAGTAAATTCTCTAAAAAACAATTTTTAAATGGAACAAAAAACAAACCAGTCTAAGGTGAGGTTCTAATGCTGGTTCCATCACTAGCTTGGTTTCTAATTTTACTTTGGCTAACCAGGAAACTCATAGTCAATTTACTGTTAATTTCTACTAACTCTATAAAAGTTATATATTGCCACCATAACTCCACTCTCCCTTTCACTTGATCATTACACTTCATTTTCCATGATCACAGCATTGGTTGTATTTTAGATTTGCCTATTTCATTGTACCTATTCTTAAAATCCACTTGAAATCCTTTATGAAACAAGGCAGGATATTAAATAAGTAGAAATCATTTTGCAAGTCACTGAATTACTTTATACATCATCTTTCTATGTATAAAATAAGTATTTGGGACTCAATGTCCAATATTCCCTTTAGCTCTAATCCTGTTAATTTTAATCTTTTCATTTCTAAAGCTCAAAGTCCATATTAGGTTGCCTTTATAGAGCTTTGACTTACTGTATATAAGTAGCACTGGGTTCTCCAATGTGTTTTAAGTTTCCTTATGCTTTTATGCTAAGATTATTGTCAGTAGCAATAATGATTTTTAAAGACTCATTTTGTAGATTCCCTTCCATCCTACTAGGCTTTCCATTAGTATCCTAGAATTGGATTTATAATTCTAACTAACATTTGAACAGGGCTTAACATTTATATAGAATTTATCACCTTGATTGAAAGTTTGAAATTATCTCACTTTGATCTTCAGCAAACCTTTGTGATAAGTGAAGCAGGAATACATCTCCACTTTATAGATGAGGACAATACCAGATGAAATAAATAGTACCCCTTTTTACAGATGAGGAAACAAAAATACAAAGATACTAAGTGACTTGCTCAAATTACACAATGACTTGCACAGGGACTTGAACCCTAATCCTCTGACTCTGAACCCTTGACCCTCTCCAACCATCTAGCATTAAGTCTTTACCTTCGATGGCCTCAGAAGCCACCAAAGGGAAAAGCTGTGGGGATCAACTTGTGAATCTCAGGAGCTAGTAATGATGACAAACTTGCTTCCGGGAGGGCTGAGCCTGTGACTGTCGGCTTCAATCCCAGGCTTTCTGGGACTCCTGGGGAGCTGGAATTACTGAGGAAACATTTTGATGGTACCTGCTGAAGCCATAGCCAATTCTAGAATTTGCTACTCTGCTTGGGAAAAGAAAGTCTGAACCTTATTTGGATTCCTGGGGGGCTCCTTGGGTCTTGTTGCCTGAGGCAGGAAATAAAGCAAATTCCTAAGAGGGGTGGAGCAGGGGACTTGGGGCCCTGCATCAAGAAGTCATGAGTAGAAAGAGCTTCTCCCAAAGGTACTCAGAGGCTTGGTATCCTAGGTGAGGATGAATTTGTCTCATGAAAGCCCCCTGTCCATCTAGCACTTCAAGAGTCTGTCCAGTACTGTCTCCTAGTCAATCTTCCACGTTCACTGCTCCATCTCTGTGCCTCTCTATGCAGACCCTTCAGACTGATATTGAATCCAGCTTGATTCTTGCCCCTGGCTTCCCCTGAAACCATCTGCAGATGTCCCTTGTCTGTATTCCCAAAGCCAGTCCTAGCTGCAGAACCCAGCCAGTGCTGTAGAGGCACACCTCTGTTGGCCAGGCAAAGACTGAATGCTCCAATGCAGAGCTCTCTAGAGCTTCTACACAGAGATTCAGCAAGGACCCTTGAGGAAGGGGACAAGTTTGGCCATGGAGTGATCAACGCTTTTAGTAATTCAATAGTAAAATTGACCCTTGAATAACACAGGTTTGAACCACACAGGTCCACTTACATGCAGATTTTTTTTATACATACAGTATTATAAATGTATTTTCTCTTATAATTTTTTAATAACATTTTTTCTCTAGTTTAATTTATTATAAGAATATAGTATATAATGCATATAACATACAAAATATGTGTTAATCAACTGTTTATGTTATCAGTAAGGCTTTCAATCAACAGTAGACTATTAGTATTTAAGTTTTGGGCAAGTTAAAAATTACACCCAGGTTTTCAACTGTGTAGAGGGTTGGTACCCCTAACCACTACACTGTTCAAGGTCAACTATATCTAGAACTATGCTACGTACTTGCAGTATAGCAGAGAACAAGGCCTACCTGGGCCCTATCCTCACAGAGCTCAGAGCTACCCTCTGACCTGCTGATATTCTGCTTCCTTACCCACTTCTGGCAGCAGTTTTAGCTTCCAGAGCAGCTTGCATCGTACCAATTCTGATATAGGCAAAAAAAAGAGGGTTATACACTCATGGACCCACACCACTGGAATAGCAATACCACACCATACCATACCACTGGAATAGCAATGAATGAGTATAACCAAGGTTCATTCTAACCCTTCTACCTGATTCCCATTCTAGTTCATGCATTGCTTCCCTGGGATATCCATGATCTATGGGTTTCTCCTGTATATATTCATCAATGACTTCAAGTTGCTTCTCTTATACAAAGGAAGAAAATATGATAGACAATAAATACCCTAGGGCTATTCAGTGTAGTACATGTTGAACCTGATCTTTCCACTGGAATAAGTGGAAGTAATTTAGCTCATTGGAGTATTTATGACAGCAAGAAAAAACATAACTCATGAAATCATATTTATTTTCCATTAATCTTAAAACATCTCTCACCAGATTAAAACACTCAAAACCAAGACTCATAGTCACCTTCAGGCCATATAATTGATTAGAAAGAGGTATTCTTGAATCATAATGTTGGTTCCCTGAAGGGTAAAACAAGGAGACAGACTACTCACTTATTTTTTTAATATTTTATTTATTTGAGAGGGAGAGAGTGTGTGCAAGTTGGGGGAACAGCAGAGGGAGAGGGACAAACAGACTCTGTGCTGAGCCTGGAACCTGACACGGGGCTCGACCTCACGACCCTGAGATCAAGACCTGAGCTGAAATCAAGAGTCAGGCGCTTAACCAGCTGAGCCACACAGGCACCCCCAAACTACTTACTTATTAACAGATCCCAAGATAAGGCTTCTCTCATCTATGACCATGGATACTGGTTTCTCTGAATTCTGCAAAGCTTCTAATGTCTAACTTAAATTCCTCCAAATACCATTTAATCCTTACTCTCTCTTTCTTTTTTATAAAGATATTCCCCCTTATATTTTTTTTAAAGTAGACTCCATGCTCAGCGTGGAGCCCAATGCGGAGCTTGAACTCATGACCCTGAAATCAAGACCTGAGCTGAGATCAAAAGTCGGACACTTAACCAACTGAGCCACCCAGGTGCCCCTAATCCTTACTCTCTTATGCTACCCTCAGTGATACTAGATTTTGGAGATCAAATGGACATCATCTAGATAATACACCTTAATAACCAAGAGTTTGATTTAGCATTTTTAAATTCTAAAATTATTTTTAATTGGTTATTTCATGGTTTTTATATTTACTACAATCAAATGTATCTCACTTTGTAGAATAAGCACATCCCAGAAGGCTCATTTTTAAAGTGCATCTTTCCCCTGACATTCATATAAAACCAGTCCCAAGACAAAAGAAAATCACCTTTAATGATGCAGAGATCTTTTTTTTAATCACACATTTAAAGGAGAATTTTTTATGAAACAATAATAATACACACGTGAAGACTAAAGTTTCTTTTGTTTGGCAGAATCACTTCTAGAGTTAAAGGGAAAACAGCAATTATAGCTTAAGAACAGAACATCCTAGACTAAAAATTCATTCATTCAGTTTTTATCAAATCTCCTTGCCATCATTTTACAAAAGAATAACAGGAAACTCTCCTTGGGTACTCAGACCTTGTTTCCTAGCAATTGATAGAGGCTGCAGGCTCTTAGGAATAAGCAATTGAGCTAAGACTGAAGAGAGTACAGACTGCGATTCCAAATACCATGGGAAGTGGATCAATAGGCAATTATTAAAAAGTAGGCCTCCCTCTTATGTGTACATAGTGTCATATAGCCAATGTAAAGTTAGGCTCTGGACATCATTTAATAATTCCTTTAATCAACCAGAATCCATATATGTCCATAAAGGTCGAGAAGAGGAGGCAGAACAGGTTAAGAACAAAGTAACTGTCTAGTAAAAGGAGGCAAAAATGTAGAGTGTTGTGAGTCAGGTTGTAGAGTATACAGGGGTTCAGCACCTGATCCAAAGACACCAGTTACAATGTGTGTGTGTACACACGCAAACAACAATGTAACAACATCACGACTTTGCTAGGGGTTGGTACAGATTAAATCAGAAGAAAAGATAAGTAGAAAAAACAAAATACGTATCAAATATTCAGCATATTTGCAATTACATAAAAGTAAAGGAAATTCACCAAACTTTAACTATGGCTATTTCTGTGATTGTGGATGGTTTGTCTTTGCACTTTTCTGTATTTTCCTAATTTCTATAGTAAGCATGCATCTTTGACTTCCATATATAATGAGGAAATGTTTGGTTTAAAAAAAGAAAGAAAAAGTTTGAGATAAAGGAAAAGCAAGCAAAGGGAAATTCTCCTGGGAGGACTAATAAAAGGAAAACTTGATCAAGAAGCTAGAAATGGAGATAGAAGAGAAAACATTAAAATCCACCTGAGAGGCTGCACCTAGAGTGAGGTCGGGTTTGGCTTAAAGGCAGCTCTAGAAGTGACACAAAACAGGGGCTGTTAAAGCAATGGGCTAGTTAGTAAGGTTCTATAGCTATAATTTACCCACCTGTATAGCCCCAAATTGCCTCACACTGTAATAAAATATAGAGTTTGGAGCTAAATTACCAACTGAATGTGCAACTCAAGAACCACTTTGGAAGAGGACATTGAGAAGTAGAAGAGAAAGACAGCCATCTCAACAGGTGCCCTCTAGAGGGGACATCCCCCAATGCCAATGGGGAAAAGGCCATGGCAAATGCATCTTGGGAACAGATTGGTGGGCACCCCAAGTCAGTTACTGAAACATATGGCCCAGAGCAATAGCTCCCAACCCCCAGAGACACAGCAGGAGCAATGCATTCCCAAAGGCAGACCTAGGTGAGGGGTAGAAAAGACTGTAGAGTACTCAGTGTGAAACTGTCATCCAAGCCTGCTTTTCCCAGTGACTGCAACACAATCCAGGATTTGACAACCTGAGAGTAAATCTCTAAGGGATGTACATGAAGTACATGATGAGAGGGAAATAGTTCATGCCGGTTCTCAGCCTTTCTCTTCCCTCCATGCTTAGCAGAATTCTGTCTTGACCCTCTTCACCCCACCCCCTAGACAGGATTGGTTCTGCTTGGCTAAATAAGCTCTCTTGGACCTTGTAATGCAGAGGAAAAGAGCTGGTGAGGATGACAAGAGGCAGAGGGGCGAGAATTGGTAGAGTGGATGCAGGGTTTTTGGAGGAAGGCTGAGGTGAGGGAGATGGGGGAACTGCTTCAATGTAAGAGAAATGGATGGATGAGAAAAGGAGATGTCAAAGATATATTACTATGGTCTCCTTATCTCCCCTTACAGAGTTGAAGAAAGTCAAGAGCTGAGACCTTTGGAATTTATTTTTAAATGCTGGATGGTATTATTTTAACCACAACAGTGTTCTGAGACCGTCCCATGAGAGTGCAGGCTTAAAAAAAGACTACACATTGATGAGGCACACCTCATTCCCACAGGAACCTTGGGGCTCAGGGGTGAAGCTAACTAGAATCCAATAAAACCACAGCAAACATTTACTTCCTAATGTTCTTGTGTGTGTTGGCTAAAATAAGGGTCTTTAGCCCTTAGTGTTTCCCCCTGGGGTCTTTTTTTCTAACAGAATTGTCCCTGAAGCTTCTAACTCTGAAAGCTGCTCAAATTTCTCTGACAGTACAGAAGGTATAAAAGCACATCATGTTAGAAGTGACAGGGGAAAAAAATGATAATATCTTCCTTAAGTTTGAGTTGCACAGAAATGTCTACTCTGGGTATGTTTTAAAGGATGAATGACCAAATCTTAAATATTCTTTGTATCTAGAGCATGATGTTTGACAATTTCATACCTTGGTTCTCTCTAATGAAAGCAAGGCTCCCTTTAATGAAATTAATTGTATTTGGCATAAGAAGAAATAATGAACCATTCTGTGCACACCACAATGGTACTACTAATCTTATATGCACAGTCATAGGCATATATATAAGATGCACAACAGGACCTGCTGGGGGTCATGAGAACTTAATAGTAAACCCTGAGCCTTGGTAAACACTTAAGGGCTACATGGTGACAAATGACCTCCATGATATGGTGCAGAAATATTCACTGCCATGGCACAATCTAGGACAAAGATAGTAAGAATGTGGTGTGTGTGCTACCACCCCATATCCAGTGACCATGGCAGACATCATTAATCAATCAACAGAATCTGTCCTGCTGAACTAGGCATGGTCCCAGAAACCTTTTCATTGCAGTTCTCCAGGCAGTCACTCCCAATGGATCAGAGGTGGCACGTGAGATGAAATCTATTTGCCATTCCTAGTCTATGGGATGGTTAGGGCCAAAATGTCTATGTGGGCATGAGCGTGCAAAGATCCCACCCCAGGGGCACACAAGGGTATTGGAATTGGTGGTGCAGAGATAAAGTGACAGCAGAACTGGCCTTCTGCAAAGGGCAACAGGCCCCCTGCCTAATCCCCAAACCTCTCCTATTTTACCTCTTGGTTTTTAGGTAACGAAGGTATTTTCAGGAAAGAGTAACTTTTTGAGCTATTATCTTTTATAAACACCTTGGCTCAAATTAATTTTTCACATCAACAAATCAGAAACCCAGAAAGACTCTGAAGGATGAGGGTTCAAGCTGGATCAGGTTTGAAGAGGCATATGATTAGGGATTAAAGAAGGTGCAAAGGGCTAGGTACAAAACACTACTTCCTACCCACAGCTCTCGGGAGGGTCAGCCCTATAGCCAGTAAACTGAGCATCAGATCCTCAAATAAGGAACAAAATCCCATAGTAAATAACTAAGGGAAAACATCTGATTAGGGCTTTATCTTTAATAAATGAAATTAAAATTTAAGAAAATAAGTTTATCTCTACTTTTTTAATTAGATTCTAATGGGCACAACTATGTACTAAGTTTTAAGAACTCAAATACTTGAGTTTGAACAACTAAAATATTTGTTAGGAGACATAACTTTTTTAACAAAAAGAGTGTAATAGCATTATGTAATATGCTTCACTTCATGGTTAATTTGTGTTGTAAGATCATACAGAGGGTAACTTCTCAAAATACTCAAGGACATATTAATTTACCATTATCAATACCTACCTTTGCTATTCAAATCATTTGCTTTGAGGATCTATGATGTCATAACCCTTATTGGTTTTCTCTTCAGTTGCTAACTTACCTGACTATCCCAAAACTCATTTATATGTGATCTGAGCAACATCATTTTCTTCAACCTCATGAAATCCTTAAATGTTTGTAAGAGTAACAATTTCACTTCACAATCTGTTTACATTGAGTTTGCATTTTCACTGTCAAAGTTTACAATATTCATCAGTAAAGATGAATGGAAAAATATGCTGTGATGTGAGACGAGTCAGGCTGGTATTAAGCAGGATACTTGCGAGGAGACAAATATAACAATATTGAATATTTTCATGTGATAATAAATTGTTGCTGCTCCATGAAATCATGTAATTGTTATGACTGAAATCCTAAACACTCAACTATTCTGGATGCCTGTAATTATGCCACCTTCCTCCCTGGGCCACAGATGATTAGATCAGAGATAGACAGTGACCCAACAAAACCAATCATCTCTTTCCTGGGAATCTGGGATTGAGACTCAGTTACATGTATAGAATAGTGACCTCTCAACTTTTTTGATTATACATCCGTAACAGTAAAAAGATTTAACTACACTTTCCATAGATATCTTTTTATTTATAAATTGTATTGATAATTACATTTATTTGTAAATTACATGAATATAACTTTTAAATCTTTCATTTTATATATGAATGTAAATATTAAAATATTTTAAATTTATGACAATTTTTAAAACTTTTTATTCATTAAAAGTATTAATAAAATATTTAAATTTTTTGAATGATATTCATTTATTATTCATTGTTTTAAGAGACTTTTTAAACTCTATGACCTAAAAATTCATGTTGGATGCTATGTTCACATATAAAAGTTGGTTTTAATGGCTGCATAGCTGAAAACCTAACTCATACAGACAATAGGTCCAGGTGGAAAAAAAGATATTTTCAACATTATGATTTTTTAATCCCAACCACCAATTATGGAAAGGCCTTTGTTGAAATTGGGCTCATAAATTCCCAGCATTTCTGAGGTCAATCAGTTCTTATAAACTAATCATACCCACTGACTTTCTCTTCTGGAAACTTTCATACCAGTTAGAAAACTCTGGTTTTTGAAGTACAGAACTACCAAGGTTTTGTGGTTGAGATACATTGTTTTCAACCACAAAATCATATAATGACAGAAACATTTCTAAACATCCATTCTCAAGATGTTTCTCCATAGCAAGAGTTCTTTTGAAAAGCAGATATTTTCTCTCGTTGATAAAAGTATCACCCTTGCCTTGAAGAAGCAGAATAAACTTTTTTGAAGTAGCTATCACTGTCACAGAAAAGGTCAGTGAATTTGGAATAGTTATTGAAAAATAAAAATGTATAATACATCTTTAAAAAGGACCATTCTTTTGTCACAAGATGACCAGAAAACATCTTGTGATATAAAAGATTTTCACAGCCATATCCTTTCTTTTTACAAAGTTTGGGATGATTCTACTATTAAAGCCCTGGTTTTTCTCAAGTTAACCACTTAAATGACCTCCTGTGGCACTTTGTACCCTTCTGGCTTCAACTCTTTCCTACACAAAATTGAATATGAGTAACAGTGAATGAATTTCACATGTGGTGCTAACGCTCTAGTCTCACCCAGAATTATTTTTTATTCTAATCAAAGAAACTGTTCTGTTAGTGGTTACACATAGGTATAAGACATTATTTAATTAAAGAACTCATTTCCCATGTGACCATGGCTGACAGTTGCAAGTCCTGTGCAGTGTGTTCAAACACAGATACCTCATACCTTGGATGTCCAGTTTCGCTGGGTTATTTTGCCAGCAGTAGACAGTGTGTGTGAATATTTGTCCATCATCAGGAATCCAAAGGCCACATATCCGACCTTTCCCCTTCACCAAAAGAAAGAAGCTGTTTTATTAACAATAGATACAGACAAGAAAGCATCAATTATAATGACAAGAAAGTGCCCAGAAAAAAGCAAGTGAGAAAAAGGATGATCATTGATGGGGTTATTTAAACCCTTTCTCCGATCAGAGCTACTTTGCAGCAAATGCAGAGCGTAATCACTCTAAAGAGCCCTGAAAATGGGTTATTCTAGCTCCCTAGTCAGGATCTAATGCACCTGAATGAAATGTACCTTTTAAAAAAAAAAAAATCCCTTTTCTGTGTCTTTTGTTCTCAAGGAATATCACAGTAATGAGCTGGATACCCAAAGTACAGTTATTATTTCTAAATGCTCAAATGGCTCGGCCTACATATGCTCTCAAAATATTTGAGTCACTGGAGAAAATTAAAAAAACATACTAGTGGATTAGAAGGGATTTCCAAAGAAATCATATTTTCACCTCAAATCAAAACCTCTTAGCCTGCCATGACTACAAGCTTTTGCTCTGATTCTCACCATATGTGCAATATTTTGGATGCTTCTCACTGATACAAAGATCTGTAATTTAATTCCAAACAACTGAATACAAATGACATTTACCAAATTAAAAGTAAGCACAATCTCCACGGCACTCTTCATACAAATACGTTTCAGTCTTAAAATTTAACAAGCTCCTCTGATTGCAAATGGAATTTAAACGAGAACCTAGCATGACATCTCTAGTGGGTGGGTCTTTCCTTGCCGTCACTGAGTGAGTGGAGTCTTTGGTAAAGGTTATCAATCCTATATATATTTATTAGCAGTATTGCTTTCTGTTCCTTAGGATCTTTACTTCTCAAGCCTATTTGGAGGTGAGAGTATTCAAGTCAGCAGACACGTGTTGAGCTCCTGCTCTGTAAAAAGATTCGGTCTCAGTTCTGTGAGGGCTTCAAAGAAGAGGTCCCTACCTTCAAGAGCTTCCTCAGGGAAGACGAGGTAAGTTCATTGTTTAAAAAAATGCTGGGAAGGGGCGCCTGGGTGGCTCAGTTGGTTAAGTGACTGCCTTTGGCTCAGGTCATGATCCTGGAGTCCCGGGATAGAGTACTGCATCGGGCTCCCTGCTCAGCAAGGAGTCTGCTTCTCCCTCTGACCCTTCCCCCTCTTATGCTCTCTCTCTCTCTCAAATAAATAAATAAAAAATCTTAAAAAAAATGCTGGGAAACTCAATGATATAAGAGTTACTAAGTATTCAAAGGGCTCAGTTCCAAAACTCTAAATTATTAAATTGTAACATTTAATTAGCTGAATAATCCAGGCTAATAGCTAAATCCTCACTTCTCCTTAGATCAAAACTAGTTTTTATAGGTTTCCAGTACAGAAGTAAAACATATAAAGCGGCAGAAAAGACAAAAGGGATAAGTATACATAAGTGTAACTGGGCTTTTAACCCCTGAATAAATATTATCTAACTCTGCCTGGCATTGTGAAAAGGCACAAAGTGGAGAAGGAGAGGGCTTCAAAGGGGCTGGATTTTTTAATGACAGGACCTCAAAGATAGCACTGAGTTTGAGTCATCAGGATCCACTGTCTGGTTATGGATCAGTCAGATCCAGATACTGGACCCAAGATGAGTGACCTCTCAGTGACAAGTTCACACTAAATGGACTGGACCAATTCCTAAACCCCAAAAGCCAACCCCTCAATCTTCATTTAAAACATGACTTATTCTAAAACAAATTTAAGATTACTTAGAAATATGTAAACATGTTACAAGAGAAAATAAGTCCAAAATAAAAAGATAAGGCAAAGAGCAAATAAAAGTAGGAAAGCGGGGCGCCTCGGTGGCTCAGTTGTTAAGCGTCTGCCTTCGGCTCAGGTCATGATCTCAGGGTCCTGGGATTGAGCCCCACATCAGGCTCCCTGCTCTGCGGGAAGCCTGCTTCTCCCTCTCCCACTCCCTCTGCTTGTGTTCCCTCTCTTGCTGTGTCTCTCTCTGTCGAATAAATAAATATAATCTTTAAAAAAAAAAAAAGTAGGAAAGCAAAATGGCATTGGGAGTGAAGTCAGCCCACAAAGTAGAGCAGTATATTCTTCTTTGAGTAGCCTCCTCATTGCTGGAATAAAGAGGCAAACACAGTGAGTTACATGATGCACTGCCACCAGCCTGGGTATAAAGAAAACGAAGAAGTCAAACAACAATCAGAAGATTATCCAGAACAAAGGAAATATGATGGGTAGGAAGAAACATTCCCCCTAACTCTAGGAAAACTTGGTATCTTGTTCCCCAAGCAACACCCACAGCCCAGTGACACAGTTACTGAGTCCACACACTCAGGGTCTCCTCCCCGGTTAGTGCAACAGAGCTGCTTCTCTGTGTCTGCTTTCCTGAGCTCACACTCTCCTTCACTGATATATGAAGTGTCACTGAGGATATGAGGTAAAATTCCATCAACTCCTCATGTTAGTCTTAGACACACTGCGATCCCATCTTTATCTTGAATTTCACCAGACTAACCCTGCAAACTTATCAAGCAAAATACACTAACAACGAACTGGATAGATGATTCCCCCCAAAGGCAGTGGCAATACTCCCAAGCCCATGGAGATCTTGACATAAGTTAAAACGAGAAGAGTGGCCTCTATACAAATTCTCTATAGCAGATCTTGTCGACAACAGTAGGACATTCTCAAAGCTTCTGCAGAAAAATGAGCCTGCCCTTTCACATAATAATTCAGACAATGGGAATGTGTTCTAAGGGAGACACGCAAAACAGAGAGGAAAAAAAAAGTATGTTCAAACATATCCATTGTCAAAGACATCCATGTTGTTTATAATTATTTTTTAAAAATTTGAAACAACCTAAATGTCCAAGAATTGGGAAACTGATAAGCACACTATTGTGTCAGCTCAATGCTGTATTACATATCACTAAAATGATGTTTAAGAAAATTCTGTTGTACCATTGACAAAGGCTCATGATACAATATTAAGATTCTTTAAAGGAGTATAGAAACTTGTGTATACATTAGAATTACAACTTTTGGAGAAAAATCCCTATGCAGTGAATAAAAAGGTTGAAAGGAAATCAATCAAATACTAGCAATTGCCTTAGAATGGTGAGGCCATAGGTGATTTTTTTCTCTCATCTCTTTTCCAAATTTTCTTTTATTGTGATTGTATTAGTCTTACTATGAAATATATGTAAACAAACTTAAACATCCAAACTACCTTAAAACTTATGAAACATATTAAACAGGTCTTTATATTGTTAGCAATAAAAGACAATTAGATAGACAGTAATAGAGATCAGGAGAAGCCTCTGTTTATGGAAGAATCTCTGAGAATCACTTGAAACAAAGAAGAGGGGTAAGGAGACCAACGGCAGGGCAAGAAGTCTTGCAACAGTGGGTGGGGGCAAAAACAGATATATATTGAGTGTTCTAGTATTATAACCTTATTTTTCCCTGAAAGTTAATAAGACTGAGGTACAGTTACAGACTCTGTTATTTAAAGTCACTGCTTTTAGACTAGACAATAGTAGATACTGATCATTTCCAAATCTCTCTCCAAAGTCATTTCTCAACATAATCTCCACTAAACCCTCCATGGTATCAAAGTGGGCCAGAAGTCCCTCCTGCCCCCCCCACCTCCCACCAAAGACTTATTTTGAGGGAGATAAGAGATCTTCATATATAAAATAAAAGATAATAAATCTATGATCCTGTTTGACCAAACCTGATTCAACTCGTGACCTTTAAATGTCATACCTGTCACTAAAGAGAAAAAAAAAAAGTTCCATCTGTTGCATTTCTGCCTGCCCCCCAAAGGCATCTATTTTACATATAGTCTTGAGACTTGACACTATTCACAGAAATTTAAATAGCTCTTGCATTCATTTTCTAGGGCTGTCATAACAATACCACAGACTGGTGGCTTAAAGAACAGAAATTTATTTCTTCACAGTTCTAGAAGTTCAAGATCAATATGTCAGCCAGGTTAGTTTTATTTTGAAGCCTCCTTCCTTTGCTTGCAGATGGCCATCTTTTTCTGGTGTTTTCACATGATCTTCTTTCATGCATGTCCTAATCTCTTCTTATAAGAACACCAGTCATGGGCGCCTGGGTGGCTCAGATGGTTAAGCGTCTGCCTTCGGCTCAGGTCATGATCCCAGAGTCCTGGGATGGAGTCCCGCATCGGGCTCCCTGCTCAGCGGGGAGCCTGCTTCTCCCTCTGCCTCTCTCTCTGTGTCTCTTATGAATAAATAAAATCTTTAAAAAAAAAAAAAAGAACACCAGTCATATCTGGATTAGGGCCCACCCATATGACTTCATTTTCCCCTAAGTACCTCTTTAAAAGGCCCTATATCCAAATACACTCACATTCTGAGGTACTAGGAGGTTAGGATTTCAACATGAATTTTGGGGTTCATAGTTCAGCCTATAAGTCCTGTACACTGCCTTCTAGAAACATTTCATCTAAACATAAACTAACATAAATGAACAAAAACCAAATTAAGTAAGCACTGAGCTGTGCTGTTTGCGGTGGATTAGCATTAGTATTACGCATTTTACCTTACACTATCTGAATCATGTAATGAACCATGGCATAAAGGAATTTCTAGAGTCATGCTTTTCTGTTTCTGAATCCAACCTCATGACATGGTGCCATGAGCTCTCAGATCCTTCTTGCTGGGCCCTGAACTGATCTTGTTACTGATCTTTGATTCTCCCAGAGTGGATCTTACAAACTGATAAAGAAGACATGATTTAATCACTCCGTAAACACTTCTAGATACCTATTGTGTGCACAGGCCCCTTCTCTGCTAGGGGCTATCGGAAACAAAGATGAGACTACCCAGTGGATTTGGTCCCTACCATCAAATAGCCTTTAGGCTGCTCAGAAATAATAGCAGAAGTAAAAAGGTTACCTTCACTACATACACACTTAGGTGTCTACTGGATTCATAGTTTTCATAGATGAGACAAAATGATAAGGAAAATAGCCCAAATTTTCAACAAGTAGGAGGACTTGACAGCCTGGCCACAAGCATGTCTCCAGAAGAAATTCCCATTAGCTTTTATGCTTTTCCCCTTAAGAGAACAAGTTGCAACACCTTCTCCCAAGTCTCATAGCCTTACCTTTTTAAATACTAATCCTTTCTTTTGACTGCAAAAGCTTTTCACTAATAGATAGCTATCACATCTGAAGCAAATAATTAAAATACGGACTTAAAAGATATTTTTGCCTGCAAACCACTCATTTTCAAAAGCATCATCAAAAAGACGTCTGAATTTGTCACTGCTAGGAGGATCGACCTTAATAATCTCAGAGCAAGTTTTCTTCCCCTCCTGCCAATCCAGCATGTCTCCCTCCCCATCCTCAAAAAAATAATTTTCAGAAATAAATTTATGTGTAAATCAAAGTATGCCTACAGCTTGTCATTTCAATTAATAAAGTGACAAACGTTTGTTAATGCTTCCTCTGTGCCTAGCCATGTTCTAAGCACTTGGAGACACAAAAGAACCACAAGGAATCTCTCTGGATCCATTTAAAACGTATTGTCACATTAAAAATGCCTCAAAGGTTCCAAAGAAAAAAAGAGACAGAACCTCTTCAGGAACTTTTTTTCTTTGTAGCTCATGTTAAATACTAAAGAAGAGTTTTTGAAACTTAGATTCTTTAAGGGGAAAATAAAAGGTTGGCCTGCGGTTTGAAAGAGAGGTTGTAACAGTCACTATGAGGCATTCTTTAGGGAAAATAGTGCTCTCAGTGTTTATGAGTTATTCATTAGAGAGTCAGGGTCTGGCTGACACTGTGGGTGCTAAGGCAAAACTTTTATCCTGGCTGGAAGGTAAGAGCTACAAAGCCAGGTAAGGGCTGCCATGTGTTTCTGAAGGGCAATTCTAAATTACAAAAACATAGAGAAAGAGAGAACAGGAGACATCAGAGACAGAGAAGGCTTTGCTGTTTTGTCCACAAAAGGAAATGACATGTATCAGATGCAGAGCTGCTCAAGGTCTCATTAGTGGAGGTAGGAGGCAAGGAGGAGACCACATTTTGAGAAGACAATCACAGAATCAGAACAGCTACCATAATTTTTAAACTCAAAGGCTAGAATGGTAGAGCCTCAAGTCTGTCTCAAATAAAATATTCAGAGTTAGATTAAGACCCAACTTTATTAAGCAGATGAGGCTGAAAGATACATGATTAATTGAAATAGATTATAGGCATCCCTGACTTTGCACTGTTCCAACATGTACAAATTTCAGTTATCATGCTTTAGTTAAATTAACACCAGTCATTCAACAAAACAGTTACCACCATTCAAATTTCAGTTACCACCATATATTAATTGTGAGTCATCACATAAAGTGCAAACTTTGCTGCTAACCGTCAGCCCACAAATCACACCACAGCAGATGGGCAGCATGATCAGTGACCAGTGACATCACTTTCAAAGTTTGTCAGTAATTGAGCACCAAGCATTTGTTATTCATCGCTTGCACAGACAGAAAAGAGTACAGTTGTGTTGCCTCCTTGCCCCCCATTGATAAATTCATGTAATATTTTACAACAAGGATTAAAGTGCAACAAAGAGACAAAAAGTGATAATGCTGGAAGTAAAACTGGATGCGATTAGATTTGAAAAATGGTAACAGAAAAGCAAAGACAGGATGAGATCTAGGCTTTCATGAAGCTATGGTATAAACTATGTTGATAAAATGTAATGAATATAAAAAACAAGGCAGAGGTGCCTGGGTGGCTCAGTTGGTTAAGTAGCCAACTCTTGATTTTGGCTCAGGTCATGATCTCAGGGTTATAAGATTGAGCCCTAAGTCAGGCTCTGTGCTGGGCATGGAGCCTGCTTAAGATTCTCTCTCTCTCTCTCCCTCTCTCCCTGCTCTCTCCCTCTAAAAAAAAGAAATAAAAATTAAAAATTTTTTGAAAAAAAGGTAAAGTTGCTCTAACACATTTTAGTTCAAATTGTGGTAGAAACAGAAAGCCAATTATGGTTGAATGGAGCACACCTACTTTGGACTGAAGGCTGCAATAAAAGATAATCCAAATTAGTTCAGTTAGCATTCAAGCCAAAGTGTTAACATTAGCTGCCATATGGAAAGAAAAATGTAATTACAGCGAGACTGGAAAAAAACCTTTTATTGCTAGTAAAGATTAGTTCCACGGTTTCAGATGTTGGCATAAATTGATTAATGTTAAACTATATGATTAAGTAGCTAGCACAAACAAGGATGCTGCTGTGAAATTTGAACCCAGATTGCAAGGATTAGTTAAGGCAGGTAGTTATGATGCTCTCAAATATGAAAGGGGCTATGACAAAAGCATGAGGACATACCAGAAGAAGTGCCACTGACAAACAACAACAACAACAACAAGTTAAAAGAACTCTCAAAGGTATTTCAAAACACTGGAAACACAAAGAATAAAATATTGAAAGCTGATCCAAACTTAGAAAGGATTATGACCATTTGCCAAGGCATAATATATTGATATAAGCTACAGCACGGTATACCTTGAAATATTATACTAAGGGAAAGAAGCCAGTCACAGAAGACTACATATTATATGATTCCATTAATATGAAATGTCTAGAATAAACAGATCTACAGACACAGAAAGTAATGACTGCCTACAGATTGGGAGGGCGGGGTATAGAATTGGAGGGTGATAGCTACAGGGTACGAAGTTTAAGCCATCTGTTTAAATATATCAGAGACAGAGACCTGTCAAAATAGCCAGTATCTAAAGGGCCAAGATTTCAAAGAGAATAGAGAGTCCAGTATTCTTTGTTTCTTTTCCCCTCAAGGAAATGATGATTCTTAGCGTGGTAGGGGTTGTAGTGGGTCAGGGGGTTGGGAATGCTGAAAAGCCAGGCAGAGAACAGATGCTAGAGGCAGAGAAGCCAGTAATCTCAAGGAGATGGAGAGAAAACACAGGAGTCAGGGCCTACAGAAGCAGCTTGGCCTTAAGTAGACAAGACCCTGAGGAGGGGAGGCCTAGGAAAGAGAGCCTGATATCGAGGGATTTCCCTTCAAGACTAATAAAACTGATGATCCTTTATTTAGCAAGACTAATCAAGAAAAATGAGAAAAAGCACAGATTACCAATAACAAAAATTAAAATGAAGACTGACTCACTACAAGACCTGCAGATATCAAAGAGATACTAATGGAATATTAGAACAACTTTATACCAATAAATTGGAAAGTTTAGATGAAATGGACAGGGGCGCCTGGGTGGCTCAGTTGGTTAAGTGTCTGCCTTCAGCTCAGGTCATAATCCCAGGGTCCTGGGATCCAGCCCCGCATCAGGCTCCCTGCTCAGTGGGGAGTCTGCTTCTCCCTCTGCCACTCCTCCCACTCTCTCAAATATATAAATAAAATCTTAAAAAAAAAAAGATGAAATGGACAAACCCCTAGGAAAATAAGGCTTACCACAACTGATACAGGAAGAAACCGAATAAAATAAAACCCAAATAAGGCTGTAGCTATTAAAGACACCAAATTTATCATTTTAAAATCTTTCCACAAAAGAACCTCCAGATACAGTTAGTTTCACTGATGAATTCTTCCATTTAAGGAAAAACAAACACCACTACTAAGAAAACCTATCTCAGAAAAGATAATCTATAAATAAGGGAATGTATCAAATTTTCCAGTAAACAAGGTCAATATACAACAAAAATACCAAAAATAAACTATTAGAAAATGACACTTGAAAAATGACACAATAGTAACTCTCATCTCTCCCTTCTCCAGTGGAACTGATTTTTTTTTTTTTTAATAATCGTCTAATGCTGAATTTAACACTTTAAAAGAAGTCATAAAAGAAAGTCTATACTTAAATGGCTGGACTCCTGTTTATCCAGTAAACATGAATACATGCATGTCTTCATTTTAGACAGGCCTTCAGAACATCTCTCCTGGCATTCAGCTCCAAGAAAACCCAACATATCCCAGATGTCACCATAGTTCCAGGTATGTCTGCCTGATTTCTGGGAGAGAAGACAGGAAGTTAAATCATGATACGATCCATGAGCTCATCCTCAGCTTATTTTCAAGGGGAACCCTTGTTTTCAAGGGACACTCATTCAGTAAGGAGACCTTCCTTGGGCCCAGCTGAAGCACCTGCCAAAAAATGTAGACAAAAGGGTAAAGGCCAGAGGCCAAGAAGCCTGGCTGGGAAGCTTCCAAATTTGGTGGAAAGCCTGTTTTTAAAACTGTTAACACTTCCCTTCCACTGCTGATGACTGGAAAAGTGATTATGACAAATATAACAAAGGGTTATTAATGTCCTTAATATATAAGGAACACACAATTATCAATCCAAAATACCTTTAAGACCTAAAATACAAATGGACAACAACCCTTAACAGAATTTACAGAAAAAAAATATTAACACAAATGTCCAATAACCATCTCAAGAGCGTTGGGCTGGGGTAGAAATCAAAATTAAAATTAAAATGAGTTTCCTGTCTTTGCCAAAATTACTAGCAGAGATTTTTTTTAACAATCTTTTTTTTTTTTTAAGTAAGATGGGCACTGTCATATCTACTGGTGGGTGTACTAATATATCTTCAAACTCTGTAGAAACTTAACAGATAGGAGAGAGATAATTCTATAACAAGGCTAATTATAACCTAAATGCTATAAAGAAACAAATGCTGTGGGGATGGGGGGTTAAGATGTCTTAGCCCACCTCATGTCTAAATAAGTTAAAATAGCTTTTACTTGAAATAAGTACTTTCCTCCAGCTATAACAAATAGAAAGACTATTTTCCTTTATGCTGTTGACCAACCTGGCCTTTCTATCATGATTCAAGAATGGCCTTAACAGAGAGCCAAATCTGGAAAACTACAGTTAATCCTTGAACAATACATATGGATTTTTTTTCAATAAATATGGTACAGTACTATAAATGTATTTTCTCTTCCTTATGACTTTCTTAATAACAATTTCTTTTCTCTAGCTTACTTTATTGTAAGATTTCAGTATATAATATATAAAACATACAAAACATGTATTAACAGACTATGTTATCAATCAGGCTTCTAATTGGGGCACCTGGGTAGCTCAGTCGGTTAAGTGTCTGCCTTCTGCTCGGGTCATGATCCCGAGGTCCTGGGATCGAGCCCCACATTGGGCTCCCTGCTCAGCGGGAAGCCTGCTTCTCCCTCTCCCACTCCCTCTGCTTGTGTTCCCTCTCTCGCTGTGTCTCTGTCAAATAAATAAATAAAATCTTTAAAAAAAAAAAAAGGCTTCTAATCAACAGTAGGCAATTAGTAGTTACGTTTTGGGGCAGTCAAAATTTATAGGCAGATTTTCAACTCCACAGGTTGTTGGTGCCACAACCCCTGCACTGTACTAGGGTCAACTGTATCTTAAAAGAGTTTTAGCGAACATATTTCAACAGTCAGACTGACAACATAGTCCCAATATGTCCCTCCAACACAAACACACACACACACTCTCTCACTCACTCACACACATTCACACACATGCACACATACTTCCTGCAACTTTGCCTTTATTTTCAGAACTTTTCATAACATACCTCCTGTGAATCCTCTAACTTCTTTTCAGCTACTTTCTCTCTCTGCCAGTTTTCCTCTGTCTGTCCTTTAAACACACCAAAAGGGGGCACCTGGGTGGCTCAGTCAGTTAAGTGTCTGCCTTCTGCTCAGGTCATGATCCCAGGGTTCCTGGATGAAGCCCGGCCAGAGCATCCGGAAGCTTCCTGCTGAGCAAGGAGTCTGCTTCTCCCTCTGCCCCACCCCCTGGCTCATGCTCTCTCCCTCTGTCAAATAATAAAATAATAAAATTAAATTAAATAAATAAAATTAAATAAAATAAACACACCAAAAGGTTTGCATGCTTGGCTTTCTTCTCTATAAGGTTTGTATCTTCTTTTTTTTGAAGATTTTTTATTTATTCATTTATTTGACAGAGAGAGGCACAGTGAGACAGGGATTCTTGTAAGTAGTCTCAGATTCTACTATTGCTTCAAGAACTATCTCTACGCTAACTTCCAAATACATTATCTCCAAACCTGCATGAGCTTTCTTCACCAATACTAGATCAATATTTCTTGTATTAACTTCAAATATAACCTCTAAAATGGAATTTTCCTTCCTTACTCCAACTCACCTACTTTTTGTCCTATATTTATTCACCCATTCATTCAGCAAATAGTTACCAAGTGCCAGCCATTATTTTTTTTTTAAGATTTTATTTATTTATTTGACAGAGAGAGACACAGCGAGAGAGGGAACACAAACAGGGGGAGTGGGAGAGGGAGAAGCAGGCTTCCCGCGGAGCAGGGAGCCCGATGCGGGGCTCGATCCCAGGACCCTGGGATCATGACCTGAGCCGAAGGCAGACGCTTAACAACTGAGCCACCCAGGCGCCCCAAGTGCCAGCCATTATTAACCATTCATTCTTCCAAACTAGATACTTGAGAGCCAACCTTCATTCTTCTCAGCCCTTCTCCTGGTTGGGTCAACTGTGTATCCTAACTCAGAGAGGTCTCTTAGATTTAGTTCTTCATCCCCACTAACACTTTAGCCCCATTCATCTCAATCTCTCACTGGGATGCCTGCTGCTGCAACTTCCTATACATTTTCCCTGCTAGTGAAGTCAGTCTATTTTCCACACAGTTGGCAGAATTATCTTCCTAAAAATAAATCAGGTCATGTCACTCCCTCTTCTGAAAAGCCTTCATAGCACATAGTGGTGGTAGGGTCTGTGAACCAACTGCACCTGAATCAGCTGGGGAACTCATTAAGCTGTCCCTTCCTGAGCCCGAGACCTACTGCATCCATCTCCTTAGAGAGAAGACCTAGGAATCCCCACTTAACAAGCTCCCCAGGTGATTCTTGTGCCCACTCAAAGTGGAGACACGCTGGCCTGCAGGAGAGAACCCAAACTCCTTAGGCAGAAATACAAGGTCCTTCAGAAGCCTCTGGGCCCAACTGGTCTCAAATACTGTGCACCCTACACATCAGTCACACTGAACTTCTTACTTCTGTCTAGACACTTCAGGCCCTCCCATATCCCCATGCCTTTCTCTATACACAACTCCTCTGCCTCCTTCTTCACCTAGCAAAACCTTGGCCTACCTTCTTCAGTGAATCCTTCCCTGACCACCACCCCTTTCTCCATCAGAATTGTGTCTTCCTCCTTTGTTCTTTTTTTTTTTAAAGATTTTATTTATTAGAGCATGAGCATGGGATGGGGGAGAGGCAGAGGCAGAGGAAGAAGCAGACTCCCCACTGAGCAGGGAGCCCAACGTGGGACTTGATCCCAGGACCCTGGGATCATGACCTGAGCCTAAGGCAGATGCTTAACCGACTGAGCCACCCAGGTGCCCTCCTCCTTTGTTCTTCTGAAGCCCCTTCCTCATACCTTCATCGTGGCCAAACACTAGACTGAAACACAGTTTACCTGGTTCATGTGGTGGTCTCCCAAGTAGACTGTGACCTAATGGTATTATCTGGCAAATTAAAAAATCTTCATAAATGTCTAATGGGTTGATGAATTACTTGATTCACTAGGTCAATTTATTTATTTATCTAGTATTCATTTTGGCAGACTCACTGGATTCAGCTCTGCTTAAAATCTAAAGTTCTATAAGAAAAAACTAAATTTTGGGGCGCCTGGGTGGCTCACTCGTTAAGTGTCTGCCTTCGGCTCAGGTCATGATCCCAGGGTCCTGGGATCGAGCCCTGCATCGGGCTCCCTGCTCCACGGGAAGCCTGCTTCTCCCTCTCCCACTCCCCCTGCTTGTGTTCCCTCTCTCGCTGTGTCTCTCTCTGTCAAATAAATAAAATCTTAAAAAAGAAAAGAAAAGAAAAGAAAAAACTAAAATTCTCTCACAATCAGGAAAAACAACCATTGTCACACAAGCCAGGCCTGCCTCTGGAATTTACAGGTTCTAACTTTATAACAGATTAGATCACCAGAAAACTCCATTTCAGCTGCACACACTCCTCACAGAATTTTAATTTGATGTAGTGCTCTACTGTCACTGTAATGATTAATTTTATGTGTCAATTTAACCAGAACATGGGGTGCAGACATTTGGACAAACATTATTTTGGGTGTATCTTTGAGAGTGTTTCTGGATGAGATTAACATTTGCTCTTGCGCTCTTGCTCACTCTCTCTTCCTCTCAAATAAGTAAAATAACTTTATTTTTTTTAAGTTAGTTACTTTTTTGTTTTTGTTTTTAAAAATATTTGATTTATTTATCTGTCAGAGACAGAGAGAGAGAGCACAAGCAGAGGGAGCAGCAGGCAGAGGGAGAAGCAGGCTCCCCGCTGAGCAAGGGGCCCGATGTGGGACTTGATCCTAGGACCCTGGGATCATAACCTGAGCCAAAGGCAGACAGTTACTGACTGAGCCACCCAGGCATCCCAATAAATAAAATCTTTTAAAAAAGAAGAAGAAGGAGGAGATGGGGGGGAGGAGAGGAGGAGGAGGAGAAGAAGATGACTAAGTAAACCAGATTGCCCTCCTCCGTATGGGTGGGTCATTCAATCAACTAAAGAACTAAGTAGAACAAGAAGGCTGAATAAGGGGAAACTGCTGCCTGTTTGAGCTGGGACATTGGTCTTTTCTAGCCTTTGGGACTCACACCAAAACATTGGCTCCTCTTGGGTCTCAAGCCTGCCTGATTTCAGACAGGAATTTACACCATCAGCTTCCCTGGTTCTCAGGCCTTTGGACTCAGACTGCAACTACATACATATCAGCTCTCATGGGTCTCCAGCTCACCAACTGCAGATTTGGGGACCACATGACCCAATACTGTATAATAAATCTTCTTTATTTGTTTGTTTGTTTATATACATATCCTACTAGTTCTGTTTCTCTGGAGAACCATGGCCAATACAGTCACCAGGTGGCCATTTGAGAATTGTTTCTAGGGGCGTCTGGGTGGCTCAGTCAGTTAAGCATCTGCCTTCGGCTCAGGTCATGATCCCAGGGTCCTGGGATCGAGCCCCACATCAGGCTCCCTGCTCAGCGGAGAGCCTGCTTCTCCCTCTCCCTCTGCTGCTCCCCCTGCTTGTGTGCTCTTTCTCAATCTCTCTCTGTCAACTAAATAAGTAAAAAAATCTTTTAAAAAAGCAAAGAAAATTGTTACTATGTTAACCCCCATTGAAAACCTTGTCCAGGGACACCTGGGTGGCTTAGTTGGTTAAGCATCTGCCTTCAGCTCAGGTCATGATCCCAGGGTGCTGGGACTGAGCCCCGCATGGGGCTCCCTGCTCAGCAGGGGGCTTGTTTCTCACTCTGCCTGCCACTCTCCCTGCTTGTGCTCTCCCTCTCTGTCAAATAACATCTTAAAAAAAGAGAGAGAAAGAAAACCTTGTCCGTTAATTTAAGTGCTCCATTGAAACAGTGATAGACACAACTTGAGAGTGCTGGTGATACCCAAATGTGTATCACATCCCTGAGTTCCATACTCATGGATCCAACTGTCTACTTTACATCTCAACTGAGTTATCTCATAAGTAACTCAAATCTAACATGTCCACAACAGAACTCCTAATTTTGCTCTCCAAACCAGCTTATGCCCAGTCTTCACTATCTCAAAAGATGGATCATCATCCATCCATATGCTCAAGTTGAAAACCTAGAACAATCTCAATTCCTCTCTCTTATTCCCATCATGCAGCTAATCAGCAAGTCGTGTTGATTCTGCTTCAACCTGAACACTTAATAGCACCTCTACTAGCTTTATCCTGAACCAAGCCATCCTTTTCTCTCACTCAGACCTTTGCAATAGTACCAATAGGGACTCCAATAGAAGACCCAATTATTTTCCCTGCTTCCACTCTTGCCTCCTGCAGGCTATTCTTCACATAGTAGCTAGTGGGAATCAGAATTAGACATTTAAAAAGGTAACAAAGGGGCGCCTGGGTGGCTCAGTTGGTTGGGCGACTGCCTTCGGCTCAGGTCATGATCCTGGAGTCCCGGGATCGAGTCCCGCATCAGGCTCCCTGCTTGGCGGGGAGTCTGCTTCTCCCTCTCCCACTCCCCCCTCTTGTGCTCTCTCTCTCTCTCAAATAAATAAATAAAATCTTTAAAAAAAAAAAAAAATAAAATAAAATAAAATAAAATAAAAAGGTAACAAAACTTTACCTGCTCAAAGTTTCCAAAAGCTCCCCAATCACAGTTGGGGGAAAAAAAAGTCCAAATCTCTACAAAGCCAAACACAGCTACCTTCTCTAGCTTCATCTCCTACCAGTCCCCTGCCACTCACACAATTGCTGTATCCCTCCCCAGCTGTGTACAAGTTTCCTCCAGTATTACTGGTTGTTTCTCAAATATACCAAGTTTTTTCCTACCTCTGGGCCTTGGAACTTGCTATTTCCTCTCATGAAATGCATTTTGCATGGTTCACTCTTATCATTTGGGGTAACTGCCCTTATGTCACCTCCCCAAACAGACCTCCCCACTGTCTCCCCAACACTCTCTATGCCATTAGTCCACTACATTTGCCTTCAGAGCACTCATCACTACCCAATGTTACTTTATTTACTAACTTGTTTGTTGACCCTCTCTCTTCACTAAAAACCTCATGAAGACTGAGAATTTGTTTTTCTTGTACACTTCATATCCACAGTGTCTGGAACACAGCATATGCACAATAAGTAAACGAATGGACAGATTCTTCTCAGTATGTAATACCTAAAAAAAAAATTCAGTGTTTGCAAAATGATATGTATCCTATGATAAGACATATATATAATGAGAAATTTCATAATTCATGTTTCTCTTTTTTCTTAATTTCTAGGAAGCCCAATTCTAAATTTGTACTCAAGTCCAACAACTTAACTTAAATTGGGTTTCCTTTCTAATTATCTATTACATGCTCTTGATCATTCATGATTATTGTAACATCCTATAGAGCTAGCTATCTTTTATTATAAACCGCCTTAATTCCTTGGTGTAGGCAGACTATAAAGATTAATGCATACATACTCATTTATTGATACATGGATGTTAATATTGTTTCTCTAACATGACTAAAATTCTTGAAAGCAAGCCTATTTATAATAGCCCTTCATATGTCCTCAAGCACATATCAAAGGGCAGAGCTTAATACAGTTGCTCGATAACATTCTAAATGTACTGATTTCTTTATTGATTGATCAAGAGCAAAACCACATTTTGGTTACAAGTGAATAAGCTAAGGTGTAGAGAAAACTGTCATCTCCCTTTCAAAAAGTGGACAAGGATTTGTTAGAAGTGAGAGAGCAGCAGTTATCTGCATAAAAAAGAGAACCTGACTTAGTGAGCTGGATAGGGAGGGTACACAGGCACAGCTAAGCCTCACACAAAGTTTAGCAGGAGAAAATCTGGAAAGGCTGAAACCTTCTCCAATAAAATTCTCCTGGAAAAACTGGTGGGGAGAGAGAGCGAATTAAGGGGGAGAAAATAATTTGATGATGTCTGAGGACAACCTTGAAGAAAGGTGAAGGTATTGATCCAAATCTTGCTGGAGAAATAATGAAGAACTCTTGGCAGGGTGGATGGGGTTAAGGGGAGGTGGGATAAATCTGGGATTAAAGGAATGGGTGCAGTAGATGACTGTCATTAACACTGATTGAGGACTACAGGTGGGGACACTAAAGACATCCCTTTCATCTACCTGTGGGCCCCAGACTAAGGTTAGAGAGACAAGAGAGGGGAAAAGAAAGAGAGAGCTAAGTTCTGATAGAAACCTGGCAGGACTGCCCCCTCACTGTTAATTCTTGACATTCAGCCAAAAGTCCAGCAGAGACGTTAAAGACCAGCACTAACCACGAAGGCCAGTGGCAGAAGTAGATGTCGGCATGGTGGATATAGCAGTTGTCCCCGCTGGCATCTTTCCAGCTGGCTGGGCCCTCCACGTCTTCACAAAACTCTTTGGCAGTGACCACAGTACTAGACAAGTGCAAGGTTTTGGATTTCTGTAGGTATTTCCCCACCACTCCCCATATGCTCCAATTCCACAATTTGCATTCCTCACACCAAAAGAGGGCCTTGAGATCCTCCTCATTCAACAAGATGGACAAGCTCAATCGAATAAAAATGGTAGACATCCCGCATCCACAGTCTGTTTCAGCACCCAGGGCCCTCTAATGGATACTTTGCTCAGACATTAATGTCTATATAGGGGCCCAGAAATAGCAAGGACAAAATGTGAGGTTTCCTCTGAAAATTGTGCTAAATGACTACATGTTAGTCAGAGTGACTTATATAATATGCCAAGGTCTTTGTAGGGGTTTTTTATGCTCTCAGAGTACAGTTCTCCTTTGCCGAGACATTTACCTATTCCAGAGCAGGGAACAGATGGTAAGGGCAGTTTCAACATGTGAGGGAGAGAACTTTTGCTCAAAGGACCTTTGCCCTAACACTGGACCAGACCTAGAACCAATAACATTTTTAAAACCCCTTGTGGTTATTCATTAAGAGAGGCATTATTAACCCCACTAAAAAATCAGGCTACACTGATGCAAGAACTAAGAGATCCTTCATAAATCTAATAGGTATAGGCAAACTAAATGGAATACATTCACAATAAATCTTGGAAGAAATCATCTACTAACAGCTTCCACTCCCCTCCATATGACACAGCCATATCCATACAAGATCCCCTCCATCCTCAACACACATGTTCATACATACTTACCATATTCCAAGCACAATGTTACAGCACCATCTCATATAAGCCTCTCAAAAGCCCTGTGAGATAAATACAACTATTATCCCATTTCACAGATGAGGAAACTCATCAAGGTTAAGCCCTCACCTAGTTGATAGAGCCAGCATTTAGACCCAAGTGTTCTGACTCAAGAACTCCCACTCTCAGTCTCTAGGCTACGCGGTCTCCCACAGGATGGCACAGAGCCATTGATAGAAATGTCAAAATGAAGGGGGCGTCTGGGTGGCTCAGTCGGTTAAGTGGCTGCCTTCGGCTCAGGTCATGATCCCAGGGTCCTGGGATCCAGCCCCACATCGGGCTCCCTGCTCAGCGGGAAGCCTGCTTCTCCCTCTCCTACTCCCCCAGCTTGTGTTCCCTCTCTCGCTGTGTCTCTCTCTGTCAAATAAATAAATAAAATCTTTAAAAAAAAAAGAAATGTCAAAATGAGGCACATCATCCCATGCAATGGGTGCAACTGACTAGGGTGGATTTACACATCAGAGGCAGAGGAGATGGGTCCTCTTGAAGTTCTGAGTATAATAACTCTGAATACAAGCGGTTTTATTTGCTAAATTAAACCATATTGCCAGCTAAAATTATAGTAACGCAGCAATCACTTTCACTTTCATCTAGTTTATAGTATTTGAAGTTTCCTCCTAAAAAACAAACACTTTAAGCTTACAAAAATACCTTCTAAAAGATTTCTGAAGAGATGAAATAATTGCAAAGACTCTGCCAATTGATCTCAATGCAGAGATAACGCTTAAACCAAAAATTTTAAGCTCTGGGTCTCAAGTCCCTGCAGAATACCACACACACACCCCACATATTTATCACATAAACATCAAACACATACACAAACTACACAAACACCACACACCACAAGCAAACACATTCACACCACACACAGTACACACCACAAACACACACATAACCCACACACCACACACATACCACACACTCCACTCACACACCATAGCACACACTTATTCATCACAAAAAAATGCACCATAAATAACACACATATACCACACACATATACATAACATATATATACCCAACACACAAACCACATACCCATTACTTGTACACACATATACCACAAGACACCCATGCCATACAAACCACACACACAACACACACTCAACATATACACACAGGGCGCCTGGGTGGCTCAGTCGTTAAGCGTCTCCCTTCGGCTCAGGTCATGATCCCGGGGTTCTGGGATCGAGCCCCGCAGCATATACACAACAGCACACACACAAACAGTAAAGTTGCATGTGCTGCCTGTGCTTGTGATACTTATTTGTGGTGTGAGATTATTTATGATGAAATTCATTTTAAATTTGAAGAGTACAGCTCTGTACGGGCAATTGTTTTAAACTTGAGAATAACTTAATTAAATGACAAATTTAGTTAATTGTTATAGACAAAAATGCAGTTTATATTAGCAAAAAAAAGTATGGGGCTTCAAAAGACATACTCTTTTTTTTTTTTAAGATTTTATTTATTTATTTGACAGAAAGAGAGACAGCGAGAGAGGGAACACAAGCAGGGGGAGTGGGAGAGGGAGAAGCAGGCTTCCCGCTGAGCAGGGAGCCTGATGTGGGGCTCGATCCCAGAACCCTGGGATCATGACCTGAGCCGAAGGCAGACGCTTAACGACTGAGCCACCCAGGTGCCCCTCAAAAAACATACTCTTAAGCCTACTAAATCACTGCAGTTTTAAAATCTTGACTCTGCCATTAGAAGGGGAAAGGAAATCTATTTTGCAATCTGGCACATTCTTATTATGAGTTTCTTACTGTGACTCATGCCATAGATGCCTTGTGCAAATGTATAAGAAAATAACCAGACTGATATGTGAGGAGAATTTCAATGATGGGAGAAAAGCTGTTTGGGCAAACCAAGCCCTTCCCAGCCTTCCCAGCCTTCCCAGCCTTGCGGCTGCTCTGACTATACACATCGTGCTAAAAAAAAGAAGAGTAGGGAAGAACTTCATAGGATACCAGTAGGGGAAAAAAAAAAGAGAGAATTTTTAAGTTTGCCCTATGTCCACCGAAAAACACTCTTAAACCTAATAGCCTCTACTCTAGCTCTTTTCTTCTAATTCAAAATCTTATAGCTAAATGCGAGCAGCCTCAACTGCCTTCAAGCTTAAAGCTGGGGAGAGCAAATGAAGGTGAAGCAAAAGAAGGAAGTTGAGGAAATTAGTTAATGGGAGATTAGGCTGAGTGGCTTCCTCCCTGAGCGGGATTCGAAAGGGAGGGGTGGCAGAGAAGAGGGAGTGAAGAGCATAGGGCTGAGGAAAGTGCGAGATGCACATAACTCAGAAGTTCTTGAATAATTCTTCTTTTTTTTAATTTTATTATATTTAAATTGAGTTAATTAACATATAGTGTATCATTAGATTCAGAGGTAGAGTTCAGTTATTCATCCACTGCATATAGTTCTTGCTTACTTCTTGACATAGTATGTGCTAAATAAGTTTATTAAGTCTACTTTGTACATTGCCTTAGTGAGTTTGGTTTCCGTTGCAATTTGGGGTTATCCATGACCATGTAACTATCTCACCCCATTACTTATTGCAATCTGTTTAAGTTTCAGGGGGCAAAACTGTCAAGAATTTTTATCTTTTCTTATTTACTAAGATAGAAGAAATCAGGTGTGTGTTTTTATATAAATGTTGATTAAGATCAGTCTTTAAGGAAGGTCTTCGAAGTTTACTGTGATCATTTACAACAACAATGTTTGAGCCATTCATTAATCTTCTTAATAAAAACCACTATTAAAATAATATAATTTGTTTAAACAATATTTCATAAGTGTTAGAAACAGTAAATTAACAAAGGGTTTATTGTGTGCTACAGGAAAGGAAGAGATTTTTTAGTACTAGGAAAATTCTTATCTTCTCCTTGGGTGTCAGAAGCTGCAGAACAGTTAGTTCAACCAAAGCAAATGCATTTGTCTGGGAGACTTTTCTTGAACATTCAAAATTCAGCTAACAAGTATTTTACTGATAAGTTGACTTCTGTTCTTAAAGTAAAAATACATATTTCTGTTCTTATAATTTGTTTTCTTTCTAAAGAAGGATTTATGTGATTTTCTTCCATACCCCAGTTGACATAATTTGAAAATAACACATTTTCATGGTACAGATAATTTCCATGCTCTAATAATCCATTACAGAGCACTAAACTTAGGGAACAATTTCCTTCATTTAACAAAATATACATCTGCCTGAGGTACCTGGCTGGCTCAGTCAGTGGAGCTTGCGACTCTTAATCTTGGGGTTGTGGGTTCAAGCTCCACACTGGGTATATAAATTACTTAAATATAAAAATCTTTAAAATAGGGGCACCGGGGTGGCTCAGTTGGTTAAGCATCCGCCTTCAGCTGAGGTCATGATCTCAGGGTCCTGGGATGGAGCCCCACAGGAAGCTCAGCAGGGAGCCTGCTTCTCCCTCTGCCTGCTGCTCCCAGTGCTTGTACCCTCTCTCTCTCTGTCAAATAAATAAAATCTTTTTAAAAAATCTTTAATACACACACACACGCCTGAATAGAAAATCAGAGAATAAGAAATTAAGGCCCCTATAAATACAGATATAAGTTTTAGGATCAAGAGAGATCAAGATCAAGACAATATTACAGCTATTATTTAACAGTTCCTTGAATATTCTGGCAAATGGGGATAGTGAGAAGGCAATAAAAAGAAACAAGTATAACTATCAGCAAGGAGAAAGAATTATCACATGAAAGTCTATCTAAAAACTTCAGGATATCAACTAATCAGAACTCATCAGAATATTCATTAAGGGGCTAGTTATGAAATAAATTACCCAAATTACTAACTTTCCTATATATTAGCAAAAAGTCAAAACTGTGATGAAAAATTTAAATCCCACTCCAACAGCAAAAGGATCTCTTTACATATGAAGAATCATCACTATGAATAAACTTAAGAAATGTGGAGGATATACATTGAGAGAAAATTACAAAACTATGCTGTAAGACATAAAGGAAGATTTCAATCAGTTTCCAGGAAAGCTCAAGAGCTGTACAACTGAAGTCCATCCAGGCCCACTGAGACCCCACTTAAGGCCAAAACCAGTGACTCTGTGATACTCAAACTTGGAGAACGGGGCTTGTTTCAGGATCCTAGTCATCTGGACAATAGGGACTATGCCAAAATGGTCCATTTGTCCATGTTTTAGTGGTAATCAGACTTCACACACACACACCCACACACCCCAGTGGAGGTGAACTGTTTCCATAGGCTGCCTTCCTGGGGTAGGACTATGTTACTCTATATTAGTGAGAGCAGTGCTTGCCACTATAAAGATAAACCCCATTTTCTCAATAGCAGAAGAAATGGAAATTACTTTCTTGCTTATTAAAAAATTTAATCAACCTGGGATAAGGAGAAAGGACAGGAACCAAGTTGGTGAGGACCCTGCTATCATCAATACAAATAAGAGGACTCCTATTTAATATGAGTTAATCAAATAAACACTGATTGTTTTATAGACAAAAAAATTTAAAAATTTAAAAACCTAGAGTTTTGACCTTAGAGTCAATCTCTTAGACAGAGCAACTTCCAGGAAAGTGTTGATGACTTTCTCCTTGGAAAACTTCTGCCTAGAAATCTGCTGGATACCATATTTTTTTAGATCCACATTAAACAGTTTCAAGAGCCCATCAAAGCCCTGGGAAGCTTATAATAACCAGAGTCACTCTCTAACCTATACTAGAATTATGATGAAAATGTACTTAGCTGGGAAAGAATTCTGGATAACTATACTGTGTTATAAAGGCTTTTCAGAATCGACTTCACTTTTCTAACAAAAACAGTGATCATTAAGTGTATGAAACCAATATGCATTTAGTAGGGTTTTGCCTCCTGGTGTATACACACTAAGGGGATCCCACAAGATACCTTCTGCCTAGCATTTTCACCCTACCATGCATGAATCTCTATATAATCATGCACATGGATGAAGGCATGAACTCCAGAGTACTCCCGTTTAAATGAAAATACATTCACTGAAAAAGTAATGTATCAGTTAACTCTACCACAAAAATGCTGCTGCAGTTAACTCTACCACAAAAATGCTGCTGATGATTACCACAAAACCAAGGAGCATGCAACAAGAATTATTTTTTCTCATGTTCATAAATCTGCCGGTCTGCTGGGACAGCTAGCTCAGCCTTATACTGTGGGTGTGTGAGTTGGTTGGGACAGCTCTGCTCCACATGTTATCTTTCTTCTGGGACTAGAGAAGAACCAGGATATGTTTATGGCAATGCAGAAGCACAGGAGGGCAAGCCAAAACATGTCAGCATATTTGAAGCCTTTGTTGTCATCATGTTTTACTAACATCTCATTGGCCAAAGCAAATCACATGGCCCATCCCAACATCAGTGGGACAGAAAAATATACTTCATCTCTAGCAAGAGGAACCACAAAGTCACCTGACAAAGGTCTGACACCCAGGGAGGGTTGGAGAAATGGGAACAATAATGCAATCTTTCAAAGGTAACATGAACTCACTATTAACCAATAATACAGTAACATTTCAGGGTGCTTGGCCAGCTCAGCTAGTAGAGCATGAGACTCTTGACCTTGGGGTGGTGGGTTCAAGCCCCATACTGGGTGTAGAGATTACTTTAAAATCTTATAAAAAATAATTATACAGTAACATTTCTGTTTTCATACTTATCTAGTCATAAATACAGGACACTAAGGAAATAGAAGGAAGGGGGAAAGTAGGATCTAGAAATGTGTCACATTTCTGGGAGGGAGGAAGGGGTAGGGGAGGTGCCACAGTGGACTTGGAAGAGAAAATAATAAAGCAGAACATACTCGTGAATGAAATTCACCGATAAAAATTAAAAAATGAAGAAAAGCAAGATATGACAGTAGGAAAACATAGGTACATGGAGGGTAAAAGAAAATCCCAGAGAAAGACAAGTTTTAAAAAAAAAAAAACTGCACAGAGAAATGAAACTGTTCAAGCGTAATTTTTTTCTCCTTTTGAAACTGGCATTCCTTGTACGGCCATCCCTAATCTATTACCTATGGCTTGTGATTTATAATCTGAAAGAGGTTACAATTTATAATCTATAAGAATCTCTCTACAACAATCCTCTCTATAAGAAAATTAAAAAACTGTGTTTGTGTGTGTACACAGAATTTTTCTTTCAAACCAGGCAGATCAGAAACTTCCTAGAATTTAAACCTTGAACATAGGGACACAAAACTGAAAATGGTAAGAGTTCACTCATTCTTCTTGAAGACGCTATCTCATGATTACTGCTTCCCAGGTTCTCAGAGTTGCTCTATATTCCTGAACCCCCACCCCCCAAAGCCCCCTATTCACATTTCCTTCAACTCTGTGAACCATCCTTTCATCCTACCAATAAATGTATTTTTTGCTTCAATGAGTAAAAATTTATTTCTGTTGCTTTCAATCAAAGAATTGTATCAGGTACAGGTCCCTTTCCCATTTTCTATCCTCCAAGGAAAGGAGAGACAGAGAAAGAAAGAGAGAGAGAGAACAATAAAGATGCCTTAAAGCAAATAACAAGGCATGCCATCATTCAAGAATCCAGTATCTAAAATCATTTCATGAAAATGACTGTTACCATGGCAACCTTTCAGTGTGTATTCAGTGACTTTATGTGCATTCATTAACATTTTAATGTAAACCAAACTGTATTGGCTTATTTGGCCTTGATTCCTTTTTAAATATAGATTGTTTTGTCTCATAAAAGTTATCAGAGCTTCTATTCAAGATGGCTGACAAACAAGTAAATTTACTTTACCCCTAAAATCACACTGAAATGACACTGTAAAGGAAAGCCCTCCATGTTTATCTCCCACCACCACCATTCCATACACACACCCATGTACACACACATACACACGCTCATAAAATCCACTAGAATCCCAGCTCCTGTCATTGGAATCTGTTCTGATTATCCAACATGGTCAAAAAGGTTAATATCCCTCCCATTAGCTGATAAATTAAATGCAATCAAGTCAAAATCCTGAGATTTTTTTATTAGACTCTGACAAGTTGAATAGGAAGTTCATCTGGAAAAGTGACAGCCAATAAAATGTTGAAGAACACTGATCAGACAGGCCATGACCATAGAGAAAGTCAAAGTGGGTAGCAGCAAAGTAGCCCAAAGAGCCTGGGGAGATAGAGCCCTAGGGAGTGGTGTGCCTATTTCTCAACCTGCTGAACCACACTCCAGCACTTCCTCATTATCTGCATCCAGGACAAGTTCAGCCAGAACTTTAGGCAGCAAACGGTTTCCAAGGCCATATGACACCATGAGCACCACGTCACATTCATGTGCTACCTGATTCTGAGTTTCGGCAACTCGCTGACTCAGAGAACAGCTTCATCCTTCCTGAAGAAACCAGTCAGGCAGTCAAAGAAGATAAATAAAAGGAAATAAAGAGGTGAATCCACATACACTGAGGTCAACAATTGTTTTTACATCTTCAGAGAACTTAGGGAAAATTTTAAAATATAGTGATAAAAAGAAATAGATTTTATACACACACAAGATCCAAAGGACTAAAAGGATGAAGCACAAAGAAAAGTCAACCAAAAGCAGCAATCCTTCCAATGCCAGCATCCCACACAATGCAAGATCTGGAAGGGGTGACACTGGGCAGCAAAGAAATGGGAGGGTGCTGAGTATGAAAAGGATGAAGATTCTACAGTGAAGAAAACAGATGGAAGCCTGTGTCCATTTGTCTTGTCTTCACAGGAGCGTCCAACAAGCTTGGCTAGGTGAAATGGAAGTAGAGAAGAGAAAGAAGGAGGAGTGGAGAGGAAAAAAAGAAGAAAAAGAGTTACAAAAAGAAATTCTGTAAAACTATGGTAATGAAAATTAAAGCGTGAGTTTAGTGATAGTTCAATAGAACTGGAATAGGGAGCCCATAACAGACTTGTGTACATAGTAAAATTTAGTTCACCATAAATGTGGTGCTTCAAGTGAATGAGAATGAAGGCTAGTTTAAAATGAGTTGGAGTTAATAAAATAAAAATTGAAAAAATAAAGATAGATCCCTATGTCACACTGAATCAAAATTTAAATACCAGATATAATGAAGACCTAAAGTAAAAAAAACCAAAGTATAAAAGTACCAAAAGAAAATATGAGAACATATGGATAAGGAAGGCCTACTTAAGCAAAATATGAAATCCAGAAACAATGAGTTTTTTTAAAAAAGGAATGCATGTTTCAGCTACATAATAATTTTAAACCTCTGTATCATGAGAGATAGCATGAACAAAATTAAAAGGTTAAAAGGTCTAAATTTGTAAAATATTTGCAATATAAGTAAAAATAAGAGAAAGGCAACTCAATTTTTTTCATGTGCAAAAGAACACTGGCAGAGACCACAGAGACTGTTCAGTATCTCTAATTTTCATTCTGTGCTGCTTCTGTACTAATAAAAATTTTAGTTGGGCATGGATTTGCCCAAAATAAATAAAGGTTATACTTCACAGCCTCCCTTAAAGCTTGGTCACCTGCGGCTTGTGGCTGAATTCTGGCCATGATAATTCAAAAAGAAGCGTCATGGAGGAGATTCCAGGAAACTTCTTCAGAGAGTGTATGTGAGTCCTTAATCCCCTTCTTCATCTTTTCCTCCATCCTCCTGCCCAGAACACAGATGCTTCCATCTTGGACTTGAGGTCAAGGTGAGGACTTGGATTTGAACAGGAAGGAGTTCCCTTTATCCTATGGAAGAAAGTCAAGAATGGTATGTATGTAGATAAGTGGCAGTGAGGGGATGGAAAGTTGAGTAATATAATGCTTCACAGCCTCAATTTGTTTGATGAAGCAGGAGAAAACCTAGCTAAGAGTAAGGGAAGTGAGAACTTAAGGACAGTGGTATTGACATGACACTATTATTGAAGACAAAACAGAAGGAACCTGAAAACAGCAATGCCACAGAATGAAAGGAGAGCCCGGCAACAGTTTAAGCCATAAATGTGTATGGTACCCATCTGCAAGGTTTATTATAAGGTCTACTGATTTTTTCCCCCTAGCCTTGATTACCTAATCTTTTTATTTTTAAGATTTTATTTATTTGAGAGAAGGCGCGTGCATGCACAACCAATGTGAGAAACAGAGGGAGAGGGACAAGCAAACTCCGTGCTAAGCATGGAGCCCAACACGGGGCTTGATCTCATGACTCTGAGATCATGATCTGAGCAGAAATCAAGAGTCAGAGGCTTAACTGACTAAGCTACCCAGGTGCCCCTGATGAGTTAATGTGAAGATAAGAGCAAAGAAAGCAAACTGAGGCATCAATCCAGGGTTGGGATATAGTACAGTGAGTTTAGTATAGAATAGAAGTAAAAGGGGTATTTGTGGGAGAATATTTTAGATGATCAAACATGAGGTTCATGGAGAAGAAAGCAAGCTTAAGATGGGGCTACTAAACTGGGAGGAAGTGGAAGGACCAAGGAATTGAAAATCTAGACAATGGTGAAAAACAGATATAGTGGAAATGAAGCCATGGAAAAGCTGGAGGCTGGAGTCAGGGATCAGGATACTTGAGTTTTACTTGAATATTCTAAAATGAAGATGTTCTAGTAGAAGGCAAGTTTCAGAATATGACCATGCAAAAGACAGGAAAAGTTTAACAGAGTGGTAAAGAGCATGGACTTTGATCCAGGAAGAATTTCTGTTACTAGTTTTATTATTTATCTTCATTTAGGTTTGGTTTCTTCAGCACACCTGTTCATTAGATTGTTGTGGGGATTAAAAGAAATTTTAATTTCTTTGGATTAAAGAGCTTTGTTCAGTGCCCAGCACATACTAAGCTCTCAATAACTGAGTTTAAAAAAAAAAAAAAAAAGGAGAAAAAAACACATACATGCCCTATTATTCTGTTTACCATTAATTAAGATGCACAACACAGGGACAACTGGATGACTCAGTAGGTTAGGCATCTGACTCTTGGTTTCAGCTCAGGTCATGATCTCAGAGTCCTGAGGTCAAGCCTAGCATCCGGCTCTGCACGCTCAGCGTGGAGTCTGCTTGAGATTCTTTCCCCCTCCTTCTCCCTCCCCCTGTGCTCCTTCCCCCTCCCCCTGTGCTCCTTCCACCACCACTTGCTTGTGCACTCATGCACGCACGCGCTCGCTCTCTTTCTCAAATAAATAAATAAAACCTTTTTTAAAAAGGAGATTCATAACACATTATTAGGGTGGAAAAATGTAATACCTGTAATATTGATGCTAATTTTGCCTATGGGCAGCAAACATTTCCAAATTGTACACAAATGCCTAATAAGAAACAAGTGAATAATCCAATTATAAGCTCTTCCTTTCCTTTGATTGTAAATGTCTAAGAAAAAAAGAAAATGTCTAAGAAAATGAGTACACACAATAGTGACTAGTATTCCAGAAATTAACAATTAACTAAGTCAGCAATTACAGCAAAAACTCAACTCCATCAACTAAGCCAACATTTTGAAAAGAGGAAAGAAATGTATTTTTTTAAAGATTTTATTTATTTGTCAGAGAAAGAGAGAGAGCGCGAGAGAGCACAAGCAGCGGGAGCGGCAGGCAGAGGGAGAAGCAGGCTCCCCGCAGAGCAGGGAGCCCGATGGGGGGCTCGATCCCAAGACCCCAGGATCATGACTTGAGCCGAAGGCAGACGCTTAACCGACTAAGCCACCCAGGTATCCCGGAAAGAAATATTTTTAAATGAAAGATTTTTTAAATGAAAAAGAACCTATTTCCAGATAACAAGTAAATAGTAATCATAAGTAAACAAACCAAAGAGCCAGTGTGCTTAGAGATAGCAGAATTATTCTTGGTAAAGCTGGAAAGGACGTCAGAGTTACCCAGTGCAGTCAGCATGTTCAATGTCAGAAAGCTTTCCCTACTCCATATGCCCTTATCACTCCTCCCTCACTCTTTAAATTATCACCTGAAATATGGGAAATGTATACCTGTACATCAAAAGTATTAAATAAACCAATTCAGCAGAAGCCCTTACAGTGCAGTTGGAGAACAAGTATAACCCAGGTCATGGGCTAAAGGAATGACTGCAGACTTGTTATCTGTTACTTATGTTTGAGGGCACATGGTTTGTTCTGTGATATACCAAAATCCATTTAACTCAAATGGCTTTAAACCACACAGCTATAGGGCAATACCCCCTGTTCTCTGCCTGGCACATAGTAGGTACTCAACAAATGTTAAAATCCGTTTGTTTATTTATGTAGCCAATATTTATTAGGTCCCTAATATGTCCCAAACATTATTGTAGACATCAGAAATAGAGCAAACACATTTTTAAATTTTTTTATTTATTTTGCTGTTGTTTGCATTATGAAAGTAATATATGATTATTGCAAAAAGTAAAACAATACAAAGACATACCAAAATTTTCTTTGTGGTCAAATATGGGATCAACTATTTGAAATGTTCCATGAACATATGGGGAATAAAGTGTTTCTTCTCTATTCAAAGGAAGTAAGGTCTTTCTCCTATATTCAAGAGTGCATGTGCAGGGGCGCCTGGGTGGCTCAGACCTTCGGCTCAGGTCATGATCCCAGGGTCCTGGGATCGAGCCCCGCATCGGGCCCCCTACTCAGCGGGGAGCCTGCTTCTCCCTCTCCCTCTGCCTGCCACTCCCCCTGCTTGTGCTCTCTCTCTATCTCTCTGGCAAGTAAATAAATAAAATCTTTAAAAAAAAAAAAAGAGTGCATGTGCATACATGGGTGTATGCGCACACACACACAAAGTTAACTTATCACATTGTTCAATTCCCATATATCCTTATTTTTTTTAACTACTGGAGATGTCCAATTTTGATATGCACATACTAAAATCTTACTATAATTATTGTATTTATCTCACTAATCAATGAAAATTAAGATTAAAGAATCATACAACAATGAATTGAGATGCAAGAGCTAGAGTAATCCCTTTGTTAAGCACCACATGAATCAGAAAAACATTAAATGAATTATTAATAGACTGTCTATAGGTAAATACATTGTGGATTAAATGATAAGACTTTTTTTCTTCAGAAAAATCCTTTTTCTGTTGATGTCAAATTAAATCCCTCAAGCACAGGAACTACATATCAGATCATTTAGCTCTTCTGAGTCATAATTATTCCTGGTGGCTCATTTTTAATGTTGGCTTTTGTATGGTTGAAAATGACTGTGCAATTAGGTAATTCTGTTAAAAGGACAAAAATTAGGTTTTTCTCTCTCAAGAAACAGAAGCCATATGAATACAGTGATGAGAAACTAAAAAGCAATTCAGAAACACTTTTAACTATAATACAAAGTCCTATTAGGCTAGCCCACAAACATGACTGTGAGCCAAGAGCCTACCAGCATTGTTCATCTTTAAAGGTCTTCACTTTTCTTTTGGACAACTCCTCTTCAGGTTTTATTTTTTATTTTTTATTTTTTTAAAGATTTTATTTATTTATTTGATAGAGAGAGACACAGCGAGAGAGGGAACACAAGCAGGGGGAGTGGGAGAGGGAGAAGCAGGCCTCCCGCGGAGCAGGGAGCCCGATGTGGGGCTCGATCCCAGGACCCTGGGATCATGACCTGAGCCGAAGGCAGACGCTTAACGACTGAGCCACCCAGGCGCCCCTCCTCTTCAGGTTTTAAATAAGGAGCAGATAATGTGCAAAATACAATTATTTCATGTGTATAGAATAGCCCCATCCAGAAAGCAATGAGCCACAGAAGGAGATGCCCTGCTGACCATCTTTGCTATTAGTCACATTGGTTTAAAGTCTCACAGGTTTTATGAGGATAGAACAGAAAGAAAACCTTCCCATAAGAAAGAATCCAGAGGATGGATACTATAATAATGACAAGTGTCCATAATCATACAAAATGTTCACATTTCATACAGGCATAACAAATGAGTTCATCTGCACCTGGCCAAATGACAGGGAGTTTAATCTTAAAGTGGACTATAGCTCCAAACACTTGTGAAGTGAATTCACCTAAAATCTTCACTTACCAGATTATTGTCCCACTTAAAAACTTAATAGTTTATTAATTAATGTAGAAACTACTACTGCAAGCTCTCATCTTTAGAAGAGGGACTAAGTTATTTTTCTTGATATTCTCCTGCATTCAAAATAACTTGTTTTGTCAAGGACGTGTTATTTGGTCCTAGGGTATATTTGGCATCTACCAAAATTAATCTTTTCTTAAGACTGTTCATTGTTGTATAGTTCCTTACATCATCAAACAAACAAGAATCTCTATGAATAGACTGAATCAAGTCCACCATTAGGTTTCCTTTGAAAACAACTCTTTGCCATAATCATCATAGTTATTTAGTGACCTTCTACCAAGTGCTCTACCGTCATTACTTCATGTAACCCTGCAGCGCAGATGGTATCTCAGCTACTTTTATGAAGGGGACTGAAGAAAGAATAACAAAACATGTCCCAGCCACGTGAGTTACTGCCTTCACCTCAGCCAGGCTTGGTCATTGTCAACTTGCCTGCTAACACACCTTGACTGAAATTCAAGGCTCCGGAACCAGGTTAAGGGAGATGTTATGTGTGGATACAGGAGGAGGCACCTGGGTGTGAGGGAAGAGCTCTGTCTTCTGACTATCCAATCCCCCACCCCCACCTTAATCTGTGTCAGGACCACGCTGAGTTGTAGATTCCTCAAGCAAAGTGAAACTAAAGCCACCTACCCCATGGCCTTCCTGCCAAGGCTGGGGGCTGGCACAAACGGAGCTGCAGTACAGTTTATTTAGTGCCTCTATGCCCAGCAGACCATATTACCTAGGCCCCAGCACAAGTGGGGAAAAAATCTCATCTTGAAGGGACCAGTTTCTATTTCTCATGGCAAACCCAGCATGGGAATTCCTTTTGTCCCAAAGACCTCCCTGTCCACACTACTCACCAACATGCCTGGGCAGCCTGATGCTCTCTATGCCCATCTCCCTTTCACCAATGAGTTCCCATCTCTTTCTCAAAAAGTAGATGCCCCTCTGGTGTTCCTGCCACCACCAGTAACTGAAAAACAAACTCTGCCATTATAGAACACTGTGCTCAGCAGGTCAGCCAGACTCCTGGAAATGCACACTGGAGTTTCAAAAAGATGAAGATTTCCTGGAGGATTCTGTGGTGTTTTGGAGAGTCCCTCTGGGCAGATCACACACTGTGACAAGTTCTTTCCAAATTATGACAATTCAACCGCACCTTCTACAAAGAACTGACTTTTCACACTTAACCATCGGTGGTAGCTGCCCATGTTCATTTTCCCCCAAATCTTGAAGAGAGTTTGGGATTATGACACCAAGACAAATGCATGGTTTTCTGAACACTGCTCCTATTCCATGGTGCCTGTGAACTGACAAGCAGGCACAGACAGGAGATAAGGGAACTCTACTGATGGTTACACTGGCATTGGAAACCGTTTGGCACATCCAGCCCAAGGAATGCATCCCACCCCTCCCACCCCCCACAGGTGTCAGAGGGAAAAAAAAAAACAAATACTTGGACAGGAAGTAGAAGTCTCACACTGTAGTCTAAATTGCATGGCCTTCTGCTAGCAGTTTTATGCTTTGCCCTTGAAATTCTTTTCTTTAATCACAGATTCTCATTATAGGGAAGGAGACATTGGGTGGGAAGGAAGAAAGAGAAACTTCATATAAAAAAATTGCCTCATCAGGTAATGCTTAAAAATCTTTTAACTAGATATTCACATGAAAAAAAGGGGGGGGGGGCGCCTGGGTGGCTCAGTCGTTAAGCGTCTGCCTTCGGCTCAGGTCATGATTCCAGGGTCCTGGGATCGAGCCCCACATCAGGTTCCCCGCTCAGTGGGGAAGCCTGCTTCTCCCTCTCCCACTCCCCCTGCTTGTGTTCCCTCTCTAGCTGTCTCTCTCTCTGTCAAATAAATAAATAAAATCTTTAAAAAAAAGGAAAAAAATAAATGAATCTAGACACAGACTTACACCTTCCAAAAAAAATTAATTCAGAGCAGATCATAGACCTAAATGTAAAATACAAAACTATAAAACTCCTAGAAGACAACATGAGATAAAATCTAGGTGACCTTGGGTTTGGTGATGACTTTACAACACCAAAGGCATAATCCATGAAAAAAAAAATAAGTTGTACTTCATTAAAACTAAAAATCCTTTAACTAGGGACAAAATGTTTTGTTGTACAAATAAAGTTGAAATGTGAATTCCTATCTTAAAAAGATAATGTTGAAGTTTAAAATCATACTAAATAGGGGAGCCTGCGTGGCTCAGTTGGTTAAGCATCTGACTCTTGGTCTCAGCTCAGGTCTTGATATCAGGGTCATGAGTTCAAGCACGCTGGGTCCCATGCTGGGCATGGAGACTACTTAAAAAAATAATAATAAATAAAATCATACTAAATATAAAAGACTAATGGGGGCACCTGGCTGGTTCAGTTGGTAGAGCATGTGACTCTTGATCTCGGCATCATGAGTTTGAGCCCCATGCTGGGTGTACGGATTACTTAAAAATAAAAAAATCTTCTAAAAAAATTTTTAAATAAATAAGATAAAATACTAATGGCAGATCCTTGCTCGGGTCTTACTGTTTCATGGCTGTGGTGCAGGTAAGGCGAAAAGAAATGAGAACACCCTAACACAATTACTCATTTATAAGAAGACAGGAAGAAAAAATATTTGTGAAACATACAAGGAACAAAAACTTATCCTAGGGGGAGCCTGGGTGGCTCAGTCGTTAAGCGTCTGCCTTCAGCTCAGGTCATGATCCCAGCGTCCTGGGATCTAGCTGGCATTGAGCCCCGCATGGGGCTCCCTGCTCCGCGGGAAGCCTGCTTCTCCCTCTCTCACTCCCCCTGCTTGTGTTTCCTCTCTCGCTGTGTCTCTCTCTGTCAAATAAATAAATAAAATCTTTAAAAAAAAAAAAAAACTTATCCTAGGTATAACATGCTATTTCCACTCTACCATCTTGAACATATGCCTTCTCTGAGAGACACAAGGAAACCTGATGGTTCAGGTGTTGAAATTAGATTAAATATTTCCTTGTTATCAACAGCCAAGGCCATCTCCGTAAGTCTCAGGTCCAATCCAGCATTCAGTTCACAGTCTTATATATTTTTGCCATTTAAAAAATTCAATTAATAAAAAGAAAAGAGATGTTTTAATATTAATGTATATGAACTCAGTATTTGACTCAAAAAATTTAGGAAAAAAATAAAGAGAAAAGAAATAAGGCAAAAACAAATTATAAAGAGAATCATGAAAGTAACAAATCCAAGAATTACTTTTTTGAAAAATAACACTTAATAATAAATATAAGGAAACATCTAGCAAATGTAATTAAGAAAAGAAATACACAATGCAAAACATGAGAAATGGAATTAAGAACAGAAATCAAAATTTCAAAAAAAAAAAGTGAAGTATGTAACCTTTGCTCACATTTATCAAAAACCATTAGAGAGATCTAGTTCCTATCCAGAGAGAAAACCGTTCTCCAAATTCCCTTCCTCTGGTCCGCAGTTTTCCAGACCACTCCAAAGCTCCCACTTCCCAAATGCCTCAAAGTCTTCCCCAAATGTTTACCTCATGTATCTTTTTTCGTATTTCTCCTCCCTCCCTCTTTACCATGTAGGGTTATCATGTAGAAGTCAGATCACCTTTCCCGTTACTTGAATTCTCTACCACAAAGGATATTCCGGGAACTGATCCAGCAAGCCAAACTCCTAACCATTCTTCCCCCATGATTTGCAGGTCTCATTTGCTCTCCCCTCTTCTCCTGATACTTTATATCAGAAGTCTGGGTTCCAGGCCACAAAGCTTTCACACATGAATTAATCTATAGAACTCACCCCCATCCCATCCATCAAAAATGTTTCCTGGAGTCCAAGCAACATTGAAAGAGTAGCCCTCAGGAGCACCTGGGTGGCTCAGTTGGTTAAGCGTCTGCCTTTGGCTCAGGTCATGATCCCAGGGTGCTGGGATTGAGCCCCATGTCGGGCACCCCCTCCCCACTTGTGCTCTCCCTCTCGCAATCTTTTTCTCGAATAAATAAATAAAATCTTAAAAAAAAAAAAAGAGTAGCCAAGAGGTTCATTCCAAGAACTCAAGGATGGTTCAATATTGGAATTTAATAGAACATGCCACATCAACATAACACTCAAGAGAAATTATGGGACCTCAGTGGCCGCTGAAAGACATTTATAAATACAATTAAGAAGTTGCTAGGACAACAATTTTGAACAAAATGTAGTTGACGTTTCCATAAAAGAGACAGAGATTAAGGTTGGGGGCAAACAGAAAATCTACTTTTCTAGATCTAGTAACAGAGAAATCAGATCCAAAACTTGAATTACCTTCATTTGTGTCATCCTCAGGTCCAACTGAACCTGTTACAGCTTGGAATTTGGCCTTGCAGGATGTCTTTCTGCCTCTAAAGGGCTGGAGAACTGATCTGACTTACTAAAATTATTAGCCATTTTTTGTTTTATCAGCTATTAATATAGGTAACTGAATGTTAATTGCATTCCCTTGTGATCTATTACTTTAAAAAATAAAATCTGGGTTTTTTTTCACATTCCCAAATATATATTCACTGTGGCTAATTAGAAATCTGCACAATATAACAGAATTTAAATTACCTACCTTCTCACCATCCAAAGCCAATCACTAATTAACATTTTAGTATATTTTCTCCAAGCATGAATTTGGGAATATAAACACTCTTGGTGTTTAATAAGGACATAAGTTTGTCACTGGTGTCATAACAATAATTTCTGTGTCCCAAACCCCTCAATGGGACATCAGAGGCTACTAGATTAAAGAGTGTTAACAAATTCTCAGGGCAAAAGATTAAACACTTATCTGCCCAAAGCACCAACAGCATTAGATGCCCTCCCATGGTAGTAGAGACTTTCTGTGTGTGGTTTGAAAAAGAAAAAAAAAAAGCCCTACCAGATGGTTCAAAATAATCAGGGCCTACAGAATGCACATGCATGTGCATGTGTGCTCATATGTGCGTGCATGCACACACACACACTCATCAGTTGAGAACCTCTGCCCTAGGAAATTCATGGATAATTGATTTGTTGAAAATGTTTGGAGAAAAAAGAAAATGTCTGGAGAGAGGGTCCATAGCTCTCACCAAATTCTCTGAATCTGTGACTCCTTCAAAATGTCAGAAGTCCCGGGGCAGCTGGGTGGCTCAGTTGGTTAAGCAACTGCCTTCGGCTCCAGTCATGATCCCAGGGTCCTGGGATCGAGCCTCGCATCGGGCTCCTTGCTCGGCAGGGAGTCTGCTTCTCCCTCTCCCTCTACCTGGTACTCTGCCTGCTCGTGTTCTCTCTCTCTGTCAAATAAATAAATAAAAAATCTTAAAAAAAAAAAAAAATGTCAGAAGTCCTGGCTTGTAAAATTCTTTCCAATTCTAATATTCTGGCACTATTTGAGGATGGGGCATTTATTCTGCCTGCTTAGAAGACAAAAGTCTTAGAAGAGCTGGAGGACAGAAGTGAAGCTGGGTTCTTCTATCACAAGGAGGTTTTGAGGGAAGCCAACCCATGGAAAATGCACACATACCCCTCTACCGTCTCTGTGTATCATTTGTCTTGCTTTGACAGGGCTTCCTCTAATATCAAACCATCAGAGACTTGATAACTATGACAATGTAAAAATAACACCACTTTTCAAGGATAGGCCCAGAAGTGTCTGCTCCCAGTGCTACTCCCAATTATACTTGTGATGAGAGCAAGAGTTACTAATCTTGGGGTCAAATTAAGAAACGAGAGGAAATGAACTATCATATTTTCAAGGCCTACCATGCATTTGACCCTCATCTGATAAATTTCAGACTCAGGTCTCAACCCTGGCTCTAGCTAATTATAGAGTCTAACCTCAGAGCCAAACAGCCTCCCCTTAACAATCATATATGTTTTATGGGGCGCCTGGGTGGCTCAGTTGGTTAAGCGACTGCCTTCGGCTCAGGTCATGATCTCAGGGTCCTGGGATCGAGCCCCACATCGGGCTCCCTGCTCCGCGGGAAGCCTGCTTCTCCCTCTCCCACTCCCCCTGTTTGTGTTCCCTCTCTCGCTGTCTCTCTCTCTGTCAAATAAATAAATAAAATCTTTAAAAATAAATAAATAAATATTAAAAAAAAAAAACAAAAAACAATCATATATGTTTTGTATTCTTACCTATACCTGGTTTTCTCTCAAACTTCTATCTTGATTAGGACATCAGTTAAACACACATCAGCCTTATTTAAAAAAAAAAAAAACTTACATATTTTATTGTGAAGCATTGATTTTGAAACATAGAATGTGAAACTAAGCTTTGGATTAGAAAACAGATTAAGAATTTCTTGTTCAAATGCTGCCATCTGGCGGCCAATGATAGTAACCCAAAAAATAGACCTCCCCTTGAAAAGATATGGAAAACCCCAATAGCCCTAATCACCTGGTTTGCTAGCAAAGATTAAAATCTGGAATGTTATGTAGGAAAATATTATCTAGAACATTATATGAAAAGATACTAACATGTTTATGTTCCCCTAATTCTGATCCATATGAAATACTTTGTCCATAAACAATGGCAATAAGAGGTTTATTAAAATGTTTCCAAAAGCCAAAGATGTAGCCTCACCAGACACACTTGACAGTTAAATTCAGCTGCAACAGAGAGTGCTGTTTTCTTCATGCTTTCAATGAAACATGAGGTTTCATTCACTCAACAAAATTTTATTGGGATCCTATTATGTTCCAGGTACACTGAATTTCACTGAGTACTTGATGGAGAACCAAAAAACAGCATCTGTTCTAGAGAACTTCATGGTCTGGTGAAAAAAATGGTCCCCGGCCTGTAAGGTTTGGCATCTGTACAGTACCTGGGCCTCAAGCTCAGAGGGGAGTATGGGCCAGAAGCTCCTGCCTGCAGGGTGCGCCTTTTTCTCATTCACGTTATCGGGACCTACTGTCTATCAGCTTCTCAGACAGATAATTCAGATAGGTATACCTAGTAGGGTCTCTTCCCTAATGCCTGACCAGCCGGAGGGATCACATTTTAGTATTTGACCTATTTCCTACCCTCTCTCTGTCATGAGCATTTTCTCTTTTCTGGGTTCTTGAAAGCAAAAATTAGTTTCTGTTCCCTAGTCACTCCAGGTATTTAGTAACCCAGAGAATATTTGTGATACTGGAATTGCTGTCCATAGTGGATAAGAATCCAGCTGCTCAACTGGCTTTTCAGGCATCCTTCAAAGTCCTCTCCTCTGCCCTGGCCCTGACCTCCTATCTCCAGAACCCAGCCAAGGACAGAGCAGCAAAGGTTGATGGTCTACTGGTGAACCACAACATGGAGGTGCCCTAGGACCCTGGCAACTCCAACCAGCATTTTAAGAGTATATCCTATAGTTTCTGGGGAAATTTCTGCAAAAGGTCCTTGGCCAGTAACTAATCATTAAATTTGAAAATATGATCCAGTTTTTCTTCCAATCAAGGCAAACAATACAAGTCAGTAGTGGGGGCAGTGGATTGTGTCAACTTTTCAACTTGTAGCTGCCTTAAGTCCAGGACAGTTTGCCTCCTTTTCAGTCTTAGATCCCATGGTGACAGTGTAGGGCCAAAGGAGCTCCCAGCCTATGGAATGATGTGTGCAGTCCACATGAGCAGTAAACAACTATTGTTTTGCAAACTGCTCCTCCTTCTTCCGTGAAATTCTAGTGTGGCCCTCCACCCCTCATCTCAAGATGGTCCTGTTACTTGAGATGGCCAGAGTATGCCATCCACCGAAGAGACACAGTGATTAGAGATGATTATGTGACCTAAGCAAAGAAGTCAGGGTGCTTTCTCTGCTTTGGCAGAAATGTGGAAGGGTGAGGGGTGGAGAGGATTGAGCTCTCTCACTCTGATGCCCGAAGCTGTTTGTGCTGCCCCTGGAGAGACACAACACAGGAAAGCAGAACTAAGAGATGAAAAGGGAGCCTAATGGTATCATTTAAACCCCTAGATTCAGCTATGCCCTTTGCCTCCCTCATGGGTCCAGAATCAGCATGAAGTGGGGAAAATGAAGACTTCTTTAAAAACTCACTTTACAGGTTAATGCATGAGTGCAAAGAATTTCTTGCACTTTAGAAAGCTCATCTGCCAATTTAGTCTGAAGGGGGAAAAAAAAGACCTTGTGGACAGAGCAATGGGAGCTAATCAGCTGATGGCTAAGGACTCAAATCTTAACAGGGAGGGACTTTAAATATAATCTAATCCAAGGCCCTGGTTTCAAATATGAAAAACCAAGACTGGAAGGGGGAAAGGGCTTGCTTAAGAGAATATTCACTGAGGCTTTACAGATCATATGGGGTTAGAGTTTGGCAGAGGAGACTAGGATTGAGTGCTGGACCACCCCAGTGCCTGGCCCTTTCATGTTCATGCTTGTTTAATCCTCAGTCAACCTGGGAGGTACATAGTTTAGTTCCATTTGACAGATGATGAAATTGAGGCCAGAGAGGTTAAATGACTACCCTAGTGCCACACAGCTAACATGGAACAGAGCTGAGCTTCCAATATAAGCCTAAGGTGATTTTTTTTTCTACTCTAAGTTTACATGAAAAAAATATTATGAGGCAGGACAGAAGCAAGTGGGACTTAGGAGAGCAGCTGATCCTTATTCTCAAATAAGATGTCAGTGTCTACAGCCCCTGGCTGGCTCAATCGGTAGAGCATGGGACTCTTTATCTTGGGGTCATGAGTTCGAGTCCCATGTTGGGGGCAGAGTTTACTTAAACAAATTTTTTTTAAAAAGCTGCCATTATCTAAGAGGATCTGGGAAGAGTCGAGAAGAGGATTGCAATAAAGGCCAAGATCTGGTTTAAATTGCTAAATGAGCCCCTTAAATCTTCAAGTCCCAGCTGCCTTCTAAAAATTGAGGAAGTTGAAATAGATGGTCTCAAAATAAATTTATAAAATGGAACAGACAAAAGGAGTTGAGTAGTGAATGGCCCAGAATCCTAGAGGTCTAAACTCCTAAACTCCTTTCCCACTGCTCCACGGTCTGGCCATTCCCTTCCCTGAGGTTTGGGTAGAGAGCAGCTGCTGACAAGGGAACACTCAGGCACTTGAATGTGTCTGATTTGATGAGTCATTCAGCAAGGGCCTACATAATGCTAATAATGCATCAGAGCACTAATCATCAGTAGACTCTAAAACCCAAAACCCATTCCTTAATGGTAGAGTTTGTTTGCTAAAAAAAATTAAAATAAAATAAAAATAAATGAAAAGACATAGAGTAGATTACTCTAGTTCAGAGAGTCTAATGGAATTTGAGAACCCTTTTCTCCAGCTCTGACTTAAGATCTATAATAAACTATTTAAGGTCTACTCTTCATGCTCTCATATAAAGCATTCACTTGCTCAGCTTCAGGTTCCAGTTCATCTCTGTCATCATATTTACCTTCTCTTTAGGCAACAAAAGAACTCGATTATAAATTTGGCTTCTTGGCTAGAGTTGAAGTAACCACCCATATTTAACCATTGTATTTTAATAAAACTGCTGCCTGGCCTGGATATGATGGGGCTTAGGCAGAAGAGGATAGTCCCTAATTGGAGGAAATACAACTTGGAGTCACAAATATGAGTTATATGAATTTGTTCTATTTTTTCATGCCAGTATGCCCAGTACCTAGAGAAGACTCCATCCAATTGTAACACAATAATAAATCTGGGATAAACAGGCAAAGATCATTTTTTCTAGTGATAATGTAATAATAGCCCACTTGGGAGAGAGGGTGCCATGGGGTCTATATACCTCAACATTTCAGACCTTTTTCTGGCCCCCCAAAATCATTATTCACATTTGCTCATCCAAAAATTCTATTATTCAAGGTCAGAGTAGCCTGGCTGAACAAAAAATGTTAAAATGGTCCAAATTTCCCTTCATTGTATCTCACATATTACACTGTGATATAGTTTTTCCTTGGTTGCAGTTTCTTATCAAATATTCTCATTTTGATTTTAATATCAATATGCTAAACTACATAGCATTGTTGATTAGGTAAAAAATTAAATTGAATGTTTTTGCAATATCTATTTTTAAAAAGTTCACACTGGGCACCTTATCTGAAGTTTAATGTTCTGCAATTCTCAAGGACATTGGCTGAGGCCTCAGTGAAATCTCTGCCTTAGTCAGAGATTACTTATGGAGTCCAGCACAGTTTGGACTGTTAACATACTGTACCCAAGAGGTATTGCCACTCCCACTATCCTGGGATACATTCATGATGCAGCTGATCTATTTATGCAGATGACTGGTTTTAGTAGTGTAGATTCACTGCCTTTTAGATAGCTCATGATAAGTCTGTCAGTCAGGGTTCCTAAACCCCTCAGACCTGCTGAGGATTTCTCTATTTCCCAAGATTCCTGTCTCCATGTGATGGCTAAACTGGAGCCAGAAGCCAGAAGCCCCCAGGATGTGCACATGCCAAAGGGTTGAGGGAGGAGCATGAGATCAAAGGAGAGCATCCCAGGGACATCCTAGAGATGAGGTCTCTCCCCTAGACCTCCATAGTGATCCCAGGCACCTCCTAAAATCCCAGATGCATAGTGATGACCTTTTTCTCCAGAGCAGAGTTTCTTAAGGTGGGGTCCACAGACCCCCAGGGAGTCTATGGAAGCACTTCAAGGGTACATGAGATGTATATATATATATATATATATATATATATATATATACATTATTTTGGGGAGTGAACTTCATGGCCTTCATCATATTTTTAACCTAATCTATGGAGGAATCTTCAGAGCTCTGTGGAAATCTTCAAGTTATAGTTACTGGGATAGAGAGAGGCAGTTAGGTCAATTCTGACACAGCTCAGCCCTGAATCTCTGATATCCAGCCATATGCAGTATATGTGACTAACTACCAGATTCCAGGCTCCAGAAAACATCCCTGAGGCTGCAAGGACTCAGTGACCATCTCAACTACGGTCTGGTCCCTGAAAGGACCATTTGTACCTGGATATCTCAGAGATAGAACCAGAAGAGGAAAAATATATATGCTCTGAGCCTAAGGTTAGCTGAGTTCATCATAGACCCCAGGCCACGCCTCTGAGACTGCCCTCTGAACAGGAGGAGGAGATGGGAATCATTGAAGACGGACAGTCATCAGCTCTAGGCCTTGCCCCTAAAAGCATGGGGCCCAAGGGCCTCCCCCCAATCCCTGTAGAAACAAAGCACCAGTCCCTATAACCAGTCATTCTCCCTTATCTAATGCCCAAGGTCTCCCTGGATCCTGAAATAAAACTGACCCTTCAAAGGGAAGGAAGGCCTGCAACTAGCCCAGAAAGCCAACCAGAAAATGGTGTGTATATCCTCACAGGACAGAGTCTAATCCGGGAGTTTCAGAAATGCAAGGTGCTTTGAAGCCCAGATTTCATTTATATTGTGGTTCTCAAACTTTAGTATGAATAACAGTCATTCTGAATGTTTTTGCTGTTGGTTTTTTGTTTTGTTTTGTTTCATTTTGACAGAGAGAGAGAGTGTGCTCGAGCAGGGGGAGGGGCAGAGGGAGAGGAAGAGACTCCCAAGCAGGTTCCACACTCAGCGCAGAGCCCAACGTGGGGCTCGATCTCACAACCCTGAGATCATGACCCAAGAAAAAATCAAGAGTCAGCCAACTGAGCCACCCAGGCACCCAATGAATGTTTGTTTTATAGTACAGATTCCTATAATAATTGTGATTCAGTAGTTCTGGGGTAGAGCCCAGATATTTACAGGTTGTGAAATGGAACTAGCAATTCTGATCTCAGGCAACCATGGAGTGTACCTTTAGAAAGTATCTAGGGTTTCTAGGGGCTTTAAGGCATCAGATGTGGAAAAGGGGCTTTAAAGGAACTTACAGTCCTCAGATAAATCATTGAAATGCCATGGAGAGCTTCTGGCCAGCACAGGCCAAAGGCCCCTGGGGGGGGTCTATGGCTCCTACTGGTTAGTAATACATTTATATTCTTCAACTAATAGGGAAAATGAATTTGATGCACCAGAACCAAGACCAACTTTGAAGCCCAGCAACCTTTATAGATTATTAAATTTTTATCCTAAAGGGTCATAACAATGGTACCTACCCCATAGAATTACATACAGTGAGAAGTAAATGAGATAATTTGAACAAAGTGTTTAGCATAATGCCCAGACACACAGGAGTTGAGTGTTAGCTGCTGTAATCATTAATTACTGCTAATTATGACTATATCCATGCTCACCAAGAAACCACTGTAGCATCCTGTTTGTGAAAGACTGAGGTCAAATGTGGTCTCTATGGACTGAGGTATTCTCCAGAGAGAAGTTATTATTAAGGGTATTTTTTTTTTTTAACTCAAGAGCAAAAAGAGTCAAATCCTCAAATAGATCACCAATGTAATCAAAAACATTTTAGATTTCCCTTTACCTTCAGTTCTGACATTATCCAAAAATCAACTTGGTCCAACAGTACCATCCAAATTTGTTCTGAGTGAAAAATGAAGCTATGGGATTCTGTGCAACTTTTCAGTCAACAGCGACCTCTGCATGCATCAGAACTAAATCTGTGACTATTACCTGAACTGCCAACAGTTTTCAACTACCTAAGAGAGCTGCCCCAAACAAATAAACTTTAGTTTCAGACGAAAGATCCAAGCAGACCAGCAAGAAGACTTGACAACCAAACCGTGATGAACATTTGGCCAAGTATTTCCTCATCAGCCAGGAACCCCTAATATTAGAAAACTCCATCTCTCCACCCCCTCGTCTAGCCTGTTTCCTTAAAATGAATAAGAACTGGTGAGACACATTTCCTGAAAAGGAAGCATGGGTGGTTTTGGATAGAAAGGAATGAAAGGGACAGAAGCAACTAAGTTTCTCCATGAAGAAAGGAAAGAGAAAGAATATTACAGAATAGATTAAGATCAGAAAACAAGACCAATTAGGGCCTTCAGGATAAATATGAGACCTCTCTAGCTGCTCTGATGAAGAGTACCACAGGTCTCGGGGGAGAAAGGATTAAATGTATGGACAGAAATATATAGCCCACCCTCTTCCATATCTTGCATTAGGTCAGTTTGAACATGGCTTTGCCCCCCATCAGTCAGACCTGACATGGATCCTGGAGCCTGGGGATCAGGCCTATCCCAGCCACCATCACCAGAGAACACATCCATGACAAACCCAAATTCCTAATTCCTAAACTACTTCAAGTCACCCCATATTGTAGCCACTCAGGAACAGAAGAAGCTTTGTTTAAAAAAAAAACAAAAAACATGTTTTAATTCAAGAAATAAAAGTTCACAGGCAATCCAGGACAGGTGCCAGGAATTTGCTCTACACAATCAGCCACACCTGCTGCAAAGGTTCAGGCTCCGTGGAATCACTCTGGCCAGTGCCTCCTGAGATGCTCTTTCAGCTGGGGAATGGAAGGCAGCGACTCCTGGCACTCGTGACAACGCAGGGGCAGCCTCAAGAGCTCAGGCATCCCATCTCGGACACTCACTGTGCCAGCGTCCCGTACCATCTCTATCACAGCTGCAAGCAAAGAAAAAAGTTCAGAGCCCAGCTACTCTGAAAAGCCAATATAAGATACCCCCCAGAAAAGCAAATCTGACTCCAAATAAAAATATGCCAGGTATCCTAAAGCTAGTAAACCTGAGGTTAAACCCACTGTGGGGAAAATGGGCTTGATCAGATTCTAAATCTGAGCAACCTGTTTTTGAAATAATTACATTCCTTTGGGACACACTGTAAGCAAACCATGTTACATGTCACCACAGTGCTTTACTGCTGGTTAGCCCTTGGTCAGTGGTAGCTGCCATCATTAATGTCCCAGCATACTGAAGTTCCACAGTATACACACGGGGAAATGCTCCCTTCCACATACACGCAGCCCTCCCCTCTTAATTAACCACTTGTGACATGAGGCTGCCCCCAAGCTCCTATCCAGCTGATGGCAGAAAAGACAACTGTTCAGAGCTTTCACATCCATGAACTCCAATAATTCTCAGGACAACCTTTAAGTCCCCTGTCATTACAATAAAACATCTTTCTGACTCTGACATAACTTTCTAGGTCCCCCCCAAGAAGGTGGCTCAAAGCAAAGTGGCAATCCAAATAATCCAGTTTCTTTTATTTTTTTATTATTATTTTTTTTAATCCAGTTTCTTTTAATGGGTCTCTCTGTATAGGGACACAAAGTGGTACATCGGCTTTTGAGGCCAGGTAATTATCTAAAGAAACAAGAAAATCAAATATAAGAATAGGAAAAAAAAAAAAGAATAGCTGAGAAAATGAAACAAATGTGAAAACTAAAGAACTCTGTTTACCTTGGGATTCTAGGAAGTATTCTGTATTGAAAGAATTCCAATGTTTTTTGTTTTTAAGGCAAGGAGAATCAAAATCCTGGCTGATCACATGAAGGTGTACATGGCTAGTTGAGAGAGAAGGAAATTGACCATTAAATCCATTAAAAACTATGGCTTAATCAAAATGACAAACAGTAAAAGTATGGGTATATAAAATATTGCTAGTGTTTCCATTTAATCTAATTCATTCAATCATTCACTTAAGAACATTTAATGCTCACTAAGTACCTACTAAAGCCAACCATTATTCTAGCACTGGGAATTTAGCAGTGAACAAAATGAGAAAGGCCTCTGCCCTTATAGAAATTATATTCTAGTAAGGAAAGACAAATTTTAAAAAGAAAACAAATAAACAGGGAGAATTCAAATCATTAACATTGCTAAGGAGGGCGCCTGGGTGGCTCAGTCAGTTGAGCGGCTGCCTTCGGCTCAGGTCATGATCCCAGGGTCCTGGGATTGAGCCCCACATTGGGCTCCCTGCTCAGTGGAGAGCCTGCTTCTCCCTCTCCCTCTGTCTGCCACTCTGCCTACTTGTACTCTCTCTCTCTGTCAAATAAATAAATAAAATATTAAAAAAAACAAAAACAAAAACATTGCTAAGGAAAAACACAAACCAGGGAAATGGGACACAGAGTGCTCAGGGGCTAGAAGTTACCTCTTTAGCTAGAGTGTTCAAGGAAGGCCACTCCCAGGCAGTGATTTGAGCTGAGAAAGCAGTCAGGCAAGCAAAGATCTGGAGAAAGAATGTTTTGGGGAGTGGCAATGCCAAGTGCAAAGACCCTAAGAAAGAACTTGGCGCAACTGAGGAACAGAAAGGTGATAGATAGGGCTGGAATGGTTCGAGCTGAGGAAGAGAGACTAGGTAGGAGTCAGAAAATAAAGAGTCTTACAGGCTGACAAGAGGTCTGCAGTGTATTCTGCTTACATTGTCTCTGATTTGCACTTTTAAAAGATCACTCTGGCTGCCCTGCAGAGAAAGAACTATAAAGAGGGTAACAATAGATACAGAGAGGAGTTAGGAAACTACTGCAGAAATAATCACGCCTTAGATTAGAGCTGTAGTGTTTGGAATATATTTTGCAATAGAACCAATAGGACTTCCTAATGGATTAGATGTGGTTTGGGGGAGGTGCCACTTACAGAGATGGGGAAGCTTAAAGGAAAAGCAGGTTTGGGGCAGAAAACCAGGAGTTCTCTTTTGGACTTGTTAAACCCTTTTTGTATAAATATGACTCTTAGAATCATTAATATTTTCTATCCTCCCAATAAATAATCAAAACCAACCAATACATGCAGGAATCCAAAATGGAATATAGGCAGTATCAAACAAACCTAACAGTATTACAAACGAATAAGGGAACCACACTGAAGGGGCTCAGGAAGAAAATAACTAGTGAAATGAACTTCGGAAAAGAGTAGTTTGGATACTGTAAAGATGGAAAGAACTGTACAGAAATACTGTGAGGAAATGTCTTTCTCACAGGGTTATGGGTTAGCTAGCAATTCTGTAATTGTTTTATGTATATACTAAGACCAAACAGGAAAGTGAATTTATTATAGCTAATGAGAGCCAGATTTTTCACCCTTGGAGAAAGAAATTACAATAAAGGAAAGGGGGAGACAAGAATGATCCGTGTAGAATTGAACTGGAGCCAGAGATACCAGTATGAGCTTGTTTTTTTCCGCACACATACAGAAATAGATAAAGAAATACGGAGGTGTGTGTATCTGTATGGATTAAGATTCACACATGTATTTCCTGGCCCTATCTGCTGAAAGGACCTAGGAGTAAAGACACCCTGGAATCAACCACTTCTCTCAATATAGAAACCTAGTATCCAAGTCTTAGTTTATAAATATCTTTCTTTCTCCAATAAAATGAACTAAATAAAATAAAAAGTTCATTCCAGGGCGAGAACAGGAAAAATACAGGATAAGCCTGGAATATCTTATTCCAGAAAATAAAGAAGTGCTCAAAAAATGTTGGGGCCCTGTCAAATGATTCGGGACCCAACCTAAAGGAGCTTCCAAGGACTAAAGCTAGAACAATTTGAACAACAAAATGAATAATGATAGACTAAATTAAAACCTATAGAATAAAATATCCATGAGTCCACACTGACAAATAACTGAATAAATACATAGTGGGGGAGAAGGGACAACTCTTCCATACAGAAGAATTCTAATTAATAAAAAAAAATCACCATTAGGTAAACACCACAGTAATAACTCTTGCAGGCAAGACCTTCCAATAAATGCTAAAATCCCTGGGCAAAAGTTTGGGGAGAAACAGGATACTAGCATAGTCCCTAACTATTCAAGACATTCATCAATTACAAAGGGAAAAATAGTAACTCAGGAGAAAAACCTGGCAGACATCACCCTAAAAAAATGATCAAGGTTAATATGAGCAATAAGCCATCTCGACATCACATACTCCTTGATATGAATGTACTGAGAAGGACACAACATCACCTCTGTGGTATTGGGGGGGGCGGGGGAAGCATAACCTCAATCTAATCATGAAAAAATATCAGAAAAATCCAAAATGAGAGACATCCTATAAAACCAACCAGTAATCAGGACGCCTGGGTGGCTCGGTCAGTTAGGTGTCTGCCTTAGGCTCGGCTCATGATCCCAGGGTCCTGGGATCGAGTCCCACATCAGGCTCCTTGCTCAGCGGGGAGTCTGCTTCTCCCTCTCCCTCTGTCTGCTGCTCCCCCGCTCATGCTCTCTGTCTCTGACCAATAAGTAAATAAAATCTTTAAAAAAAAAAAAAACAACCACCAGTAATCATCAAAAGTGTCAAGGTCATAAAAACTAGGAAAGGAGAAGGCAGTGTCACAAGTTAGGGGAAACTAAGGAGAGACAACAAATAAATCCAATGCAGGATCCTGGATTAGATCCTGGAGCAGAAAAACATAAAAATAAAAAAATAAAAAATAAAGAAAGGTGAAATTCAAATAAGGTCTAGAGTTTAATTAGTGGTGATATTATGGAAGATCTTTGTTCTGCTTCACACTTTTTTTTATATTTTCTAAACAGAAAATATATTACTTTTATAAGAAAAAAAAATGTTACCCTTTCCTTTCCATACTGTTTATTCAAAATTATAAATAGTGATCATAAAAGGATATGTGACTGGCAAATTACTGCTCATTTTGCTTCCCACCCACACTTGCCACAGCTCTTTTTAACATTCTTAGAACAATAGCATGTATTACATAAAAAAGGTATGGACACCATGATTACTATGTGAAAAGCACTCTGTAGTCAAAGGGCTCTGTTAGTCTGGGCTGTGCAGCACTGGAGAAATAGGATTATGATTATGGGTGACTTTTGCCCTAAATTTTTGAATAAGATTTTAGCAAAAAAATATATACAGTTGATCCTTGAGCTGACCCCCCCACACTATCAAAAACCCAAAAGTGTAATTTTTACTCCCCCCAAAACTACTAATATCCTACTGTTGATCAGAAGCCTCACCAATAACATAAACAGTCCATTAACACATATTTTGTATGCTATATATATTATATACTGAAATCTTGCAATAAAGTAAGGCAGAGAAAAGAAAAAGTTAAGAAAGTCACAATGAAAATACATTTACAGTATTTTACTATATCAAAAAACATCTGCATATAGGTGGACCAGCACAATTCAAACCTATGTTGTTCAAGGATCAACTGCATTTTTTTTTGTTATTTTCCAAAGTGTTCTATTTCTTTTTTTTTAATTTTATTGTTATGTTAATCACCATACATTACATCATTAGTTTTTGATGTAGTGTTCCATGATTCATTGTTTGTGCACACCCAGTGCTCCATGCAGAACGTGTCCTCTTTAATACCCATCACCAGGCTAACCCATCCTCCTACCCCCCTCCCCTCTAGAACCCTCAGTTTGTTTTTCAGAGTCCATCATCTCTCATGGTTCATCTCCCCCTCCGATTTCCCCCCCTTCATTCTTCCCCTCCTATGTTCTTCTTTTTTTTTTTCTTAACATATATTGCATTGTTTGAGAGATAGAGATCTGTGATTCAACAGTCTTGCACAATTCACAGCACTCACCATAGCACATACCCTCCCCAATGTCTATCACCCAGCCACCCCATCCCTCCCACCCCACCCCCCACTCCAGCAACCCTCAGTTTGTTTCCTGAGATTAAGAATTCCTCACATCAGTGAGGTCATAGGATACGTCTTTCTCTGATTGACTTATTTCGCTCAGCGTAACACCCTCCAGTTCCATCCACGTCGCTGCAAATGGCAAGATCTCATTCCTTTTGATGGCTGCATAATATTCCATTGTATATATATATACCACATCTTCTTTATCCATTCATCTGTCGATGGACATCTTGGCTCTTTCCAGTTTGGCTATTGTGGACATTGCTGCTATAAACATCGGGGTGCACGTACCCCTTTGGATCCCTACATTTGTATCTCTGGGGTAAATACCCAGTAGTCAACTGCATTTTTTTTAAATGAGGCCCAACATACATCAACCCTATGACCTAGCAACTTCACTTCCAGGAATTTACCAAAGGGCAAAAAAATGAAATATGTGCATGATATACACAACAACATACATGAATCTCAAAATCATAATGCTAAAAAAGGTCCGACAGAAGAAAAGTACACATTGTATGATTCCACTTATATGAAGCTCTAGAACAGGCAAAACTAACCTATGCAGAAAGAAATCAGAACAACGCTTGAGGGTTGAGGGGAAGATTAATTGAAAAGAAGCGCAGGGGAACTTTTTGGGATATGACAGAAATGTTCTGTATTTTAATCAGAGTGATAGGTACATGGCATAAATGTTTGTCAAAACTGACCAAACTATAAATCTTGTGCATTTTGTTGTATGTAAGTTATGCCTCTATTTTTTTTTTTTTAAGATTTTATTTATTTGACAGAGAAAGACTCAGCGAGAGAGGGAACACAAGCAGAGGGAGTGGGAGAGGGGGAAGCAGGCTTCCCTCTGAGCAGGGAGCCCGATGCAGGGCTCGATCCCAGGACCCTGGGATCATGACCTGAGCCGAAGGCAGCCGCTAATGACCAAGCCACCCAGGCGCCCCAGTGATGCCTCAATTAAAAAAAAAAAAATACTGATGGGGGAAAAAATGTGGCACAAAAATTTCATTTGGTTAAAGTGGCCCATCATATAAGTCATAATTCACTGAATAAAATGTGAAGAATGTTGGGCAGTTAAAAAAAAATAACCAAAAGAAATTCTGACACATGCTACAGCAGAGATGGACCTTGAAGACATGATCCTAAGTGAAATAAGCAGTCACAAAAAGACAGATACTGTATGATTCCACTTATATGAAGCACCTAGAGTAGTCAAATTTATAGAAACAGAAAGTAGAATGATAACTGCCAGGGACTGTAGAGGGGAACGGGATGTAGTTTGGGAAGACGAAAAAGGATCTAGAAGCAAATGATGGTGATGGCTGCACAACAATGTAAATGTACTTAAACGCCAATGAACTGTAATACTTAAAATCGTTAAAATGTTAAATCTTGTTAGGTATATTTTATCACCAAAAAAACAAACAAATACAAGATAAAAACTCCAAAATCCAATTAGTCTGCTTATCTTGTTGCTTAGCTCTAAAGAACTATGGTGATCTGCCTTGCTTGCATTCTTTAAAAAGACTGTTATTCCTTTCTGAATACTTCTGGGTATGAGCCAAAGGCAAACAGGCTCTATATTTTTCTCTCATTTTATTTTAAATCTTAGATCTACTGAGTTGTCACAATAAAAGTCAGTGATGTTTGTCTCCTTCAAAGCAATGGTCCTTAATTGTTTAGGAGTTTATAGATGCTTCTGAAAAATCTGAATAAAAGTCACAGGCACAAAAAATAAAAAGAAAAATCAAGGCAAGTCAGGCATAAGGGTGGAAGTTTCAGCCCACTTCCTTGGAAACATCCCACCCTAGTCCCCTGGGCCTCGGAACTATCAGCACACCCAGGCTGAATCCATCTGTCCACCTAGACAGAACCAGAATGCACTGGCACTACACACGACACTTACCTCATGCTGGGAATGGCATGGTAACCCAAACGGAAGCGGAGTTTGCTGGACCCAGCAAAATCTGTGATCATCTTTTCCCCCACAGTGTGCATGTGTTTAAGGAGCTCAAGGTGTTCCCTGGTCACAGCCTTCAGACTGGAAATGGAAGCCCATGGTAAGACCAGCCAGTGATGACGAGCCTTGGGATATTTATCCTTAATCACCACCACCTGCTCATCTTTGTAAACCTAGCAGAGGGGCATAAGAGAAGGAACAGACATCTACCACACATCTTCTGCATGCCAGGTGCTGTCATATTCACTAACTCACTTAACTCCCAACACAATCTTATGTAAAAGGTTTCAGTATCCCAATTTTGTCAGATGAGAACTGAGACTTGGAACATGTCTTGCACTGTCACAGACTTAACAAAGTGGGAAGTCTAAGATTGTAAACCAGGTCTAGTTGACTCCAGAGTGTGTGTTTTCAATCACCACACTACAAAGAATACACAGAAAATGCATAGTACAAAATAGTTCCTAAGGTTCTGATGTAACATCCCCGCAAGCATTAATTCAAATGCACCCTTCTCCACTCTAACCCAGCAGACCATGTGTCACAATCATGTGTTCCAAGAAGCCCTACCAGATCTGGCCCCTTGTAACCCAGGATGTAATTTAAGAAGAACTCAAAGACTCCTCCCAGGATGACGCCTGACTATTAATCCCAGGCAGCCCAATAACTACAGTCACAATATATTACCTGACACTCCCTTGAAAGAAACCCCACTAAGGTTAACACAACTTCCCTTAATAGCACCCAGAAGTTTAGAAGGAACAAAGAAGAGGGGATATTCATTTAAGGAACTGAGCTTCTCTCCAACCAATTCCAGTTGCTAACTTACTGATAATCGGAAAAGACGCTTGGTTCTCACAAAATAGCCCAATAAAACGAACCTCAGTCAGAAGGACTGATCTCCTTTGCTTTCACTTGTAGTTATGACCTCTGTGGAGTAGTCACTTAAAACATGAAGTGTATTGGGGCGCCTGGGTGGCTCAGTCGTTAAGCATCTGCCTTCGGCTCAGGTCATGATCCCAGGGTCCTGGGATCGAGCCCCGCATCGGGCTCCCTGCTCTGCAGGAAGCCTGTTTCTCCCTCTCCCACTCCCCCTGCTTGTGTTCCCTCTCTCACTGTGTCTCTCTCTGTCAAATAAATAAATAAAATCTTTAAAAAAATAAAATAAAATAAAAATGATGTGGGAGAAATCTATTTAAAAAAAAAAAAAATGAAGTGTATTTCAATGCCAAAATGTTATTCTGACCTGCATTTTGGGATCCTGCATAGAAATTTTCAAGCCTTGACTCCAGTGGCCCAATGATTCCTGAAACAAAAAGGGGCCATAAAAATTGCAAATGTCAATAGTTGTATTTGGCATTAGTTAATATTATATGTCAGCAAAGCCCAACCAAACTTAGCAATGAGATTAGTTTTTAAGAATTAAGCTATACCCCCTTTACTCAATCGTTTGCCTTTATAACCTAAACCGGCTCCATTTTCTTCCTATACAGGATTCAGAGCTGTGTGTCTAGACGAAGGCTGGAGATGCCAGAGTGTCAACTGCATCTTCTTCGCCCTCTCCCACTCCACCTACAGCCTAACTACATTTCCACTTTGACATCAGGATGCGAATCACATGATCTATGAACAGTGTTCCAATGCTAACCTTCTACAGATAAACATATGACTGACCCATTTTAGCAGTTCCATGCTAAGCACACCGCCATTATCTCCCTACCGTCAAGTGGCTTACCTCAGGAATTCAAGAGAAAAGTACATGAAGGGACATTCACCCAAGTGACTGGTGACACAAACAAGTGACTCTTTCATCATGGTTAATAAGCCTTGTCATGGTTAATAACCCCTTATGCGTATCTGGGCTTTACAGTGTACAAAACAATCAAGCAGTCATTATATCTCATTTAATCTCCACATCATCTATCAAGCACACGGCCCTCACCTTTTTGGTAGATGCATCTTTCCCTTTCTTTGAGGGCACAGAGGATTGGCCAGGGTCACTCCCAGGTTCCAGTCCTCTACAGGACTCAGCTTCCTGGGCAGCATCCCTTTCTATAGAATCACTGTTGCCTGACCTCTTTCTCTTCCTGTGTGTTTCTAGGCCAGGGCTCTCTGCCTCTTCCTCAAACTCTACAATATATGGATAAAGTTCATTCACCATGTGGAGAACTTGGCCAGGCTGCAGCTTCACCTCTTGGTCCTTCCCAATTATGACTGAGTCAATGCTGGTGGGATTGACCCCTACCTATAAATAATCAGAAAATAATTACAATGATAGCCATAATACCATTAGCAGCATAGCCACTGCTATGTTAACCACTTACTGCATGCCAGGCACCATGCTTAATGCTCACTCCCCACACGTGACAGAGAAGCTTTTATTGGTTGGCACAAACACTCTAAAATCAACAGCATAAGAAAATCATCAAGTATAAAATGGAAATCCAAATTACAAACATACATACCTGCTTCACCTTGACATATCCTTTGTTACACTCTGCTTTCAACTGTACTGAAAGAGATTTTAAAAAGTTAAACCTAAATGCCACAAAGAACCAAGCACTTGCTCCTATTCTCCTAACAGGACAATGAAGCCTCACTCCAGGAGGCAACTTGACTACGGTTTCCTCAAAGACCTATGAGCAAAATTGCCTGTTATGCAGGTGGCTGGGCTCCAAATCCTTCCATAAAATGTCCACCAGCACACATACTCCCTTAGCTCCTGCTAATATCCCTACGAAGCAGCTTCACAGAATCCCCACAAATCTCGCTATTCCAGAGCCCTTGGCCCACTCAGGATCGCAGACTCTGCAGTCAGGGAAGGGACCCCATTCTCTCACAGACTCTTGGTTCATGATTATATCAGGCTTCCACTATTTAGTAAAACTACGAGATGCTTTCAATAGAAAAAGGCAAAAGATACACTTCTGGAAAAGAGAAGTTCAGCTGGCCTTAGTAGGCAGAGTGATTATTCTAGGAAGAGGATTGCAGGAACAGAACAGTCTGAGCATATGTGGGAAGAAATAACATTAAATACTTGTGTTCAGAGAAGTGAACAAAGTTTCTGGGGGGAGACAGGGTGCACAGACACCACAGCTGCTCTCCAGGAAAGAACAGGCAGAAGACAGGCTGACATACAAGTCCCCACAGTTGCTGTTGTGAAATGGGGACAGAGTGAAAAGCAGTATCTGCTTCTGTATCTCAGACCTAGCCAGCTCAAGTATGGTTTTTTTTTCCCCATTTAGATTAACTCATGTGGAAAAAATCATAATCAGTACTGCAGACTCTAAGCACTGAGAAACTCTATGGGGAACACACATGTGGGGGTCTGGTAGCAGTGAGCATGTCCAGAGTTTACATGTAAAAAAATGAGGTACATGGTAAGGCTTTTTCCTAAGGACGTTCTTTTCATTAAATCCCAGGAAAGGCATTTCAAGAGCTAGATGCCATAGTCTTATAAAAATAACCCCCTCTGTGTGAGGCATTATGTAAAGGATGGAACTATCCCATCACTTCTCAGACATGGTTTCAGGCTGGAGGTCCCAGAATTAACTGTCTCACTGCTCAATGAGGAATCTCCCTGGGCAAAGCAGGGTACAAGATTCAGGTCCACCACCCCACAGTAACAGGATGGAACCTGCCTATTCTCAACACTGAATATTAACCACTTCCAGAGGGTAGAATCTGGGGTGAATGGGTCCCTGGTGTTAGCTAAAAGAGCTCAGTTCCTGAGTTTTGTTTATGGCAGACAAAAAGATTCTACCAATAGCATCCAGGAAATGTGCATCTTGGGTTATCATTATCCTGAGGAACAAAACACAGTAATCTGCACATTGCTATGACCAAGTACCTTGCTGTCGAGAACATTTCTTGTCAACAATCTTGGTCTCTGGGCCACGCCCAACCATGACTGCTTCCAAATGTGGAAGTTTGATTCGCTGGTGCCGGTTATCCTGTCTCACCAACCAGCACACCCTCATCATTACTCTGAGAGAAAAAAACAGAAGAGAATCACTGGAAAAATTAGCACAAGTCCTCCAGGGCCACACCCCAGCACCACCACATATGCCATCTACCAGTGACTTCACCTAGGTCTCAATTTTCTCACCTGTAAAACATGATGATGACAGGACTCATGAGGCTGTTGTGAAAATTAAATAAGATAATGTATATATTTACCTCTGTGCCTAAATCAGGCTAAGCAATCAAATATTATGTTTATTGATATACTCTATGTGCTGACCATTAGCCTACACACTGAGGATAAAAGAATAATTAAACATTGTCCCTATCCTTGAGGGGCCTGGAGTATAGGTGGGGCAGATAGACTCATATGTCAATTATTACAATATAATGTGATAAGCACCATAAAAAGGGATTAACCAAATATGGCATTAGCCCAGGGAAAGGAATAACTGACTCTTGTAAGTAATATCAAAAACAGCTTAATGAGGAAGGGATATTTATGCTGAGTTTTAAAGCATGAGAAGGAGTTTGCATGGCAGAGAATTAAGGACATAAGAATAGAGGATGTTCTTCAGTCCACAGGCATCTTTATGTATATTAGGTTTCCCTCCTTAATCATCATATCAATATTAGAACAATACATTTTATTGCCATCTAACAGAAGATTGTCATAATAAATATACAAACCTACAATGTCTAAAGTGTGAATGTGGCCCCTCTGTGCAATACACAAACTGCACAACAGTGAAGGAACTGGTTTTCTTTTGAAAACAACCTTTAGGGGCACCTGGGTGGCTCAACTGATTAAGCATCAACTCTTGATTTCAGCTCAGCTCATGATCTCAGGGCTGTAAGATGGAGCCCTGCATTGGGCTCTGGGCTCAGTGGGGCGTCTGCTTAAGATTCTCTCTCTCTGCCCCTCCCCACCCACCCATCCCAATCACCGCTCCCTCTGCATGCGCACACACACTTTCTCTCTCTAAAATTAATAAATAAATCCTAAAAAAGGAAGGAAGGGAGGGAGGGAGGGAGGAAGGGAGGGAGGAAGGAACGAACGAACAAACGAACGAACGAACAACCTTCATGGCCACATAGGGTATCAGTAGAAGGGAAAGAGACAAGAAATTTGGGAGAAAAAAAAAAGAAAGAAATTTGGGAGAGAGATGAGTCCTGAACAAAGGCAGGGGAAAGGGAATGGAGAGGAAGATCCAGAAAAATTTTGAAGGTAGACTTAATTACTGACTGTATTTGGGGAATGACAAAGGAGTAAAGGGAGACATCAATCAAGACTTCTGATTTGGAAATAGCCATTAACCACAATGAGAAATAAACAAGGAGACATAATTTGAAGTTAAATGGCAGATGAAGAAGGGATGATTTCTGATTGAAACACAATTAGATTAAGATCCACAGGTCAAGGTAGGATATATGGGTAGAAAGCTCAGGGAGAGGAATGGGCAGAATGTATATATTTGAGAGGCATCAACATGTCAGAGAAGGTGAGGCAAAGAGAGAGCATGAGATCACCCAGAGAGGGAGAGCAGGAAATTATGCGCAGAGACAGGACTAGGATCTTTGGGATGCCTCCAGAAACTGACCATTCAAGCCTCTAATACCCTCTGAGAAATGTGCCCTGCAGGCAAGGTAGCACTTATCAGGCCCTCTGCACAAGCTGTGTCCAAAGGGAACAAAAAAGGAACAAGATTTTTAAAAATCAGAGTTTTATTACCATCTGCAAAGAAAGGATAATGCAAAGGAGTGAGCAAATGAGGCTGAAGAGGTGCAAAGTCAAAGAAATTTGATCAGTCAGGAAAGGCTTTGGAAACCACCCAAATGAAAATGCCGAGAAGACTGACAAGGAAGAAAATAAGTGGGAGGGGACATTCCATTTTTTTTTTAAAGATTTTATTTATTTATTTGACAGAGAGATAGGCAGAGAGGCAGGCAGAGGGAGAGGGAGAAGCAGGCTCCCCGCTGAGCAGGGAGCATGATTCGAGGCTCAAACCAACTGAGCCACCCAGGTGCCCTGGGACATTCCATTTTTAAAAGCACAAGTGACAGGGACACCTGGCTGGCTCAGTCCGAAGAGCGCGCAACTCTTGATCTCTGGGTCATTGAGTTCAAGCCCCACACTGGGTGTGGAGATTCTTAAATAAATAAAACTTAAAAAAAAAAAAAAAAGGTACAAGTGACAACACAGACTTCAGCAATAAGCCACAGGTAAGGGGTAGAAAGCAGACCTTATTAGCTGACCCAGAGGAGCTGCCCCAGAGAATCACCAAAAAATTGCAGAGGTACTGAACACTAGGCTGAAAAGTTTAGACTTCACAATCAACAAGAGACAACTGCCAAGTTATTGAGCTGCAGAGCAAAGTGAAACAACAGCTATGTGTAGGCAGGCTGGAGCGGAGAAGTCTAGAGTCAGAGATTAGTCACGAGGCTGTCAACATAATGACCAGAGTGAGGTCCAAAAGTTCAGCAGGTCTTTGTGAAGGAATGGATGCAAGAGCATGAAGAGTCAGCTGCATACCTAAAATCCTGAAACTGGAGCCTCAAATGATGATGATGCTACAGGCAAGTCCCACTTTTAAATGCTATGTGTTCAGAGGGGCATCTGTTTGCACTTGCTGGAAACTGATGAGTGAGCAGGTAATGGACTGAGAAGTGAAGTATGTCTTCATCAGGCCTTGGGAAATAAGTCATGGTGACTGACTACTCACAGTAATAAAAGAAATCTGGAGAGAGCACAATTTGAGAGCAGGGACAGGAAGGAATCTGATGGGCCGCTGAGAGCATGGCTGGCTGTTGCAGGATAATAGGAACTACCCCTCCTGCCCTATACACACACTCATTCCCACCAAAATTCTCAAGTTATGATGTTCCTATTTACTACTTCTTGAGAAACTAAAGCAGTGACTGCACAATGCTCACGCAACTAATGTTAAGCAACATTTTGGCCCATTTTAGCCTCCAGTTCCAATTTCTAGGAATGAAGCATTTTAGAATATGGGGAGTACATAATGATAGATGCTCCTGAATCTTTAAATTGGTCCATCCAATAAAACTCCATAAACTGCAAGTTCTAGGACAGAAGTCAAGCCCATTTTTTGCTTACCAATATATCTCCAACACTTAATACTTGGCATACAAGAACGCAATATATATTGCAAGTGAATCACCAGATGATAATCCTATCCAGATTCTCATCCCTTCCTTCTCTTTCCCCTGCTCCAGTTCCTCTTAAGTGGTCCTTTGCTCCTCTCTTTGGGCAATCCCATCCTCACATCTAGGCAGATAAATCCTAATTCTCTATTTTCTAACTCCCTACTTTTCATTCCAGAGTTGTAGGGATTGGTCAGGAAAAAATTCTGGTTATATCTTAAGGAACCAAAGTGATCTGATAGGCCACACAAGCCCAGCAATCTGATAATGTGGAACAGTGCTGTCCAGTAGAATTTTTTGCAATGATGGAAGTATCGTTAACCTGCATTGTCTAATAACGTAGCCACCATGTGACAATCAAGCATCCAAAATGTAGCTAGTGCAACCAAGGAACTAAAGTTCTTAGATTTTTTTAAACATACATTTAAATAGCTACATGTGGCTGATGGCTACCATGATATCCAACCCAGCCCCAGAAATTTGCCCAACCTGGTAAGTACCAAATTCCTCAGGCTTGAGGTTAAGACCCTCATACTCTACCCCCACAAAGGTTACTTATGTCACCTCCTACTTCCTTTCATAGAACTAGCCCACCCTTCCCTTCCCCCAGACTCACATACGTTTATTCTTACACACAAATACATCCCTCAGGTATGATGTACTGAGTCACATCTCCCAAGTAAGTCATTCTTAATATGATCTCCTGGCATTGGATTATACCGTTTCCTCCTTCCTAGAATCCCAAATCCTTCTCAATTCCCAAGTCCCACCTCCTCCAGGGAGGCCTTCACTGAACTATCTTGTCTTCTCTACATCTTGCCATAGGGTGTGGTCAATTTATCTTCACAGTTCTCTGAAAATTAAATGTGGATGTAATTCTACTCTCCAAATGAGATTATAATCTCCTTATATACAGCCTGCATCACTACCCATCCATACAGAAAACTCAGGTCTCTAGAAGATTATGGCCCTGGGCTAGGCCTGGCCTTATACTTCTCAATATCCTCTGGTGTTTGGCATACCTTTATCTAGTGCATACTATCTGCTAGGCACTTCTTAAATGTCTTACTTTTATTATCTCATTTAATTTTCCCAGCAACTCTCATTCTAAGGAAAAGAAAATTTAAGGCTTAAGAAAAAATAGGTAACCTATTTTTAGTTTGGCATAACCAATGTGTGCCAGAGATAGGATTTGAATCAATTCTAAAGAACGGGTTCTTAATCACTACACCATATACCTTTTGTCTTCACTCATTTGATCATTCAATTAAAATTACTATGTGCCAGGGCGCCTGGGTGGTGCAGTCAGTTAAGCGTCCGACTCGTGGTTTTGGCTCAGGTTGTGATCTCAGGGTCATGAGATCAAGCCCCACGTCGGGCTCCATGCTCAGCATGCAATCTGCTTGAGATTCTCTCTCTCTCTCTCTACCCCTCCCACTCGTGTGCTCTAAAATAAATAAATAAATCTTTTTAAAGAATTACTACATGTCTACAGTGTGCCTTGTGCTATTCTAGTACTGAGAATAAAGAAATAATACATATCACTCATATAATCCAGGTATAATATATCATGCCTGCCTTCAAAAGGCTCAGTCTTGTGGGGGAGAGAAACACAAAAACATTTATAACAAATATAGTAAGTATAGTGATTGGTCTGTGCAGAGTATCATGGGAGCACAAGGCCGGGGTACCCAACCCAGACATGGAAAAAGGAGATGTCAAGGAAGATTTCCTATAGGAGTCAGACCTAAAATGAGTCCTATATATAAGCCAGATTAACTAGGTGAAGGGTCATCCTAATTAGGTGAGAAGGAAGTGGATAAAGGAAACAGGGAGAAAATTCAAGTCAAAGGGAATAGCAAGGGCAATGCACAAAGAAATAATAGACTGCACATGAAGAAGCAGTTCAGTGTTGCTACAACTTAAAATATGAGGCAGAAAAGAGGCTAGAGACACAGGCACGTCCAGAATAAGCAGAGCCCTGGGTGACTGGCTGAGAAGCTCAAACTTTAGAAGTTCCACTGGATTTTACAATTTAATAAACAATAAAAATTTGCTAAGTGAATGAGAAAAAAGATCAGATGAATGAACAGACAGATACTTAAAGATTATTAAGCAGGACTTTAACACAGATTTGTGTCAAAGATCATTTGGGGGAGGAGGGTACGTGTTACTTCTATCACCTCATGTGAGAAGATACATGGGGAACAGGACTGGAGGCAGGGAAATCAGTCAGAAGGCCATCACATTTCAGATGAAAGATGACGGTGCCTAAAGTAGTTCAAAGGTAGGGATGAAGAACAACACAGATTTGAGAAATATTTAGGGGGTAAAATCATCAGGACATAGTGATCTATGTAATGAGAGCAAGTTCAGGGAAGACAGAGTTCAGTTTCAGGCTTGTGAATTTGAACTGCGGGACTTGCAGGCAGAGCTGTCTAGTAGGGTGGTCAGAGGTGAGGGTGAAAGTTAGAAAAAAGGGTCTGACAACTTTGATTTGGGAGCATGTAGAAGGGAGTTAAAACCAAGCTAGTTGGGGCGCCTCGGTGGCTCAGTTGGTTAAGCAACTGCCTTCGGCTCAGGTCATGATCCTGGAGTCCCGGGATCGAGTCCCGCATCGGACTCCCTGCTCAGCGGGGAGACTGCTTCTCCCTCTGATCCTCCCCCTCTCATGCTCTCTGTCTCCCATTCTCTCTCTGATAAATAAATTTAAAAAAATCTTTAAAAAAAAAAAAAAAAACCAAGCTAGTTGATGTGCTCTCAGGCAGTGTATACAGAACAAAAAGAACAGTGAGCCAAAGTCACAAGCCTTGCAAATACCCAACATTTTAGGGGAGGAAGAAAAAAGACTACCCACAGGAGAAATGTTTGGTGAGAGAGACACATGGAGAAACAGCTAGAATGTAAGCTCCTTACAAGGAGGCACTTTGTCTTCCTAGTCTCTGTATCATAATAAATGTTTGTTAAATAAATTAGCTGAATGTATTATTCTGGAAAGCAAAGCAGTAGAGGAGTGAGAGTTTCAAAAGCAGCAAAGGTGACTAAAAAATGTCAATCTGGTTTGATAATTACTGTAACTTTAAGGTTAAAATTTCAGGGGAATGATAGGTCTCAAAGGGAGACTGAAGAAAGGAGTGAAAGGTGAGGATATGGAGATAGAATTTAGAATACTCTTTAAAATAGTTTGAATAAAAAGGGAAATAGAGTTACTGGATGACAGCTAAAGGAAGGATGGATCACTAAGACTTCCTTTCTTTCTAGCTTGGTAGGTTAGGGGGCAGGTGACCAGGAATCTGAGAAATTTGACATGTTTATACAAAACTAGGACATAGGGGCAGAAAAGACAAATGAAAACAAGGTCTCATAGATGAAAATATAAAAGGTAAGATGCAAAGACACAGGGATTCGCTTTTATCAGAGCAGAGTGAAAGAAAGGTAAAAAGCGCATAAGTCTAAGACTTTTTTTAAGAAGGGAAAGCAGGGGCAAAAATTTGAGGGAAAGCACATCTGATGACCTCAATCCACTCCATAAAATAGTAGGTAGGAGTGAGGTGTTTGGGAGCTTAATGAACAGTTGAAAAAAATCAATGTAATACAGTGGATAACATCCGGGCCTCTTAAGTTCAACTGCTTGAGTTCAAATCATGGCTCGGTAACCTACCCACTGTGTGATTTGACGCCAATCATTTAACCTAAGCTTTTAATTCTTTAGCTGTAAAACAACATTAAGAATTGCTCTACAACACAGGGTTGTCACAAGGACTGAATGAGGAAGTATGCAAAGCTCAGTGTCTGGCAAAAAGTAAGTATTCAACACTATTATCACTGGTTAACAGTGAAAACAAGATAAAAGCAAGAGCTAAGGACATGTAAAAAGATCATCCCCCATCACTGACTGTGCAACTTAGGTGGAAGGGCACAAGTCTGTATTGTCTCCCTACATGTACAGTCTGGTCTCAAGTATTCTAACAATTCCTAATATGTTAGATTCCCTAAAGACTCTAAACCTGGGTCACACTAATTCCAAATGGAAATTATATCCCTGCTTTTTTGGACCACTATCACTGCCTGCATGAGAAAAAGCTTGCTTCTTCTGGCCCTCCCATTAGGCCTGTTGAGGACGACGTGAAGGCCCCTCCAGTTCCTTTCAGGAAGCGCTTCTAGAGGAAACAATGCCCTTCCTGACAAGCTGAGCCGCCTCCTGGGCTGGACAATACCCTCTCTCTCTAATCTTTTTTTCTGCTTGTGTTGTGACCAAGCTGTGGGGTGAGAGGGGAGGTGAACGAACGTGAGGTGGGGCGGCGACCGAAAAACGGCCCAAGGGAGCTTGGCAAAGTGAGACGCCTAGAGCCCGAGGACGGAGCAAAGCCTGACGGGAAAAAAGCCATAAAAGCATTATTCAAGGAACATGCTTCAAGGGCAGTAATGACCCCGGTCCAGGACCCACAACCACGGTTTTCCACCCGGCCAGCAGAGGAGGTAGGCCGACAACTGCCTTACCTCGAGACCGCGGCGACAGACAAGCGCAAGTCACTCTTCAGAGCCGCACCACTTCCGGCGCTGTGTGATGACGTCACGAGGCCATCCAGGGAGCAACCGGTGATGTCACCAGTGCCCGTCCTAAGATTGGCTGAAAGGGTCTCTCCCAATACCCGGATCGGGAAGCGTCCGCCCCTACTGGTCCCTCTGGGGCCGAGGTCCTAGTGCGGTTTCTGGCAATGATCCCGTGGAGGACTAGCGGAGCTTCTCTCCATCCGAGAGTCTCTTCCCTGTCACCACCTCTCAGTCTGAGTCCGGAGAGACTTCAGGCAGCTGTCCTCTCTGTGGCCGTTTCTGGCAACTGTGCAGTGCCTTGACACTCCGTTAGTAGAAGCTCACTACCTTTAAGGCCATCTTTTCCGCTGTAGAAAGTACCTGCTGTGGCATCGTTTTCCTGCCCTCTTTCAAAACTGCAATCGACTCTCTTTTGTCTGGGGAGAAAGGGCTGGAGGGGCTTGCGGTGGGGAAACCTGATGAAGATTGTTTTAATGCTGTCTTTACTAAATGAACTGGCTGACAGGCAGTTAGGGAGGAGAGAAGCAGCAGGCTGCTGGGATGAGATGGGTTTACCGATTTTTATAGCGATTCCAGGATGTTCCCTAAGAGTCATGTATTGAAATTATTCGAAGGCATTTTGGCAGATGGAACAATTCCTATCTTGTGGGTGAAGGCGTAGTTTATAATTTTTCTCAAACTAAATAAAAACAGCCTTAAAGGAGTCACATTTCTTGCTCAGGATGGAATATATTTCCTTCCACAGAAAAGCAGAGTTAACGGTATGACAGAGATACCAGAGCTATTAAAATAGGGTAGAAGAATCTTCCAGGAAACACAGAAAAGAGACTTCCTCTTTTTAGCAGTGAAGATGCAGGTTTATATTAGGGTCACACCAGGAAGTAAGGGAGCACAGGAAGCATCTTAGCCACACAGCCTTCATGGTGGTGGAATGGGATTCACGGCTACTGGAGGTAAAATTAGGTGGCTCTGGTCACCTGACCAGTTCCCTCAGAATTAAGTTTCTCTTAGCCTCTGCTTCTATCTGACCTGCCTTAGTGTGTCTTGAATTCAAAATTGGATTGGATTATTCTAATTGGATTATTTACCATATATTGTGCAAAATTGGGCAGAGTTTCCATGCCCAGCCTACTAGGTCTAGCCCTTTGTCTATAGCATATTACTGGCCAGAGAAGCAGGGTCACATGGCACAAGGGCATGACAAACACTTAAGACTTTCACAGACCCTACCCAGAACAGAAAACATATCACAAACAGATACACAGAAATTAATAAAGAGTTGTTTGTAGTATTAGCTAATGTCGTGGCCCTCAAAGTGTAATCCTTGGATCAGTAGCAGTAGCCTCACAACACCTAGGAACTTGTTAGAAATGCAAATTCTCAGGCCTCACCCCAGGCTTACTGATTCAGAAACTTTGGGGGTGTGGCCCAGCAGTCCGTTTTAATGAGCCCATCAGGTTATCCTGATGCATGATCAAGTTAGAGCTTCAAATTAGGAAGGCAAAGACTTCAATCTGTACATCATGATAAATGTGTTTTGTGGCCTGCTCTGGGCTTTAGGGGCTTTTTTTTTTTCCTTTTTCAAATGCACAAAAATTATTTTTAACTGTGGCAAAATACACATAAAACTTATAAGCCATTTTTAAGTATACAGCTCAGTAGTTTTAAGTATATTCACATTGTACTGAATCTATCTCCAGAACGTTTTAACCTTGCAAAACCGAAACTATGTGTTAAACAACTCTCTATTTCCCCTTCCTCCAGCCCTTGACAACCACCAATTTACTTTCAGTTTCCATGAGTTTGACCACTCTAGATAATGCACATAAGTGAAATCATGCAGTAGTTGTCTTTCTGTGACTGGCTTATTTCATGTAGCATAATGTCCTCCCGTTTCATTACTTGTAATATGTCAAAACGTTCATTTTAAGGCTAAATAACACTCTATTGCATGTATACACCACACTGTTTACAATTGCTTTGTCTGTCAGTGGATGTTTGGATTGCTCCCATCTTATGGCTATTATGAATAATACTGCTATGAACATTATTGTATAAATACCTCTTCAAGATCCTGCCTTCAATTCTTTTGGATATATACCCAAAAGTGGGATTTGTGGGTCATATGATAATTCTATTTTTTATATTTGAGGAACCACCTACCTACCGTTTTCCATAGCTGCTGCACCATTTTACATTGGACACAAGAGTTCCGATTTCTCCACATCCTTGATAACCTTGTTATTTTCTGGTTTGGGTTTTTTTTTTTTTAATAGCAGTCATCCTAATGGGTGTGAAGTGACACCTCATTGTGGCCTTGATTTGCATTTCTCTAATGATTAGTAATGTTGAGCACTTTTTCATATGTTTGTTGGCCATTTGTGTATCTTCTTTGAAGAAATGTCTATTCAAGTCTTTTGCCCATTTTTTTTCTTTTTGGGCCCCCACTTTTAAATCAAGTTACTTTGTTGTTGTTGCACTGTAGAAGTTCTTTTTATATTCTAGATATTAATCCATTCTCAGATATATGATTTGCAAGTATTTTTCCCCATTTCATAGATTGCCTTTTCATTCCATTAATTGTGCCCTTTGGTGCACAGAAATTTTTAATTTTGATGTTGTCCAATGATCTATTTTTACTTTTGCTGCCTGTGCTTTTGGTATCATAGCCAAGAAATCATTGGAAGCTTTTCCCCCATTTTATAGTTTTAGGTCTCATATTTGGATCTTTGATCTATTTGGTCATTTTTTTTATATGGTATAAGATAAGGGTCCAACTTCATCCTTTTCCATGGGAATATCCAGTTTTCCTAACACCGTCTGTTGAAAACATTGTCTTTTCCCTATTGCATGGTCTTGAAATCTTTGTTGAAAATCATTTGACCAGGGGCGCCTGGGTGGCTCAGTCGGTTAAGTGGCTGCCTTTGGCTCAGGTCATGATCCCAGGGTCCTGGGATCAAGCCCCGCATCGGGCTCCCTGCTCAGCGGGAAGGCTGCTTCTCCCGCTCCCACTCCCCCTGCTTGTGTTCCTGCTCTCGCTATCTCTCTCTCTCTGTCAAATAAATAAAATCTTTAAAAAAAAATAATAAAGAAAATAAAGAAAATCATTTGACCATATATGCAAGGGCTTATTTCTGGCTTCTCTATTCAATTCCATTACTCTATTCGTCTGTCCTTATTATAACCATTACCACCGTTTTGATTACTGTTGGTTTCATAGTAACTTCTGAAATCAGGAGTTATGAGACTTCCAACTTTGCTCTTCTACAAGATTGTTTTGGCTATTCTGCTCAGGAGGTTTTAATTCCAATAGAAATTAGAAGATCTCACATGAAAATTGGGATTCTTTGTCTATTGAAAAAAATCAATAAATCCAGCAAATTCTGGCAACAAATAGCCAGAATTGTGAGTGACTATCATGTGCTCTCCAGGCTACCGTCTCCACCTACTCATTTATATAACCTGTCTGGTCCCTGAGGGCTCTTCTTTCTTTGAGACTTTGAGAATCCTGGTCTAAGGGAACGGCAGTTGGTGCCAGAGGGACCAACCTGGGAATACTGCAGTGGTCTGGTCCAGAGATTTGCTCAGAAGGAAAAGTACAGAATCCTAGGAGAGGGCATTGCTAGGAAACTTCATTTTAGTTTTTGGGGTTTTTTGGGGGGGGGCATAGGGTGAGAGTGGGGTTGGGAGGGGTGTGAGAAAAGACCTGTGTGAGGAAAGGAAATTAAATCAAGCCCAGAAAGTTCAAAAGGAAACAGACAAGTGAAGGCTAGGGAAAAGAATATTCCAAACCTATGATCTACACTGAAAAAAAGAGCAATACACAAAAGCCCTACAGCGGGCCTTAAGCACATTATTCCAGGCATGATAGAAGTCCAGTGGAACTGAAGAGTAGACAGTGAAAGGAAATGGTGAGATCTGAGCAAGGATCAGATAGTAAACCATTTAGGAACTGTATGTGGGTTCACCCTATATTCAGTGAAAAAGCCCTGAAGATTTAGCCAGGGGAATAACATTATTTGATATTTGTTTCATTGGATGCTGTGGCTACTGTGAGGAAGAAAGGATGGGTGGGGTGGGGCAAGAACAGTAAGGGTGAGAGCAGTTAGGAGTATACTGATATAGTGCAAAGGATGTTGGCAGCCTGGACAAGAAGGAAAAGGTAGATAATTCAAGAGATGTTTTGGAGGCAGCATCAGTTGGACAAGACATTCTTCTCTGTAGGCAGACCTAGGTGAGATGCCAAATAATAAAAGTCACTTGGTGGGGATAGGAACAAAACCTAGTGAGCTAGGGGCGCCTGGGTGGCTCAGTCGTTAAGTGTCTGCCTTCAGCTCAGGTCATGATCCCAGGGTCCTGGGATCAAGCCCTGCATTGGGCTCCCTGCTCAGCGGGAGCCTGCTTCTCCCTCTCCTACTCACTCTGCTTGTGTTTCCTCTCTCGCTGTGTTTCTGTCAAATAAATAAATAAAATCTTAAAAAAAAAAAAACCTAGTGAGCTATAAATTTAGTTGCATGTTTCATATGTCCAAAATCTTCTTGGGATGCCTGGGTGGCTCAGTTGGTTAAGCAGCTGCCTTTGGCTCAGGTCATGATCCCAGAGCCCTGGGATTGAGTCCCGCATCACATCGGGCTCCTTGCTCAGGAGGGAACCTGCTTTTCCCCCTGCTTGTGCTCTCATGCGTTCTCTCTCTCTCTCTCTCTCTGATAAATAAATAAATAAATAAATAAATAAATAAATAAATAAATAAATAAATAAAATATTAAAAAAGAAAAAAAATCTCACTGCAGGCACCTACAACTCTGCCTGCTGGATTCCTCTGGACCCAGGAGCTTTCCTGAGTGCAAACACACCAGAAATGAGGGGAATCTATGCCCTTGGGAGCATTTGTGAAATGATGTAAAGAAGTGGATGGGTAAACTTGTTTCCTCACCTTGGGGTGAAACAACTTTGAAGTATGTACAATACTGTCTCCCAGAGGTTCTCCAGCAACATTAAGCCCCAGTTGCCCTGAGTGATAACCTGCACATTAACTTCCTCCCATCCCAGCCTCGCTTCTCCACACCCCTACAGGAGCTTCTTTGGATCATCTCCTAAATAACATACTGAAATCCTTGCCTTAGTGTCTGTTTCTGGGGGAATCCACCTAACAAATTCCTCCTGACTATTTTCTAAAGATATCATTTTATTTCTCTTTTTAGAAAAGTTAATAATTCCTACTGCTTCCCAACTTTTTAATGTCATACTACAAAGATTAAATCATATTCACAGAACACTGGGGTAAACTTATAAGGAACTAGATGAAAAAAAATCATTACATTTCCTTTATAATTAACTATGGTAAGAAAAATTAAAAACAGTATTTGGAAAAATTGTATTGATTTTGGCTAAATATTCAAATAAAATATTTTTAAATTTTTCATAAGAAACTTGAGCATGTTTCTGTGATTATCTTTTTTTTTTTAAAGATTTTATTCATTTATTTGAGAGAGAGAGCACAAGAGCAAGAGAGATTGAGAGAACAAGAGGAAGGAGGAGCAGAGGGAGAAGCAGACTCCCTGCAGAGCAGGGAGCCCAACATGGGACTTGATCCCAGGACCCTGGGATCACGCCATGAGCCGAAGGCAGACGCTTAACCAACTGAACCACCCAGGCGTCCCCTTTTATTCTTTTTTTAAAGATTTTATTTATTTATTTGAAAGAGAGTATGTGTGTGTGAGTAGGGGGAGGGGCAGAAGGAGAGAGACAATCTCATGCGAACTCCACACTGAGCACAGAGATGGATGCGGGGCTCAATCCCACGATCCTGAGGTCATGACCTGAGCCAAAATCAAGAGTCAGACGCTTAACCGTCTGAACCACCAAGGCACCCCTGTGAATATTACCTTTTTGACATTGGGTTTCATGATGAAGTAAAATATATATTTTCTGATTAAAATTTATTAATCATAATCTTTTCAAATTCTTGGTAGTCATACCTATAATTGATACACCAGTAGAGAAGTTTTGTCCTATACATCACAGTGTAGACATGCTAATACATCTATAAACTATACCCTATAATTTACTTTAAGATCTTCCACCTATAATTTAAACCTTACTGTTTTCAACTCCTGCTTTTAGGACTGGGTTAACTTCCTACTATGGGTTGATTTCACAGCTTACTCCCTCAAGTTTCTAAATTTCCAAGAGTTCAGGAAAATAGTCACCAAAATTCCAAGTAGTGACAGTCATACTATTAATGGTTCATGTTAGAACTTTTATTTCAATTCAGCAATTCTTATTTGTGTAAATCACAGATGTTGTGCTGGTCTCTCTTCAAATTTCTTATAAACATATTAAGAAGAAAGTCACAGGAAGTTCTAACTTGTCCTGCCTTACCTCCCACCATCTCTTCATTCCCAGCCTTGTACCAGGCAATACTGAACTTCTCACCCTTCAACTCCCTCCTTCCCAATACTGAGATGGATGACCTGTCCCTCCTTTTCCCCACTTACTTAATATTTATTGAGTACCTGCTATATGGTAGGTACATTCCTCAGGTATAAGGAATATAAAAATGAACAAAATAAAGACCCCTTTTCAGTCTAGTGGACAGAAAGCTGACAATAACACACAAACAAATGTATGTCACATGGTGATTTAAGTGCTATAAAAAAATACAAATTATACCATGCTGATTAAAAGAACCCTATTCGGGATGCCTGGGTGGCTCAGTCGGTTAAGCGGCTGCCTTCGGCCCAGGTCATGATCCCAGGGTCCCGGGATCGAGTCCCACATCGGGCTCCTTGCTCAGCAGGGAGCCTGCTTCTCCCTCTCTCTCCTTCTGCTTGTGCTCTCTCTGTCAAATAAATAAAATCTTAAAAATAAATTAATTAAATTAAATTTAAAAATAAAATAAAATAAAAGAACCCTACTCAAAAGCATTCATACTGATACCATTTATGTTAATTTCTAGAACAGGAAAAACTCATCTAAAATCTATAGTGGAAAAAAATCGTAACAGTGCTTGCCTCTCTAAAAGTAGAACCAGGGATTGACTGAAAAAGGCACTTGAAAGAACTTTCTTGGTGATGGCGATATTCTGTATCTTGATAAGGGTTTGGGTTAACTGATACATGTGTTTGTCAAAACTCATCAAAATGGAAAAAAAAACTCATCAAAATGTACAGTTAAAACTTGTGCATTCATTTATTTCTATGTAAACTTTACCTTAAAAACTTTAAACAAATATTGAACTCTAGTTAATTATATGCAAGCTGAGGTGTTGAAAGGCAAAATGTACTGATACCTGCAATTTATTGAATTGTATTTAAAAAGTAGATGAATAGAAAGATGAAGAAAAATGAGATAGAGCAAGCAAAGTAAAACACCAGTTCTAGAATCTAGTAGTGTTTATATGGGATGAGCTAAGCCCTGGCCCAACTGCAGTACTCAAATGCATTCCTGATGTTCATGCTATTTTCTGGAATGTTCTTTTCTCCCAAATTCACTCTTGCCCCTCTAATCCATTCACACTGCAGCTATAGAATATATTTCAAAACACAAATCTAACCATGTCACTCCCCTGCTTAAATCCTTTCATGGGCCTCCACTGCTCATCCAATTAAGACTAAACTCACTGTTTAGTCTTATTTTTACATAAGGTCTAATCCCATCTACTACTCTCCCCTTGCCTATCCACATACCCAAACACAGGGGCTGTCTTTCAATTTCTTGAACCCATTCAGTCAATGTTTTTGAAAACTACTCTAGTAGAGTAGAAAACTACTCTAGCTAACTTAAAGATGATGGGGCTGCCCTTGGTACCATTCCCAAACCATATGAATCCTGTACTATCCAGGCCCTCAACCTCATAATTACAGATGGTTAACAGTAACTCCCAGAACAGAAGGGCCTGAACTCTTTGCATTGTCAAAATCAGCTCTTCCCACTAGTAAGAGGGACATGGCTGTAAGAACCCACATGGACACATGCATCCCACATTCTCCAGTGTCTTGGCCTCCAGCCAGATGAAAGCAGAGAAGTGCTAGTTCTCCATTGGCTGGTACATTTATTCATTCATTCAACAAGTATTTCTGAGCACCTTCTACTTGTCCAACATTGTTTTAGGTACTATGGCTACCCACAGTGAACAAAAAGTTCCTGCTTGCAAAGAGCTTACAATCTAGTGGGGAAGGGAAGATCATAAAGAAGTATACAGGTCACGTGAGGATAAATGCTATAAAGAAAAAGCAGTATTGGGGCACCTGGGTGGCTCAGTCGTTAAGCGTCTACCTTCGGCTCAGGTCATGATTCCAGGGTCCTGGGATCAAGCCCCACATCGGGCTCTCTGCTCAACGGGAAGCCTGCTTCTGCTTCTCCCTCTCCCTCTCCCTCTCCCACTCCCTCTCCCACTCCTCCTGCTTGTGTTCCCTCTCTTGCTGTCTCTCTCTCTGTCAAATAAATTTTTAAAAAAATAAAGAAAAAGCAGTATAGAAAGTGATGAGGGTATTTTGTGTATTATGAAAGGCCTTTTTTGAGCACAGACCTAAAAGAAGAAGTCATGTGGATATCTAGGTGAAATGGGAAATCATTGAAGGATTTTACTGTTCTTTGAAGATTTATTTATTTATTTATTTGACAGAGGGAGACACAGTGAGAACAGGAGCACAAGCAGGCGGAGTGGGAGAGGGAGAAGCAGGCTTCCCGCTGAGCAGGGAGCCCGATGCGGGGCTCAATCCCAGGACCCTGGGATCATGACCTGAGCTGAAGGCAGACGCTTAACCAAATGAGCCACCCAGGGGCCCCTCATTGAAGGATTTTAATCAGAGGAGTGACCCTTTTTTTTGAGCTCTGCCACCACCAATATATGTTTAGGTGACGTATTTTTAAAGGATCATTCTAATTACTTCATGGCACCAAGATCTTAAAAAAAGGGAATGGTTTACAATTCTGCTGTTTCTTCAAACCTTAATGTCTGTATCCATTCACCACTGAGAGTGTCTCCTCTGTATTAGGCAGGGAGCTAAGTGGTAAGGATAGAGAAGTCAAGCCAGACACAGCTCCTCCGATTAAGAGTCTTTTAGTCTGGTGAGCATGGGGCCAACATACTTTCACATTTCACAGACTTACCTCTGAGCTATTCTACTCTCCTGAGCCTGTCAGTATCCTTCCTGCCAATCCTTCACATACTGACCTAGCTGCTCTACATCAGACTGGATGCCCAGTGGCATTTTCCTGACCAGGGTTTGGCTCCTCTTGGCAACAGATTTGTATGGCTACACTTTTACACTATTCAGGCAACCCCAAAAGCCTCCTACCTTGTCACTTGTTTTGTCAGCAAAGCTCCATCTCTGCATATCAAAGTTACACAGTTTAATGAAATTTACTCTTTCTTTCTACACACATAGAATAACATAACTCTAAATGATATCATTTGTAACAAAAGTTTTTAGCCACTCTCCAGAGGGCTTTTGATACAGAAAAGACCTCACTTTCTACCTATGTGACTTCTCCCTGATGTCTTACAGAGGGGGGATACGGCGAATGTGATTGAAGAGAAAAAAGAACAAAAACATTTTTTGGAAAAGGTAGATTTAGCCTCTCTGTGGTAATCTAATACTTTACTAGACCCTTGATTCTCACTTCTCAGAATTCTCACCTCTATATAGTCCCTCCCCACACTGACTCTGGACTTGGTCAAGGGACAAGCTTTGGCCAGTGGGACATTTACAAGTACAAGCCTTGATAAATGCTTGCATATTATGGCCTATCCTCTTGGGGTGTCCTCTTCAGAACCCAACTGCCATGCTGTGAGAAACCCAGCTTAGCCATGTGAAGAGATCATGTGAAGGAAAACTGGGGTCCTAGCCAATCACCCCAGCTGAGCTCCTGGCTAAGAGACAGCATGTGAATGGTCCAGCTTGGAAGGACCCTCCAGCCCTAGTTCAGCCATCCCAGCAGTCACCACGCAGGAAAAGATGAGCTATGCGTGCTAAGCCTTGTTCTGATCGCAGAATCTTGAGCAAATAAATGACTGTTGATATATTTTGGGGGCAGTTTGTCCCACAGTATTAGATACCCAGAACACCCTTTTCTTTAAAAAAAATAAAATAAAATAAGGGGCACCTGGGTGGCTCAGTCATTAAGCGTCTGCCTTCGGCTCGGGTCATGGTTCTGGTGTCCTGGGATCGAGCCCCGCGTTGGACTCCCTGCTCGACGGGAAGCCTGCTTCTCCCTCTCCCACTCCCCCTGCTTGTGTTCCTTCTCTCGCTGTATCTCTCTCTGTCAAATAAATAAGTTAATTAAATCTTAAAATAAAAGAGGCACTGTTCCACTGTCTGCTGGAATTCTTAAGACTGAAATGTATAAACTTCAGGTCAAGGTTCAGCTTCCCTAACAAGAGAACTGCCTTATATACTTGTGTAATTGTTAGCTTAATGTCTGTGTCCTCATTCATCTGTAACCTCCATAAGGGAAGGGATTATGTCTGTCATGGTCAACATCGTCTCATTGACCTAGAAGAGACCCTAGCACATAGTAGGCACTCAATCAATATTTTAGTAAATCAATATTATGTTGATTTACTAGCTATGTTAGTTCCTGTGTTTGAATAAGATAGTAATTCTTTGACCACTGTTATTTTTAGCAAACACTTCTACAATGTTTACTACCTGTAGATACCTGTACTTTACATCAACTCATTAACTATTTAGTCTTCACAATAACCCTATGGGCTAGGTACTATTATCATCCCCTTTTACAGATAAGGAAACTGAGGCACAGAAAGGATAAATAACTTGCTGGGCGCAAGACCAGGATTCAAACCCAGGGAGTCAATTTCCAGAATCCATATTCTTAGCCACTACATTATCTCTCCCAGATTCCTATCCTAAGTCTGGCAGTGCCATTGCTGTTGAAACAAGAATAAGGTGACACATCAGAAGAGGAAGAGATCATTGTGATAAAGACATCGCTGTGACTCTGTAGATAGAAAGCTGCACACAGAGACGAAGTTCTTGCTCTGAAACACCTTTAAAATGTCAGTGACATCAGGAATGAGAGGTGGTGACATCCTCCAGGAAGACCCTTATGCCAGGCCCTACCCCCAAACTTCCAACTCTGCTAGCTAGAAGGACTAAACACCAACCTGTGAGCTCAGCTCAACCCCATTCACCCTACAGGGCTGGAAAGAGCTCTAAGACAGTGGCTGCTAGGTCAGCACTGAGTCTCTTTTAATGCCCGTGCTACTAAACCTATGACTGGGTCTTCCTGATGCTCAGCACAGAAACCGATGGCAAAGGCGCACCCTGGCCTCATCACAAGCCCTACCTCTCCTTAAAGGAAAGCCTGGATGTGGAAGTCTGGATTTAAGCCAGCAGCACTCTCAAGGTCACCTGCAAACTGACCTCCCAGTTAGATGAGTACAGTACTTTCTTAACCCAACACCACCACTACCACCACCAGCAAGCGTGTATACACACACATAAATGCCTCTGGCCTCACTCCCATATTTGGAGAAAACATAAAAAATTTAATGTTAAAATACTGAAATGGGTGGTGCAGTCATTTAGGTGTCTGACTCTTGGTTTCAGCTCAGGTCATGATCTCAGGGTCCTGGGATGGAGCCCCAGGTCAGGCTCCTAGCTCAGCGTGGAGTCTGCTTGAGATTCTCTCTCTCCCTCTCCCTCTGCCCCTCCTGCTCGTGCTGTCTCTCTCTAAAATAAATAAATAAAATCTTCTAAAAAAATTACTGAAATGGCAGTTTAACCCAAGAGTAGAATTATTTCATAACTGCATTGCTAGATACCTACAAAAGGTGTGCAGAGTTGGGGAGCAGGATTTTAAGTCTTGGAAATTAGAGGGGCCTTTCTAGAGAGAGTCTTCTCCATTTGACAGTCACTCAGCAAATACTTTTTGCCCCCTGCTATATGCCAATAACTAACTGTGCTGGTGCAGGAGATAAAACACCGTGAAGCCATGATCTCTGAGACAGCCCCCCGCTCAGTGAACCCACTGAATCTCTGTCAGGTGTGCTGCCATCCGGCTGTAAGAGGCATCCTTGTGAACTGGCCGCCCTGCCAGTGATGCTGTCAAGGACACTGCTCCTGATATAACACACTGTTCTCTTAAGAGCAGCCCCGGGAAACAGTCCAATCTGATCTCAGCTCAGGGAACAGTTTTACTTTTGCAGAGTAATGGGTTTGTTTTTTTATCAATGGACACCATGAACTGCAGGACCAATGAGGCTGTCAGCTTAGAGATAAATTCATGGCCCAGCTGTAGCAAATGTGAAGGTCATTCCTACATGCACTTTTAGCTTTGTCCCTGTTTCTGTTTTGTCTCTACCCATGTTTTTATTTCTTCATTCTCTGCACTTTTAATTTATGGCATCTTGGGGGGGGTGGTTTTTTGTTTTGTTTTGTTTTTTGGGCTCCTCTTGTATCCTTAGAAATGGCTATGAACACTTCTGGAAGAAGACATCACTGTCAATGTTTATAATACACTATACACATATACACATATGCTATGTTAGAGGTGGGCTCACAGCATGATGTGGGAACACAAGAGAGCTTATAATTCTGTAAAGAGCATGAGAGAAGACCTTGCATAAGGATCGTGCTTGCTTGAGCTGATTTTGTTTGTTCTTTGTTTTGTTAAGGATGTTGTAGAGTTTATTGATAATGTGACAAGCATTAAACAAAATTAAGTTGCTGCCAAGTACAAGATACTAAGAAAAAAAAAATTCTCACAGAGATTTTTATGTCATTTCATGGGTTCATGGAACATCACAGATATTGTTTACAACCACCTGAGGCTGCTTCCACGAGTTTCCTCTCATCAAGTTTTTTTTTTCTGACAAAAAGAGGATGGGGACAAACAATTTATATCTACGTCAGAATTTATGTGCAGAGAAGGAAATTCAGATGGAATATCAAAATAAAATTGGAAAATACTTGATTGCAAAGGGAGGTGATAAATTAAAATATTTACCTACAAGATAATATCTACACAAAATGTTATCAACTGGATTATTCAAATAAAGGAGGACAAACAAGATTTAGGAATTAAAATGATCGAGATCAAAAGTCTCAGTTTGGAGGGGATATTAAGAATCATTCAGTTCAGTTGCATACCTGTGCAGCAGTATTGCTCCTTAATTCTTCATTCCATGTTGCAGGTAGACCCCCAGCCTTGGACTTTCCCTGGCTGCCTGTGTGAGAACAGGGTGAGAAAAAGAATAGTTGCTGACACATTGTTTTAAGTGTGCTCGATCAGCAGATTATTTTTAAATACACTCAGTTTGAGCTCCTTTTCTTTTCTTAAAAAAGAGCTCTATCGATATAAAAACTCATATTGACCCACTGCATACAGAGGACCTCAAAAAAGAAAGAAGTCAGGATTACATGGATGAAGCATTCCACAATTTACAAAAAGACAGCAATAAACATGTTTACATCCTTTCATTCTTCAGCAGTGCGAAAAATTACAACTGTCTTTCTTCACGTTAGAAAAAGAGAGAAATAGAAAAGGTAAACCAGATAGACTCCATGACCTCTTTCAGTTATCTACAAGGCCTGGCACTTTAAAGGGGATACTATTCTGTCTTTGCATTGGGGAAAATTATTGACTTTTAACTTAGAGGGACTAAAGAGAATGCATTACTCTTTTTGCCCCTCTTCCTATTAGAATTTTTTAAAAGCGTTAGCAGTAAAATTATCAGGAAATTGCTCACTGCTAAGACAAAAGGCTACTCTGAACTCAGCAGCTAGTCACGCTGACATTTCCTGGAGGAGGGCAGCCCAGGCCCGCAGAAAAGCCACCGCAGCACTAAGCTGGACGCTCCACGAGGGCAGGAACACCTCTGCTTCTTCACAATGTTAGATATTCAGCTCCTGGCTTAAAGTCTGGCACAGTGCATATTCATTTATTCACTCAGTAAATATTTATTGAATAACTACTCTGTGCCAGGCAATGTTCTAGATGCCTGGGATATACCATAAAACAAAACAAAGATTCCTGCCCAAGTGAAATTTTAGTTCAATTGGAATAGGGGTACAGAGAGAAGAGACAATAGGTAAATAACAGGTTATGTCAAGAGTGCAGTGGACACAAGAAAAAGTAGAGCAGGTAAAGGGGGGATTGGGAAGTGCTGAGAAGGAACAGTAGATTGCAATTTTGAATAGGGTAGACACTGTGGGTCTCGTTGAGAAGGTGACATTTAAACAAAGCCTTGAGGGAGGTAAAGTGCTCAATAAACATTTGTTGATTATAAGCAGGGAGCCTGCTTCTCCCTCTCCCTCAGCCTGCCGTTCCCCCTGCTTGTGCTCTCTCTTTCTCTGACAAATAAATAAAATCTTTAATAAATAAAGGAATTAAAGCAAAATTAAGAAAGCAGAAAAGTATAAGGCATGTTCAGGGGATGATGAGAAAACAACTTTGAGAAGGTAGACTATTAGAGATGAATCTGGGAAGGAGGTAGGAGGCTCACTAAGAAGGGCCCTGGGTGCAAAGCCAAACGATATTGATTTACAAAATTTAGAGTTTATGAAGAACTCTCTTTTATGGTCTTATTTATCATATCTCCAGCAAAGTTAATTTCATCTCCATTTTACCAATAAGGAAACTATGCTCAGAGAAGTTTAGTAATTTTCCTGAGATCACATAGCCAGTAAGATGCAGAGCCAGAACTTAAACCTGACTTCCAACTTCAGGCTGTCCCTACAGCCGTGTCACCTCCCCCAAGAAAAAGTACAAAGGTAGTAGAAAGAGAGGAGAGTTCTAAAATACACAGTAAAATACATAAATGATCACATGCCAGTTATCAAAAAACAGAGATAGGATATAAAAATAAAATCTAATATAAGCTTTTATTTTTTTAATTTTTTAATGTAAGTTTTCAAAATTATACACTCTGTAGAGCAACCAATAGATTGTAGGTGCACAACAAAAAATTAAAAGACAGTAAACTAGGGCACCTGGGTGGCTCAGTCAGTTAAGCATCTGTCTTCAGCTCGGGTCATGATCTCAAGGTCCTGGGATCGATGCCCGCATTGAGCTCTCCGCTCAGTGGCGAGTCTGCTTCTCCCTCTCCCGCTGTGATCTCTCTTTCGCTCTCTCTCAAATAAATAAATAAAAATCTTAAAAAAAAAAAAAAAAAGACAGTAAACTAAGAACCTGTTTTGAATCATGCCACTGTGGTTTTAGCAACAGAAAATACGTGACTACAAATATATTTCTACCTTAGCCTTTCTTTTTTTTTTTTTTTTTTTTTTAAAGATTTTATTTATTTATTTGAGAGAGAGAAAGCATGAGAGGGGGGAGGGTCAGAGGGAGAAGCAGACTCCCTGCTGAGCAGGGAGCCCGATGCGGGACTCGATCCTGGGTCTCCAGGATCATGACCTGAGCTGAAGGCAGTCGCTCAACCAACTGAGCCACCCAGGCACCCTACCTTAGCCTCTCTTTTTACTACAAACTTTCCAGATTGATTTTCTCTTACAAACACAATAATACTTTGTAATTTGCTTTTCATTAATAAAAAGTATTATTTCTCAATTATGTAAGAAATACATGAATACTTTCTTTAAAAAGTTAAAGTCCCTAACCTCAGAGATAAGTAAGCAGTACTATCAGATTGGAGTGTATCCCCCATTTCTTTTTCTATGGATACTTGTCTATCCAAGTGCTTCCTGACTACATGTGAGGGTTAATATGTTTAAAACTGAACTCACCATTTTCCCCTCAAAGCTAACCAGGTCCCCTGATTTCCTGTGTCAGTAAATGGCAGCACTAATCAGAAACTTTACATTCCATATTTTATCTGCCCACTCACCTATCATATCTGATCATCAATCTATTCCTATAAGTTTACCTCTATAAGGTCTGGTGTTACCAGACTCTCTTCTCCATTCTCACTTCCACTGCTTTAATACTGGTTCTCCTTACCCACTGATTCTACTACTGCCCAGCCAGGTTCATGGCTGTGTGACCCGTGCGGTCACACAGGGTCTCACACTTAGAAAGGCCACATGCTTGGTTTAATGCTCTGCTAGCACAGTCTTAAAATTATTAATAATTTTTTTAATAAGGGGTCCTATGTTTTTATTTTGCACTGAGCCTCACAAATTATGTAGCCAGCTTTATACTACTCTAATAGCATCCTAACTGGTCCCCATTTTCCCAGTAAGGCCCTGCTGCAACCCACCCTCCACAACTCTGTAGGGAATTAAAACGAAGATATTCCATTGGAATTAGGTCAAGCAGTACATGGCACAGAGGTCTGCCAAATTTGAGGCTGAGAGTTCTGAAGTATGACTTTAAATTGAAAAGGTGAATTAATGAAGAATTAAATTTTGATATAACCCAAGAACTAACCCCATTATCTGTGGATACTTTTTGCATTACAAGTACTTAGGGAAAATGGCCAAAGTAAACACAACCCTCTGTGAAGCCAGAGTGGTGTAGGGAAAGACAACAGGCTTTGCATTCAGAAAGACTGAGTTCAAATTCCAAACTTGACCACTTTGGTGGTGGACTTTGGGCAAGTTACTCAAATTCTCAAATTTTTATTTTCCTTTTTTTTTTTTTTTTTTTAAGATTTTATTTATTTGACAGAGAGAAACATAGCGAGAGAGGGAACACAAGCAGGGGGAGTGGGAGAGGGAGAAGCAAGCTTCCTACGGAGCAGGGAGCCCAATGCGGGGCTCGATCCCGGGACCCTGGGATCATGACCTGAGTCTAAGGCAGATGCTTAACAACTGAGCCACCTAGGCGCCCCTCAAATTTTTATTTTCCTATTGATAAAATAGAGAAAATTATCTGGTAGGACTTTTGTGAGACTCAAAAAATAATAGAGACCCAGTTCAGTTCAACAAACAGTTACTGAATGTCTACTCTGTGCCAGACCATGCCTTTATGCCAATGACATCAAGATGAATGACTTCCTTCTCAAGGATACATTATGGAAAATAGGAGGTGACTGAGGTGAGGAGTAACTTTATAATGGAAAAACCTAACAAATGCTACCTCACCAAGTGTGATCAGGTAAACATTGATAGTGATAAGTCAGGTTCATAGTATGTACCTTGGATATGATATAATGAAACTAAGTACTTTAACCCTGTGGTCTTACTCCCCCAAACCCACTGTAGGACCAAACTAAAATGGAGTCACTTATGTCAGGGACAAAATGGAGATGGTCAATGCAGGCATATAAGGGAAACTTAACTTAATCTTACAGGAATTTACAGTTCTTCTCAGAAATCAGCAAGTACATCAGCCAATCCCCAAATGCTAAGTCTGTTCATGCCATCTTTGGACTTACTCATTCCCTACTCAGCTTACCCTAATCCAAACAAGAAAGAAGACCACTAGGCAACCAATCATCTGAAAAAACCAAGCAAGTTCCACATTTACCCCATGAAAAATCCCTTGGACTGTGGCAACTTGAAACTCATTACTCCAGTTGCCCTGAGCTCCCCAGCTTGCAGGCAGAAAGCCTTGCAACAAACTCATCTTTCTGTTTTGTTTTATTCAGTGTGCAGTTTGGATTTTGACACTATAAACCCAGTCTCACCATGAGAAAAACATTAGACAAACCCAAATTGAAAGACGGAGTCTACAAAATACCTGGCCAGTGCTCCTTAAAACTGTCAAAGTTATCAAAAATAAGAGGGGCGCCTGAGTGGCTCAGTCATTAAGCATCTGCCTTCGGCTCAGGTCATGATCCCAGGGTCCTGGTATCGAGCCCCACATCGGGCTCCCTGCTAGGCGGGAAGCCTGCTTCTCCCTCTTCCACTCCCCCTGCTTGTGTTCCCTCTCTCTCTCTGTCGAAAAATAAATAAAATCTTTAAAGAAAATAAGAAAAATAAATTTTAAAAATCTGAAAAACTGTAACAGTTAAGAGGAGTCCAAGGAGACATGAGGACTAAAAGTACTGTGGTATCCTGGATGGAGTTCTGAACAGAAAAGGGACATTAAGTACAAACTAAGGAAATTCAAATAAAGAATGGGGCTTAGTTACTAATAATGTATCAGTATTGGTTCATTAGTTGTAACTACTGTTATCATTTGAACACGCTGAAAATAGGGAAAACTGGATGCCAGCTATAAAGGAATTCGCTGTACTATCCTTGCAACTTTTCTAATCTTAAACCATTCTAAAATAAAAAGGGTATTTAAAAAAATAAAAACTGGGGGTGCCTGGGTGGCTCAGTCGCTTAAGCATCTGCCTTCGGCTCAGGTCATGATTCTGGGGTCCTGGGATCAAGCCCCACGTAGGGCTCCCTGCTCCCTACTCCTCTGCTTCTCCCTCTCCCCTGACCCTCCCCCCTGCTCATGCTCTCACTCACTTTCTCTCTCTCAAATGAATAAATTAAAAAAAATAAATTAAATAAAAAAATAGGGTGCCTGGGTGGCTCTGTCGGTTAAGCATCTGCCTTTAGTTCAGGTTATGATACTCAGGGACCTGGGATCAAGCCCCTCATTGGGCTCTCTGCTCAGCAGGGAGTCTGCTTCTCCCTTTCCCTCTGTCTCTCAAATAAGTAAATACAATCTTTAAAAATAAATAAATAAATAATAACAACTGGAAGGGTGAGGGGTTGCAAGGGAGAATAGCTCATAAAGAAGATAAACCATGTATAGTTATAAAGAGAAGAACAAGACAAATTGGTGATACTCAAAAAAAGTATTTCCAAAATATGCAATGGAAAAAAGAGTCTCTTCAATAAATGGTGCTGGGAAAATTGGACAGCCACATGCAGAAGAATGAAACATGACCACTCTCTAACACCATACACAAAGATAAACTCAAAATGGATGAAAGACCTCAATGTGAGACAGGAATCCATCAAAATCCTAGAGGAGAACAGAGGCAGTAACCTCTTTGACATCAGCCACAGCAACTTCTTTCAAGACACATCTCCAAAAGCTAGTGAAACAAAAGCAAAAATGAACTTTTGGGGGGCGCCTGGGTGGCTCAGTTGTTGGGCGTCTGCCTTCGGCTCGGGTCATGATCCCAGGGTCCTGGGATCGAGCCCCACATCGGGCTCCCCACTCAGCGGAGGCCTGCTTCTCCGTCTCCCACTCCCCCTGCTTGTGTTCCCTCTCTCACTGTCTCTCTGTCAAATAAATAAATAAAATCTTTAAAAAAAAATATGAACTTTTGGGACTTCATCAAGATAAAAAGCTTCTGCACAGCAAAGGAAACAGTCAACAAAACAAAGAGGCAACCCACAGAATGGGAGAAGATATTTGCAAATGACACTACAGATAAAGGGCTGGTATCCAGGATCTATAAAGAACTTCTCAAACTCAACACCCAAAAAACAAATAATCAAGTCAAAAAATGGGCAGAAGACATGAAAAGACACTTCTCTGAAGAAGACATACAAATGGCTAACAGACACATGAAAAAATGTTCATCATCATTAGCCACCAGGGAAATTCAAATCAAAACCACATTGAGATACCACCTTACACCAGTTAGAATGGCAAAAATGGACAGGGAAAGAAACAACAAATGTTGGAGAGGTTGTGGAGAAAGGAGAACCCTCTTACACTGTTGGTGGGAATGCAAGTTGGTACAGCCACTTTGGAAAACAGTGTGGAGGCTCCTCAAAAATTTAAAAATAGAGCTACCCTATGACCCAGCAATTGCACTACTGGGTATTTACCCCAAAGACACAGATGTAGTGAAAAGAAGGGCCATATGCACCCCAATGTTCATAGCAGCAATGTCCGCAATAGCCAAACTGTGGAAAGAGCTGAGATGCCCTTCAACAGATGAATGGATAAAGAAGATGTGGTCCATATATATAATGGAATATTACTCAGCCATCAGTAAGGATGAATACCCAACTTTTACATCAACATGGATGGGACTGGAGGAGATTATGCTAAGTGAAATAAGTCAAGCAGAGAAAGTCAATTATCATATGGTTTCACTTATTTGTGGAACATAAGGAATAGCATGGAGGACATTAGGAGAAGGAAGGGAAAAATGAAGGGGGGGGAATCGGAGGGAGAGATGAACCATGAGACTATGTACTCTGAGAAACAAACAGGGTTTTAGAGGGGAGGGGGATGGAGGGATGGGTTAGGCCGGTGATGGGTATTAAGGAGGGCATGTACTGCACGGAGCACTGGGTGTTATACGAAAACAATGGATCGTGGATCACCACATCAAAAACCAATGATGTATTGTACGGTGACTAACATAACATAATAAAATAAAATAAAATAAAAATATTTCCAGCCCCACTAGGTCCCACAGTCAATTAAAAACTAAAGGTTTCAAGAAATATAATTTATACAAGCATAAGAAACAGCATTTTAGCTGCAATTTACTTTCCATTTTGTGCTTTCCAATAAAAATTTTCTCTTTTTAATCTAAAGAAAAGAGTATAGCAGTAATTCTACACATCGAAAACTGGACTCATATTCGCCCTCCCCAATTCTGCCCCACCACAGCCTTCTCGTCCTCCTCTTTCTGGGCCTCCTATCTCAGGAAGGGCCTCCCCAATCATCGTGTTGCTCAGGCCAGAACCCTGGAAGTCAGCTATGATTCCTTCTCCCTCACCTCTGCAGCTGGTCACCACGAGCTGCAGATTCCACCTCTATGTTTCTATTTCTATTTCTCTCCCTCTCCATTTCTATTATTTAGGCCTCACCACTTGTGATCTTATCTCCCACAATAAAAGCTTCCCAAGAATCCATCTTTCACATCAGCACCAAATGACTGTTCTAAAATGTAAATATGATCAAATCCCATCTGTAAAAAAGGGTTGCTGTGAGGATTAATATATGACAACATTTGTAGAAAGTTCAGCACAGTGCCTGACAGGCACTCAGAAAGAAAAAAGTCAGCTCGTAGTGGTTATATTACCATCCTCCCTAGAATCCTCCAGTGTTTTTTCAAGATAAAAATCACACTACTAGCATAGTGCTCAAGCCCTAATGACTTGGCTTCTGCCATGCCTCTAGCCATTTCCAGCTACCTCCTTGGACACCTGTAATCTGGTCACATGGTTGGGGAAAGTTATGAAGCATACCACTGAAATAAAATAAATGGTAAGACAAGAGACCATTCATGATAACAACCAAAAAGACAGTGTTTAGTAACAACTTCAAGAAGAAATGATCAGGACCTACCTTTTATTTATTTATTTATTTTTAAGATTTTATTTATTTATTGACAGAGACAGCAAGAGCAGGAACACAAGCAGGGGGGAGTGGGAGAGGGAGAAGCAGGCCTCCCGCCAAGCAAGGGAGCCCGATGCAGGGCTCGATCCCAGGACCCCGTGACTATGACCTGAGCCAAAGGCAGATGCCCAACGACTGAGCCACCCAGGAGCCCCAGGACCTACCTTTTAAAAAACAGCAACTATAAAACACAATAAAGGGAATATGCAGCTGTATGCATAATATACCTTGTTCACAGGTAGGAAGATACAACCTTATAAACATGTTAAGTCTCCCCAAACTGACTAATGTATAAAAGCACTGTAATTGTAATCACAATCAAAGTCACATTGGGATTTGGGGGGAATTGGCCAGAAATATTCTTAAATTCATCTTGGAAGGATAAACATACTAGAAAGTGCCAGGAAAAACTATAAAAAGGAGGAGCAGTGAGGGGAACTAGGCCTCCCAGACATTAAAACGCATTTTAAGGAGCGCCTGGGTGGCTCAGTCAGTTAAGTATCTGCCTTCAGCTCAGGTCATGGTCCGAGGATCCTGGGACCCAGCCCCACATCAGGCTCCCTGCTCAACTACGAGTCTGCTTCTCCCTCTCCCTCTGCCCCTCCCCTGCTCATGCTTGCACTCTCACTCTCTCAAATCAATAAATAAAATCTTTAAAAAATAAAAAAATGCAGGGCGCCTGGGTGGCTCAGTCATTAGGCGTCTACCTTCGGGTCATGGTCCTGCGGTTCTGGGATCGAGCCCCGCATCAGGCTCCCTGCTCAGAGGGAAGCCTGCTCCTCCCTCTCCCACTCCCTCTGCTTGTGTTCCCTCTCTCGCTGTGTCTCTCTCTGTCAAATAAATAAATAAAAATCTTTTAAAAAAATTTTAAAATGCATTTTAATGTAAATTTACTATGTGAGAAAAATGGCATTTCACATTAGGCAGGAAAAATAGAGTATTAAATCAGAAAAACTAGCTCACCATTTGAAGAAAAATAAAACTCAGTTTCTTACAAATAATCCTCAGCACTTCAACCAAAATCAATTCTAGGTGGAAAAAAGATTTAAATGTAAAAAATGGAACCATGAAAGTACTACAAGAAAACCTGGGAGAATACGTTCATAATGTTGGATTGGTGAAAGCTTCCTAAGCATAACAAATGAAGAAGAGGGGAGAGGGGGAAAGAATGGAGAAGAAAAGAAACACAAAAGCCAAAAAAGGAAAAGGGTAGTTACTTACTACAATTTTAAACCTGCAGTTAAGTTGACCCAGCAATTTTAATTCTAGATGTCCATCTTACAGAAATACTGGCATGAGTGTCTACAGCTATATTTGAGAATTTCTCTGCAGCATTGTTTGTAAAACACTGGAAATTGCCAAAACGTTCATCAATAGGGGAATGGTTAAATAAATTGTAATACCTGCATAGTATATACTATGAAGCCGTTAAAAATAACAAGGTAGATTTATTTATTCTAACATGGTAAGATGACAATAAATTAAGAGAAAGGGACAAGTTACAAACAGCATGTATGATATGATACCATTTCTTAACCCCCCCCAAAAAAACACACAAACTAAATTATTGCTCATCTTTTTGTATTTTATATAAATAAGAATGCTTAAAAGTGCTAAGTTCTCTTACTGAAAAGTTAAAATATTCATAAAGACATATTTTTAGCATCATTAAGTTTCTATGAAGGAAAAATATTAGAACATATGTAATGATGTTCTTTAAGGCCACCAAGAATTACCTAACTTTGCTGTTGGGGTTACAAATTACCAGTTCAAAGCTTGAATTGGGAGGAGAGGATTTTATACTTTTTTAAGTTTAATTTTTTAAATAAGTCCTACATTCAAATAGGTTAAAAATCCCAAAGTTACAAAATGGTATATTCTGAAATGTCTCCCTCCCATTCTCCTCTCACCAACATCTACCTCTCCCCAAAGGCAACCATATTACAAGTTTTTCGGTATCCTTGAGAAATATTCTATACACATCCAAGCAAATAAGCACATAGTCTTCCTTTTCTTTTAAACCAACTTTTATGCCCCTTATTTTATTTTTAATAAGGAATTAAGCTCACTTAGCTTGCAGGTTTTAAAAGGATTTTTGCTATCACATTTCATAGCTTTATGTTGACTTCCATCTTTCTCAAAGTTGTATGAATTTCCATTGGATTCCTGAGGCAAAAAGAAACATTAAATATAGTAATATTTAAGAAATACTAGACACAGTAATATTTACTGTGGAAACTCTCAGTTGAAGTGATTTGATATATATTCTACTTATTATTTCATATGCTTAACCAATGTGAGATTAACAAACGCACTGTTTATAGTATGATAAAGTCGGAATTTTACAACTACAACGCCTCAGAACACATGAACAAACTTGTCATTGTTTACTGTTCTCTATTAATTATGTTTTTATACTTGCTGGTCTCTTGATCTGGAATACTCACCTGGATGTGCAAGGTTCTGCTACTCAGAATCTCAATACTCTTCCTTTTCCTTTATTGGCATTTACAACACAACTCGTCCTTTTTTTGTGTGGTGAGATCCTTAAAGGCAGGAACATGATTTAAACGATTTTTATATTACCAACCCCTAGTGCTCTGCCTGCAGTATTAGACTTCCGTAAGTGTTGGTTAAAGAAAAAAAAGTTTATACCACAGGCGATAAGCTGAGATGGTAACCTCTAAGATTGTAAAGATTAGGTGCCTCTCAGTCGAAGCAAGAGCAGAGAAGTGAAGAAGTGCATCTGGGAAAACTGCTGATAGCTTGGTGTAACTAGGTGCACAGTTTAAATAAAAGAGATAATGCTGAAAAAGTACGCATCAGGATGCATTCAGGGTAAAGTTCAAAATCCTGAGCTTAGCAAGATATATCCAAGGGTGTTCCCCAAATAGCTCTGAAGCCTAGCCTACTGCCACCAGCTCCCTTAGCTGTGGCAATATCCAATTACTTGCAATTTCGTAGAAGTATCACATTCTTTCACCCCTTAGCCTTCTCTTGTGCTTCTTTGTTGGGAATGTTTTTCTCCCTTTAAAAACTCAGCTCAATGGAGGTTCCTCAAAAAGTTAAAAATAGGGGCACCTGGGTGGCTCAGTCGTTAAGCGTCTGCCTTCGGCTCAGGTCATGATCCCAGGGTCCTGGGATCGAGCCCCGCATCGGGCTCCCTGCTCAGCAGGAAGCCTGCTTCTCCCTCTCCCATTCCCCCTGCTTGTGTTCCCTCTCTCGCTGTGTCTCTCTCTGTCAAATAAATAAATAAAATCTTTAAAAAAAAAAAAAAAAAAGTTAAAAATAGAGCTACCCTAGACCCAGCAATTGCACTACTAAGTACATACCCCAAAGATACAAATGTAGGGATCCGAAGCGGCACCTGCCCCCCAATGTTTAGAGCAGCAATGTCCACAATAGCCAACCTATGGAAAGAGCCCAGATGTCCATCAACAGATGAATGGATAAAGAAGATGTGGTCATACATGATGGAATACTACTCAGCCATCAAAAAAAAAAATGAAATCTTGCCATTTGCAACAACGTGGATGGAACTAGAGAATATTATGCTAAGTGAAATAAGTCAATCAGAGAAAGACAATTATCATATGATTTCACTCAGATGTGGAATTTAAGAAACAAAACAGAGAAACATAGAGGAAGGGGATAAAAATAAAACAAGATATAATCAGGGAGGGAGACAAACCTTAAGAGACTCTTAACCATAGGAAACAAACTGAGGGTTGTTGGAGAGAAGGGGTGTGGGGAATGGGGTAACTGGGTGATGGGCATCAAGGAGGGCACGCAATATAACGAGCACTGGATTTTCTAAACAACTGATGAATCACTGAACTCTACCTCTGAAACTAATAATACACTATATGCAATTGAATTTAAATTTTTTTAAAAAAATGACATCTTAGAAAAGAAAAAAAAAATCTGTTCAACTACTTTCCCACAGATGCTTTCCCTATTCCATCAGATTTGATATAGGAGTGTCTCCCCTGCTGACCTCTATCTTGTGGTTCTCTCAAGTTCGTTGATATGTCTGGTTCCCCATTAAAATCTAATGGGCTTTTTCTACTTTGCATCTCCAGCTTCCTTGGCAGTAGATAAATACTCCCATGTTTAGTTTTACTGAATATGAGACTCCATTTTCCATTATGGCCCCCATCCCAACATTTTAAAGTGTAAGGACTCACTTTGCAGACTGTAAATCCAAGTTCACAGACTGGTAGGGCTTAAAATTTAGATCAGTTAAGACGATTTGTTAGCCACTCTTGGTGCCTCTCACTAGCCAACAGGGTGAATGCCAGGCCAGGAGTCCAAGGCCCTCAGTTTGCACCAAAGTATTCCAAACACTTCCCTGTGCCCAATGTGTAGGACACAGTCGGGGCCAAGGCAAATAACATACGTACAGGGGCCTGGACTTGCACAAAGAGCTCTTCCCACTTGCAATTTGGTGGATTACAAGGCCACGGACTACGCGTGAAAAGGAGCAAGATCAGAGGACTGTGAGATTGTCCAGAACAAGACACTTCTTCCTCGGCGGGTTCCCAGAATCTCGGGGCTGAGGAATTAAGCGAATTACAAATGCCCGAAGCGGCAAAAGAAAAGCCGGCAGGGAGGGAGTACGGCGGGGCTTTGTTCTAAGAGGTTCCTGTTCCGAACTCAGCTCCCGCATGGAGCTCGGTTCCCAAGCCCTCCCCGCCGTCGCAGGCGGCGGAAGCGGCTGCGACCCTGCGGTTCGGGAAACCGGGGTTGGCCCGGCACTGCACCGCTCCCGCCCGAGACTTCCGCACCCTCTGGCCCACGGGGTGGAGGAAGGAACTCCAGAAAGTTCCACGAGCACCAGAAACCCAAGCTTGCACCCACCCCCACAAGGCCCTTCGGCAAAGCTCCTCCCAGCACGATTGCCCACGCGCCGTTGCCCAGGTAACCGCGGGGCGGTGGCAGCGGCGAAAGGGGCGGGACTTCCGTCGAGTGACGCGCCTGGACTCGGCTACAAAAGACGACGGCTGCGGCGCGCCGGGCGGAACTTTCCAGAACGCTCGGTGAGACGCGGAGGAGCGGCGGCTGCCCGAGCTGCGCCCAGCAACGCGCTCCTTCCCGCTCCCCCACACCGGCCTCGGCCCTCTCACCGGTGAGTTTCAGTCCTCGCGCTTCCCCTTGTCCCAAGGCCGGCGCCATTGTTGGCACGGGGAAGCCGGATGGAGCCGCGGTCGGAGGCGGTTGGCTTCGCGTGGGCGGGAGGGTTGTCGGTTCCTGTATCCACGATTCTCTTTTTGGGAGGGCTGGTGTGGCGCCGCGGCAACCTATCTCCGGCACGCGGTGAGTGGGCCCGAGACGTTTCCTGAAGCATTCTCCACTCTCTGTTTAGCCCGAGGTCCCCAAGGATTTGCCACCTTCGGGTTTCCACCCGCCCCCCTCCGTGCGCGCCCCCGCGTCCCCTCCGCCCCAGCTTGCTGGGGGTGGGCGACCATGCGCGCACGCGCGGAAGGAGCGAGGGGCGAGGGGCTGTGGGGGGGAGCGGGGCGGAGGCTGCGGCCGCTTCTCCGGTCTCCCTTCTCTTTGTTGAGGGCTGGCTGGGGTTCTCCCACCTCTTCGGTCAAGGTGGGAGGAGGAAAACCTTAAAGGTCTGCACCTAGTGCAGGGGGAAGCCTAACGACATGTAAACTACGCTGGCTTGTGGGAGCGAGAGGGGTTCGGTGGTCAAAGTGGAAGTGCTGTTAAGTTCCATGATTGAGAAACATCTTTGGCGGGGGAGGGGAGCTTGCCCTCTTGTGCTTTTAATCAGTTTCATAAACCAATCCGTTTCCCCCTCCCCCGTGCCCAAGTGCTTTTTTTTTTAGGGAGTGTATGGCTTATCAGATTTACCAAAGACAATGATAACGTAATAACTAATAGACTGAACCTATTGGTGCTCTTTTTGATCACTGCTGTCAGTACTGGAAAGAGAAACAGGAAGAATCCAGATAATAGTGGCGGTAGTATGGAGCTTTCCTGTGGGAGAGGGGGAACCAACTGCTGTAGAAGGCTTTTGAATTATTCCTGATAATTATTAGCTAATACTTAGTTCGTTAGAATTTATGGCTGAACTACCAAAGGAATTGTTACCTTCTCTGAAGTTTGGGGAAGGTGGGTTTTTTAAATCAGATTTGGGGAAGAACAGATTTCTTTGCCATACCTCTGATTTTGGCTAATTAAAATTTCCAGTTGAAAGTCCGTTAAAACTTTTTTATTTCAGGCTGTAGAAAATGGTGAAAGAAACCACTTACTATGATGTTTTGGGGGTCAAACCCAATGCCACCCAAGAGGAATTGAAAAAGGCCTACAGGAAACTGGCCTTGAAGTACCACCCTGATAAGAATCCAAATGAAGGAGAGAAGGCAAGTGATGTACTCGTACTCTTAAATGTAGCTGTGTGGTTCTTTGCCAGGTGTATAGTACTTATTACAACCTGACGATAAGTATGTGTAATACAGTGACTGCTTTGCAGCACTTTTAAGTGAAATTTCTTTTTTCTCAAACAGTTTAAACAGATTTCTCAAGCTTACGAAGTACTCTCTGATGCAAAGAAAAGGGAATTATATGACAAAGGAGGAGAACAGGCAATTAAAGAAGGTGGAGCTGGTGGTGGTTTTGGCTCCCCCATGGACATCTTTGATATGTTTTTTGGAGGAGGAGGAAGGATGCAGAGAGAAAGGAGAGGTAAGAGTAACCTAGTCCACATGGAGCAAATTAAAGTAGCCCTTGGTGAAAGCAAATTCTAGAGAAATTATCTATTTGAAATGCTTGTTTACACGTTGGTATAATGTTGCAAACCGACGTAAACTGCCACTTTGATTTATGATGTAGTTTTTTTAAGTGGGATTGATGTAGCCAGAAATAGCTAGGCCAATCAAGTTCTAACAAGTAAACGCTTGTAAAGGTCTCCGCTACATACGACTTCAGGAAGGTTATCAAGCATTAATTAAAGGAATAGAGTATAGGACAAAGCCCTTTTTAGAGCTCTTTTTTGATCCCTTCCTCCGCCTCCCCCACAGCCTTGGAGTTACATGGCCTTGTTCAGTTACAAGTGAGTTAAAGTTAAGAAATTAAAATTTTTTCAAGGTCATATATAGCAAGGCATCAGTAGAGTCAGTAATGGAACACAGGTTTATTAACTCCAAATAGGTTATGGTCTGTTTAATCTTGTTTCTGCTTTCTTATTAAAATTGTGCCCTTAACACTTAACAGAAATGTGGTTATGGGATTTATTTTAGAACGATTTACAATCATAGTTAATTGTTTAGGATGATTTCTCTCACAGAAAAACAAGCAGTTTTTATTTAGAAAAAAAAATTTAAGGAATTGACTGGCAAACTTTGACTTAGATTAATGAAAGATTTTTTTTGTTGTGATACTGGAGGATAATGTAACCACACTAAAGGAGTTTTTGTTTTTCTTCCCTGTTTTCTCAAATCTATAAAGCTAAAGTAAGAGGGGCAGTTTCTAGCATGCCAGAACCAACTGCATGGGACTGTATCTGATACAGAACCAAAGGTGGAGCTAGGAACAAAAGGGTATAGTTAATGGTGCTTCACACTTGTTTGGGAACTAAAAGTATTCATTAGACATGTGCATATAGGAGTGAGGGAGCTTTTTTCACTTAGGCATAAGGCAGTACTGTTTGGTGAGTAAACGTCACTGTGGAAGAATCACTAAACAGGAACTTACTAACCATTGGCAGGTGATTTCATTTCTGTAGCCTTTGTGTCCTTTTGCAGTCTCCACCTTCCACTTCACATTTTAAGATGAGATATGGCACTCCTTTGTAGCCTCTGGCCACATTTTACTTTAGATTAATTCAAAACAAAAATTCCTCTATATGTGGTAGCCTTACTAAGGTGCTAAATGGCCATACGTGATTAGCAGTTACTGTATTAGATACCACGGATATAAAATATTTGTCACTGCAGGAAGGTGTATTGGACAGCACTGTATGAAAAATACAGTTTTTAAGTACTGCTGTCCCCAAAAGTAAGTGTGCTACTCTTACATCACAAAGAAGTGGGAATTGATAGATTTATCCAGTCTCCATAGAAGACTATCTGCTTCCCTGGCCAGTCTTGCTTAGTTGGAACTTAGGGTGTTGAAGAATTTTTGGATGAAGTAATTGGCCGTATCATTATCATACTAAGTGAAAGATTCAAAGAATGTATTAGAAAAGAGATGCAGTTTGGATTAATTTGTGAAACCTGATGTTTAACATTGGTTTTCCCAAGTGATTTTGCAGTTGAGGTTTTTGATTGCCATAGTTTGTAAGATGGCCACAAATATGTCCTTAGGCAAATTACTTAACTGTTACCCAATTTTCCTCATCTGAAATTACATCTCAGTTTGAGGATCACAGGTGATAATGTGACCAACTTCCTTGTACGTAGTAGGTGTTCAACAGATGTATCCTACTGTTTTTAAAGTGCAATGAACACAAATATAAGAAGTAACATTTCAAATTTTTAATGAGCAGTGTTTTGTTTTAGGTAAAAATGTCGTGCATCAGCTCTCAGTAACCTTAGAAGATTTATATAATGGTGCAACACGAAAACTAGCTCTGCAAAAGAATGTGATTTGCGATAAATGTGAAGGTATGGTCTTTTAACACCTCTAAGTATAACTGAAAATGAAACAAACTTTTCTGGATATATAAAACTGACAGTACACTACCTAAATCTTGCAGACTGAAAGTATGAAGAAAATCTGAATCTACCACCTTGAGAAATACTAGCAAAATACCACCTTTTTTTTTTGTTGTGTATGGTTTTTTTGTTTTTGTTTTTTAAAGATTTTTTATTTACTTATTTGACAGAGAGCAAGAGAGGGAACACAAGCAGGGGGGAGTGGGAGAGGGAGAAGCAGGCTTCCCGTGGAGCAGGGAGCCCGATGTGGGGCTCGATCCCAGGACCCTGGGATCATGACCCGAGCTGAAGGCAGTTGCTTAACTGACTGAGCCACCCAGGCGCCCTTCGTTGTGTATTTTAAATACAATTGGGATCAATCGAATTTGGTGTCTTTTCCTCAACATTGTTCAGAGGTGAACAGTTTCTGTTCTAAAACTTTATCGTTCTAATGGTTTCAGAATCTGTAATATGGTTTTAATAGTGTCCTCTTTTTTTGGACACTTAGCTGTTTAGACAAATTCTTGGCTAAGAACCTCTGGTCTTTTTTGTAAGTTATTTGTTGGAAATGTTCTTTTCTAAAGAGCGTACGCTTTAAAATGTTCCCATCTCACAGATAAAGTGGTCGTAAGAATGGTGCTTTGGGAGCACGTTTCAAATAAAATTCTGAATTGGCACTTTTTGGGAAGACAGCCGTCAAAATGTCAGTAGATAACTGAAGCTGATGGTGGCTATGTTTTATCAATTATAAGAAGGCTGAATTGTAGACTTCTAGGGCAGAATTCCATCAGATCTTGGAAATTAAATGTAGTATGTAAGAATTCATTTAAAATATTTGTTGTTGTATCTAATACTAAATTCAGACATTTCTTTTTAAAACATTCAGGCAGAGGTGGTAAGAAAGGAGCAGTCGAATGTTGTCCCAATTGCCGAGGTACTGGAATGCAAATAAGAATACATCAGATAGGACCTGGAATGGTTCAGCAAATTCAGTCTGTGTGCATGGAGTGCCAGGGCCATGGGGAACGGATCAGTCCCAAAGATAGATGTAAAAGCTGCAATGGGAGGAAGATAGTTCGAGAGAAGAAGATTCTAGAAGTTCATATTGACAAAGGTGAGTTCTGAGCCATTTTCTTAATTTGAATTCTTGAGTGCTGTGGCAAGTTTATTAATACTACATTTTGTAATTGTTAAAAACTATCCTTAATAGGTTTTATGTATGATGTTATCACCCAGGGATAACTCTTAGCTATGTAGTAAATGCTTTTTCATGCCAAGCTTTTGTATGTTTTTAGGGAATACTTAAAGGATCTCCTCACTTAATATAACACTGACATCAGCAAATGATGTTCCACACTTAATTTTCTTCTATTAAATCAGTTCTTCCACCTTTTTTATTGCAATTAACACATTGTTAATTTTCTTGGGAACTGCTAGATTAGGGGATATACCTACCTTTTTTTAAGCTTTTATTTTTAAATGATCTCTACACCCAACATTGGGCTTGCAGTTAGAACTCTGAGATGGAGAGTCACAAGCTCCCTGACTGAGCCAGTCAGGCACCCTGGAATATGTTTGCTTTTAGGTGAAGAATTCAGGGGGGGTCTCAAAGATTTCCTTAATTTTTTAAACTAATGAGCATGTTTCATTAATCAATACGTAAGAACTTAGATTATGAATACATGGTAATGTTCTTCAGACTTCACTAACTTAAAATGAAACTAGTATTGTGCACTGCATATTGGTGGAACTATTGATAGTATGAACATTATATATTATTACATACATTTACATTAACTTAAGCTCCTGCAATAGTATTCTTCCATGTGAACCATGGTATTGACTCTCCCTTCATTTTTTCCTGCTTAATTGGTTCATGTTTAGTATGTCGGTAGGACATCCCCTTTTGCTACCAACAATATGTGTTTTGGAGGGCATTAGTGGCAAGTGAAACCATTTTTGCTGTATCTACCTACAGTCTTTATAGTAGTGGAACAACCAGTAAAACCTAGTTGTTTAATTGCTTCACCACTGTAACAAGACAGTTACTTGGCTTCACAAATGATTAAAGGCTGTTTAGTTTTGTCAGTGTATAATACTGATACTGTGGTTTAAGTTCTTAGTATTTTAGAGGTACATATTGAAATATTATGTCGGGATTTTGCTTCAGAATATGGGGGGGCATGGGTGGAGGTATAACACATGAAATAGTAGTCATGAGTTGATAGCAGCTGGATCTAGTTTGAATATATAGGGATTCATTGTAGTATTGGCTACATATGTAAATTTAATAGTTTCCATAACGAGTAAAACAAAGTTCTTGTGTGGGTCACCTCGGTGATCATTGGTTCAGGAGATAAGGATATAAGTAATGAAATTGAAATAATTAACGTTTACGGTTAATAATGTTTGCCAGTCAGCTGACTCAGTGGCAGTGTGGGCCTTTTATTTAATAGTCAAAACAGCCCTGATGTGGTAGGTCTCTGGGAAAGTTGGTATTTTTTTGGAAGGTTATGCAACTTGCTTTCCCAGGGTAACCCAGCGAGTAGTAAATAAGAGCTCTAAAATGTGGAACATCATCTGTTTGCCTCTATAGAGTTTGTTCTCTACTATGATCACTTTCTTCAGTAAGAAATCGGACTGATTTAATCATGTGGGCATTCTTAGCCATTTTGGTAGATTTAGCATCCACAAAGACACGACTTTTTTTTCCACACAAACGTGCATCAGTGTTTTTAAACAGACTGATTCTGGCACTAGTTGGATGTTAAACAAGAGTATAAAATCTTTTGTTTTTAGGCATGAAGGATGGCCAGAAGATAACATTCCATGGTGAAGGAGACCAAGAACCAGGACTGGAACCAGGAGATATTATCATTGTTTTAGATCAGAAGGACCACGCTGTTTTTACTCGGTAAGAACTTTTATGAACTACTCAAACTGACCTCTTGCATATTTTTTTTCTAATGAGCTTTTCATTACTTTAAAGACATTTCTTGGAAATACCGTAGAAAAGTATAGTAGGAGAGAGTTGGGTTATATATGATGTCTTTTCTAAAAGGTAGTTAACCACTGTTTTAATAAGCAAAAAACGGAAAGGATCAGATTTGGGGTTTTTTTCTAAACTTAGTTGTTACCCAACCTGGAATTTGAAGGATGTGCTTTTATTACAGGTGTTTTGTATGAATATAAATGGATGGGTTAGGCGATACATCCCTAAACAGTCTTTGTATAGCAGTTAATTTGAAATAACCTAAAACTTTGCCTTTCAATCATGAGTTTGTGATATGTTGGGTTGTTTTTAACTGTAAACAAATGTGTAGAACTCTGTTGAAAACTAAGTATATAAATTTATATATTGCTGTGAAATACTGTTTATGAAGAGCTGAGCGTGAAGCACAAGAATGATTTAGCAATTTGTTAAATATCTATCCCTTGCTAATTTAAAGCATTGGATGAGAGTAGGGTTCCAATAAATCTGTTGGGAATGACCTCTGAAGGAACTGGTTTTGACTTAACGAAAAAAACATTCCCACAAATGTCTCAATGGAAAATGCTGTCATTTGAGGTGAATCTTGTTACAAAGAGTTTGGAGTACTCGGTAAGATATTTTACTAATACAGATTGGAAAAGAAAGTCTAAGCACAAGTAGGGAGTGGGATGAAGAAACAGTTTGGGGATGGTAAGTAGTTGAGGCTGCCTAGAATGTGTGGATGGATTCTAAAGTCTTGTCCAGGAAACAGTTGGCAGGGTCCATGTATATTGGCTGTTTGGAGAACGGGGAAAGAAAGGACATCTTCGTGAAAGATACCTTACACTCTTGCTGTTAACACAATTGCCTGCCATGGTACTTCTAATAATTGGTGATTTGAAAGATGTAAGCATATGTCATATTGACATTGATACAGGCGAGGAGAAGACCTTTTCATGTGTATGGACATACAGCTGGTTGAAGCACTGTGCGGCTTTCAAAAGCCAATATCTACTCTTGACAACCGAACCATCGTCATCACCTCTCACCCAGGTATGATATTTGGATGGGCTTGTCTTTCTGTTCTAGTATTGTCATGATCTGCTGTCAGCTGGTACAGGCACTGAGAAAACTGGTATTTTACTTGGTCAGTTACATATCTTTCTTGGGAGCTGAGCTGAAATTGTGTAGGGTATTGGGTCTTTTTGGAAGCCTCTAAAAAGGTAATGGGATTGCCTCACATAAATTCAGTGAGCTAGAGGAATCTAATTCCTCTAACAGAGGAATCTCTGTTGTTTATTTTCCCCGCCTCATAAAAATGTGACTAAGGAAAACTCGGCTTCCGTGTTTTTAGGTCAAATTGTCAAGCATGGAGACATCAAGTGTGTGCTAAATGAAGGCATGCCAATTTATCGTAGACCATATGAGAAGGGTCGCCTAATCATCGAATTTAAGGTAAGCTATAAAGTACTCTAGGAATACTGGAGAATGATTAGCTTATTTAAACTAACGACAGAATTACATTTCCGAATGGTAAGGTTCATCAGATTGGTATTCTCTCTTGTCCCAGGAAGAAATAAATTAAGCTAATACAAGGCTATAATTGGGATCTTAAAAGTTCAGCAGAAGCACTCAAAAAGTGCCACTACTGTGGCTTTTTGGCAAAATACTACAAAGCTTGGTTTGCTAATAGGATGGTTTATAAAGCAACCCTCAATCATTTTTTTCAATCTTAAATTGTCTGGCTCTTGACCCATAAATACAGCTTTTATTAAAAACATTTTGGGAAGATGCCAAGGGAAGTGTGCATTTTTGATAACAAATTCTGGTGACCATGTAGTTCAAAATACTATTTTTTTTTTTCTTTAACAAAGTTTTATAGAAATGGGAGAATTTTGTTTTAAAAAACTTGGGCAAAGAAAGGACTGCCTTTTTGAGGACAAACAGCTTTTAAAAAAATAACTGTTAAAAGGAATTAGTGTTTCAGGATGGGTTCTCATGTGCTGAATAGAACGGTGATCATCACAGTGCAGTTTTACTAGGGTAATTTTTTTAATTGTCTTAAATTCTAGTTCAGGGTACTAGGTAGATACATGCTGTGCCTTTTAGAACACATGTTCTAATTTGGGATTGGCACATTGACCACATGTTTTTATGGGGAGAAAATGGATCAGTGGTAATATATCTAAGGAGCTAATGAAGTATATCAAACTGAACTTACAGTAGAGATTTCTTTTTATAGGTAAACTTTCCTGAGAATGGCTTTCTCTCTCCTGATAAACTCTCTTTGCTGGAAAAACTCCTACCTGAGAGGAAGGAAGTAGAAGAGACTGATGAAATGGACCAGGTAGAACTGGTGGACTTTGATCCAAATCAGGAAAGACGGCGCCATTACAATGGGGAAGCCTATGAGGATGATGAACATCATCCCAGGGGTGGTGTTCAGTGTCAGACCTCTTAATGGGGCCAGTGAATAACACTGCTGGCATTTTATATGCAGTAGTGAATGAGTGAAGGACTATAATCATAGCTCACTACTTGCTATTGTTTTTGTTTTAATATTCAACTATAGTAGTGTTTTAAAAGTTAAATGAAGAATAAACTCAAATATAAAAGCTCTGACTTTGCCCTGTATGTATGATGACTTCAGTGTGCAAGATAAAGTTTAATACTTGTAAAAACTACTTTAAAAAAAAAATCTCCCCTAGCATTTGTTAGGCCATACCTTGTAATCAGTTTCAGCTCTATGTATATGAAACAGCTCAGACTGAAATGCTAGGTGTATGTATTGACTTCGGTGTATGACCCTTAATTTGTTAAGCTATGAAGTTAAAACTTGTATTTAATTGGCAGTCAGACAAAGAATTTGTAGAGAAGTGTTGGTCTATAGTTAAGTGGGATTCATTGTGATGCCTCTGCATTTATTGCCTCAACTGTTACTTGAAGATGGCATGCTATGTAATTTGGCCTGTGGTATCATTGATAGAAAGGATACCTCTAAAGAAGAGGTTTATCATATGCTGCTGCTTGAGGGCTTGCACTTGTAGAACTGCATTCCCTTCTGCTGTGCCATCTTTTTTTTTTTTTAAATATATATATATATATATCCTGGTTACACTTTCTTTCCTTCTCTTTGGACCATGATAAGCTTCAGACTAGTGACTTCGGGAGCAGGGTAACTTAGAGTGAAGAGACATTTACGTGGAGACGTTAATTTGCATGTATGCGATAGGAAGGTGTTTTTTAGGTATGTTACAGGCTTACTTTAAACCATTTAACTTATGCTCCGAAGTAACTGTAATTTAATGTTGGTAGTATAGCAAATTATGATGAATAGCTTTAATTGTATGTTTAAAAGTCATGTTCACAAGCTTAAATCTGGGTATCAGAATTAAGCAAATGAAATGTATGAATGTCTCCTTAATATACTGATTACAAAGCATTTCCAATGTGTCACTACAGGCTTTTTTTTCCCCTAGATTAAAAGCATTGGCTTTTCACTAAGTAAGATAGGTGATTTCTCATTTAACTAGTTAAATGGGTAATAGAAAATGCTATTTAACTACAGTTAAATGTTAAACAAGAGCGGGGAGTGAATGAGGGTGAGGGGTGAGTAATGAGCCAAAAGGGGTTTTAAAAACTTGGCAAACACTGGAGAATGTGAGAGGTTTTCCTATTTTCTGGTTCTGCATCTCCTGTAATCAGGAAGCTTAAACATTTCCAACCCAGAAGTGATCCATGTCGGAAGTTCCCCTCATAGAGCACACTTGAGTTAAAAGGAGAAACCAAAACCTAGTCTGTAAGAGTAGTTCCCACACCTTCAGTGGTTTTTGTCAGTAATCCTAATTGACAACCTTTATTCTTAGATTGTCTTTTTTTAGTCTCTACCATACAGCTACCCTCATGTTTAGATATGATGGCCAGGTGCTCAGGAAAGCATAACAAAGTATTCAGAAACAAAAGTATTCAAAATAATGGCTGTGAAAAATCTTAAATTTCTGCAGAAATTTATATTAAATGTATATTGCAATACATTTAACATCTTTTAAAAGATAACATAAGGCTTTCCACCTCAGTCATGAGGGGAGTATAAATCGAAACCACAGTGAGCTACCACTTCATACTTACTAATCCAAAATGAAAACAGGTGAGAATGGAGAGATTGGAACTCTGTACCTTAATTGGTGAGAGTGTACAATGGTGTGTCTGTTATGGAAAAGTTGGGCAGTTCCTCAAAAAGCCAAACAAGGACTATAGGACTAGTGTAGTTCCCTCCTTGGCTAAGTAAGATACTTGCTGCCAGTGTTCATTACAGCATTCACAGTAGCCAAAGGGGGAACAAAGTCATGTCCAACTAATGGACAAAGCAGATGTGATGGTGCGTGTAAAGGTGACAGACACAGAAGGACAAATTATCGTGTGCATACAAATGTATGTATGTACTTAAAATTAGGCACATTCATAGAGATCAATTACCAGGGGCTAGAGGGGAGGAGGGGAATGGAGAGTTAGGGCTTAATCATTTGTGGTGATGAGAAAGTTTCAGATACACAGTGATGGTTGCACAAGGTTGTGAATGTTATTTAATGCTACTGGATTATACAGTTAAAAAGTACATTTTATGTTATATAACAAAAATCTGAAAAAAAAAAATCACTAAAAGGAAATAGGTAATCTGGAGAGGCAGAAACAGTTTGTAGTCTAAAAACTGCTTCTCAGAACTTTGACACAGTCTGACCCAGGAACACATGTGCATCAACACAAGTGCAGTGCCTGGCCCCAGCACTAATGCTTTCTCTGATGCTTCCCCCATCCATTCATACTTAGAACAAGAAAGTCCTACGAGGATGCCCCTGGCACATGGTGGCAGATCTTCCTGTACGTGACATTAGCATCAGATCTTTTCTGCATGTGGTACTGGTTCTCAATCTTGGCTACATTTAGAGTCACCTGGGAAGCTTTAAAACATCTGAGTCCCCCCACCCCACCCCCAGGGATTTTGATGTAATGGAGCTGGGTGTAGCTTAAGCATCAGGATGGTTATGAACAGCCAGTGTTCAACACTGCCACCATGGGGGGCATAGTGAGGTTAACTACCTAGGATAGTAATGGCACTGCTAAGAGAATTGCTGGGGAAGGGCAAATAACGGCAGCCGTTGATAGCTGAGACCAAGGGAGCTCCCCAGCTTAGATGGATACAATTTCTTTTTTGAAATAATGTGGGGAAATGTGTATAGGATCTAAAAATACAGTGAAATGAAACTGCTGGCAAGCTACAGCACTATAAAAATGTCCTTTTAAGAGTTACTGAAGTCCTGGACCTTCATCACTTAATTTATGGTTATCTCCTCCACAATCTGTGAGACAGAACAAGAATCAAAACACCTACTCTGTTCTGTAGGTGGAGAAACTGCCCTCCAGTCTGCTGGTTCTCGAGTTTGAGCAAAGTTGCTGAGCCCCACTGCCACAGTTGCCAATTCCATAGGTCAGGGACAGAAGCTTAGTCTTTCGGGGCACTTCGAACCACTGCTCTGGCAAAAGTGAAACAGAACAGCAAAAACTGGAGTCCCAATTCTTGTAATTCATGCTCTCTTACACTCCTCTTACTGCCTGTGGCCAGTTTAGGTAAATAAGTTGTTAATGGAATATGGACAGATAATCCAAGCATTCTTTGCCTTTTCCCAAACCTGAAGAGAAGCTGAGAGCAGCTGGATTCAAAGAATAAAATTGAGCTTTGGAATTATACCGAGTTTTCAGTGTGTGCCCCATGAGCAAGGTTATGGGAACCTCTGGAAATGTTTCTTCATATGATGGGAACCATAATAGGCTGTACCTCATAAAGTAGTTCTGAGAATTAAATGAGGTTGCTTACATAGGAAGGAAGGGCTCAGTAAATGCTCTTAGTTCTAGTATAAGTTGAAAAATAACTGAAGACTGAATAGTACCTTGAGTTTTAAAAAGAAAAAAAGGCTGCCTTGAAATACCGTCAGATCTTCAGTGATTCCAGTCACTAATGCAACAATTGAATGGGGTTAGGACAAATGTCCTTACCCTTACAGAGTTCATTTTACTGCCATGTACTTAAGTTGTAAGTGCTGGAGGGAAATAGCAGATCTGGTGGCGGCGGCAGAGGACCTCCCTAGGAACCTGACACAACTTGCTGTTTCAGAAGAGCCCAGTTGTCCGTCTCCCCTCTCCCACTATTCGCATGGAATACATTCCAAGACCCCCCAGTGGATGCCTGAAATCAAGGATAGTCCTGAGCCCTATATACATTTTTACCTATACCTACCTACCTACCTGTGATCATGTTTAGTTCATAAATCTGGCACATAATAGAGATTAATAATAATAAAACAATTAGAATATGCTGTACAAGTTACATGAACGTGGTCTCCCCAACTACACTGTACTCACCCTTGTCATGATGAGAGAACATGCCCACGAGAGGAGATGGAGGGAGGTGAGTGATGAAAGCACTGTGACATGGTGTTAGGCTACTGTCGACTTCGATGCTATGTCAGCAGGAGGATCATCTGCTTCCAGGCCACAGTTGACTAGTAACTGAAACCACAGATAAGGAGGGACTACTGTATGCCATTGGTTGCTGGCATCAAGCTCCCATCTGCTTAACCTCTCCTGCTTATACTGTTAAGAGGCCAATAATAAGATCTCTGCCATCTCTTCATAAAGTGAAAAGCCCAGTTGGTGCCATCAGAGACCTCCAGCCTCTGACTGTTGGCTCCAGGAGGTGCACAGCACCCACAGCTGGTAAGGGGCTCCCTAACCCAGGATGCAGGCCAGTTCCAGCGCTGCTCAGCATCACCCAGACCTGGAACAAGGGCACAGAGACCCCACTGTCTGCCTGGAGGGTCTGAGGCCCTCAAGCAGCTGGACAGTGGTACAGACTGGTGGAGTCGAGCCTGGGTGGCCCTTCTCTCACCTTGGCCTCAGGCCCTGGGGCTCCCCTCCTAAGAAAAGCTAGGTGTAGAGTAAGTGCACACACTTTTAACGTTTGTACAAAAGAAGTTGGAGACGTGCACAATAGTTACCTGGGAAAGGCAAAAGATTCATTGTTTACAACTTTTTACATGTTATACCAATTAAGAAAAAATACCTACTTAAATGGCTCCCAATCCAGACTTCTCTCTCCACCTGGTCTCCCAACACGGCAGTGCCTGGAAAGACTACTAACTCGCACCGCCAAATCCCTTTACCCACAGCTCCTGCTGGTCTTTTTTATGGTCAACTCCTCCAGGAAGCCTTTCCTAACTCAGAAGGGCTAATTAAGTGCCCTTCCTACCATTATCAAAAAACTCCCAAGATTTTCTCATATCCCATTTTAAGTACTCCTTTTTTAACTTCAATTTCTTCCCTATTCTATGACAGGAACTGGTCTTAAGCCATCCTCAGTACTAGGTACAGGAACAGACATTTGATAAAAAATTCCTAGAAGGAATAAGTGAACATGTGCTTAGCAGATTCTTATTCTTCATGAGCACAAAGGAAATACTGTTCAAATTCAACTGCAAAATTGACTATTCAACGGTTGGTGAATCCAACATCCTAACAAAAAGGAGTTCTGAAGAGCTGTACAAAACGAAAGGCTTTTATAGACTTGAAGGGGGTGGGAAAAGGAAATCTCCAGCAGAGTGGATTGTTTCATGCAAGGTCACCTTCCTGTAGAAGGGGCCTGTCAGGCAGATTTATCATATAAATACTGAACCTGGTAATTACAGATTGGTTAAAAATTACAGTCCTGGGACAGGCTGAAACTGCAATTTGGGTAGGCAGTAAATCTGGCTTCGCTGGTGTGGGACCTAGCACAAGTGACTCCATTTTAGACTTTATTTGTGAGAGCATGAGCGGGGGGCGGGGGGGGGGGAGGGTAAAGGGAGAGGGAGAAGCAGACCCCAGTGAGCATGGAGCCTTACATGGAATCGATTCTGTGACTCGGATCATGACCTGAGCTGAAGGCAGACGCTTAACCAAATGAGCCACCCAGGAGCCCTTGGCCTGTTTATTTTTAACAGTAGCGCTCATTGCCTATTCATGGGCTAAATACAGAATCCCAATTTCTTGAAGACTTTTCTAAGGAATTTTAGCATAAGCTGTTTCCTCTTTCCACCTTAAACTTTTTATGTTAAAACTTAATTTCACTGGGATGGGAGACCAGAATTCATGGATTCGTGGCTATGTTCAACTCTCAAAATGGCCGCAAATGACATTCTGTCAAAAGGCATGTTTAAAGATTTATTTGGAGTCAGAGCTGGGGAGCGGGGGAGGAATCTCAAGCAGACCATGTTCAGCACAGAGCTGGATGTCGGGCTCAAACATAAGGACCCTGAGATCATGACCTGAGCCGAAATCAAGTCGGACACTCAACTGACTGAACTACAAAGGCACCCCCAAAAAGCCGCAGGTTTAATGGCAAAAGGAAAAAAATTCGGGGGAATATGATTGGGGAAGAGTCATTTCTTAGTGCTGCCAAGGATTAATTCAGCCAATATTGAACATTATTGTGCCAAAGATCAGGCTGTATTTCAATCAAAGTTAAATTATAACATTCTAAAACTTTTTTTAAAACTTTCCCCATTAGTTTGTACCTAATAAAGGCTAAAATTAAAAGGCCTAAGAGGCCCAAACAAATAAGGTCTCAATTTCTTGAAATGATCCCTGCACAGCACCTTCAACATCTACATCAGTGCACTGAATACATCTTTGGTTGAAACATAAAAGACACCCATGTGCAAAGTATTTTCAAGAGTTTTGTTGGCTTTTTTTTAACTGGTAAGGATGCACATAGCAAAAAAAGACTTCTCTAAATCTCAGGTCCTTTTCTAATTTCCTTCAGAACAATAGCACATTTTCAATGCCAAAACTTCAGATGCCAAAACTGAATTCTCATAACGGATCCTGCAACTAGTTCTACCCAGAAGATGGAGATGATAGTCTCTGGAGTTGGCCAGAACACATGAGAAGGCACAGCTAAGAAGAGTGAGTGGACGGTGAGGGCAATGAAATGAGTATCCTATGCAACGCCCGACCTTTTTACATTCAATCTTTCTAAATAGGAACAGACTTCCTGCTGTACTGGGATTAATGCTTTATCCCACCCTCCTCACTTGATTCTAAATATGTAAACTAGATGAGCACTTATTTACATTTAAAAACAAAGCCTCCGAAAAGGGTAAAGTTTATTAACACCTTAAAAAAATGGACCAGCAAAGAGCTACTGAATATGGGATAGTTACTTATTCACAAGTTTTACTGCAGGAGGTACGTTTTAATCACTATTTCAAATCAAAGGAGTACAGTTTTCTTCTAGAAACAGCAGTATTTCACTCTTCAGGTAGATTATTGAAAACATTAAGTGACTACCCCAATTAGAAACAGATAAATGAATACCTTAAAAATATATATAAAAGGGTAACTGCTACTTAAACATGAATTTTCACAAAATTATTCTTGTTCCTAATTCAGACAATTGCTTAGAAAAGGTAGCCTTAAAAAAAAAAAAGCAATACATGTATATGTCTTCACTTAAGTACATGCTCTCAAGCAAGTTTTAAAAGAAAAGTGGAAATTAGGGTTTCCAGAGCTTTAGGAGTCCATCCTCGCTGTAGGTAGCAATCAGGTTCTGATGAGGGTGATGTGCAATACCAATCACATCCTTCTCGTGAACCTGGGAAAAGTAAAGTACTGGGTTAGAGGATATAGGTCTATAAAAATCACCCCGAAGAGGCTTCCAGAGCAGAGTGGGAGGGAGAAAGAGTGAAGCTTCTACTTCTCACCAAAGAAATCGATCCTAAGGCAGCCTTGAAGAGGGCTAAACAAACAAAACAAAAACAAATGAGGCTATCACTCTGCTAGTTCACATTTTTTGTACTGTTTTTCATAATGTGTGAATAATGCTTTGTCCCAAATCACTTTTGCATTACAGCTGATCCTACTCACCATCACTATTTTGTAAATTCTAGGCCAAGACAATGGCTAAGACCAAATGATTCCATCAACTCAGTGAACTTGTATTTTCCAGACCCCTCAGCTAGGCACCCCTGAGATCTGTATGGAGGCCTGACAGGGCAGGTGCATCAAAAGCTCACTCAAGAATCATGTGAGGCCAAGAGATGATTTTCTAACATGGGTATGTATATAATTTTTTATATGTTCATACCACTTCTCCTTCTGGACCACAGAAAACTACATTTTCCCTGTCCCCCTGGCATTTAGTCAGCCATGTGACTGAATTCTAACCAAAAAAGAATGAGGAACAAAGTAACATAAGCCACTTCCAGATGTGAGTCTCAAAAACATGCAGTGTAGCCCTCAGCTAGTTTTTCTCCTCCTGAGATCTTGGAGGCCACATATTCCAAATGACACAACTAAAAGATGGAGAAAGACGATCTAGTATCTGTCACTCTCTGATCCCAGCAGGGAGGATATGGCTAAATCTAGCTAGGTAGACAGGCATGTTCCCTTTTTATTCTCTGCTTTATGTCCACCCATTCTATTCACTTGAAGCTGAGGGCTCACTGAAGGATGACCTTTCCTGAGAGAGGAGGTAATTCCATACCATTACTTATGGGCCCTATATTTTATTTAGTGATACAGTTTTTACATTTTTTATATACCAAGCTTCACACACAGCAGTCTGGAAAAGGTTTACTTCGGAGTTCAGAAAGGCATAAGTATTAAATTTCTTGAGATGGCCTCAAGTCAGTAATACTCACTGTCAGAGTTCTCTCCAGTTTGCCAGTGACTGTGCTAAAACAGTAGAGCACGAAGTCCTCCCCAACACAGTAGATCCACTCACCGCGGGGAGACAGGGCGCAGCAAACAAAATCACCACCTTCCCTCTTACCAGAGCTGAAGCTCCTGACAATCTAAATCATACCATAACCCAAGGCAAAAACAAAACATCTGCATTAGCAGCAGTTTTAACTAACATCTTTACATTGTTAATTCTGCATTTTGGTTTACTGACATTTATAATTAGATCACCAGTTACACTCATCGTGTGCTAAATCCTCTCGCCTGGGAAATATTCCACGGATAAGCTATCTAAACTTAATCATACATCCCAAATTACCAACCCTGCTCTTTAGTCTACTGTCATTTTCCCCTGAAGCAAATTCATTACCACCCAAACAATTTCTAAATCAATATACTACCAGTTCTCAATGCTCTGTGGACTTATACTCCACTGTTTCCTCTAACAGAATGGGATGCTTTCCTCATGCAAGATGGAACTCTGTCTCCAAGACCTTGCTTGCTCTATTTTATACACCACATCATCATAAATCAAGCTGAGTGAAAGCAATCTCAAGAGGTTAAAAGGTTACATACCATATGATTCCATTTTTACAACATTCTCAAAATGACAATAATGGAAAGCAGATCAGTGGTTGTGAGGGTCTAGGGATGGGTGGGGGTAAAGTTTGAGTATAAAGGTTGTAGCATGAGCAAGTTCCTCTGGGGTTATGATAATGAAAACAGTTCTGTATCCTGATTGTGGTGGTAGTTACAAAAACCCATACATCTGATAAAATTTCATGGAACTTGTCGCCTCAAAATGAACGCATGTAAAGACTAGTGAAACCCAAATAAGGTTTGTATTTGAATTAATAGTATTGTATCAATGTCATTTACTGGTTTTTGATAATTGTACTATGGTTACATATGATGTACCAGCAAAAAATTTTATAGTGGGCAACTACAGCTGTTAGGCAGGGAGCCAGGAAATAGTGCAGACCAGCCATCTCAACCATGTGCTCTTTTTTTGTAAGTTAGTTTAGTTAGTTCAGTCAGTCTGTCTGTGTCTCTATTTAATCTCTACACCCAACCTGGAGCTTGAACTCACAGCCCCAAGATCAAGAGCTGCAAGCTCTTCCAGCTGAGCCAGCCAGATGGCCCTCAACCATGGGTTCTAAACTACAAATTTATCAGTGATAAGAGCTAATGGGATGGAGAGACGGTTCCAGACACCACCCCTGGCTCTTCTCCATGCTCAGCAGAATCCCCAAGGGCCCAAGCCAACATTTCAGTAGCACCACAACACATTCCCAGGGCTTGAGACCTTAATCTTGACACTCCTAATGTCCCTGGTGCTACAAAAGTGCCCTGATTACAAATACATATCATGAAGACACTGTTGCCCTTTTCCTATGACTCGAGTTCTACCTTAGATCGTGTGGTAACTAGGAGACGTACTGAGTTAGTAATCCACATACGGTAGCTCCCTTACTCAGACAGGGACTGTTATCAACAACACAGGTTTGAACTGCCCATGTCCACTTACATACAGATTTTTTTAATTTAATGTTTATTTTTTTTTTAGTAATCTCTACACCCAGTGTGGGGCTCAAATTCACAACCCTGAAATCAAGAGTCGCATGCTCTTCTAACTGATCCAGCACTCCATGGATTTTTAAAAAAATAAATACAGTATGGTACTGTAAATGTATTTTCTCTTCCTTATGATTTTCTTAATAACATCTTTTCTCTAAGCTTACTTTATGGTAAGAATACAGTATATAGGGGTGCCTGGGTGGCTCAGCCATTAAGCATCTGCCTTTGGCTCAGGTCATGATCCCAGGGTCCTGGTATCGAGCCCCGCATCGGGCTCTCTGTTCCGCGGGAAGCCTGCTTCTCCCTCTCCCACTCCCCCTGCTTGTGTTCCCTCTCTCACTGTGTCTCTCTCTGTCAAATAAATAAATAAGATCTTTAAAAAAAAAAAAAATACAGTATACACAATACATACAATATACAAAATACGTGTTAATTGTTTATGTTATCGGTAAGGCTTCCAGTCAACAGTAGGCTATTAGTAGTTAAGTTTTGGGGGGAGTCAAAAGTAATATGCAGATTACTGTCCAGGAGGTTGGTGCCCCTAACCCCTGTATTGTTTTGGGGTCAACTATATACGGCTTTTGGAGTGATGAACCCATATTTGGTTACTGGAAGGGCCAGAACCAAGGCATGATTTAGGAATGGCCCACAGGATCCGTGCAGAGGCACTTTCTGAGCACTCACCTGCCCCTGCATGTTCATGATGACCACTGTATTTGATCTGTTACACACCACAAAGTGCTCTGGATTTTTAGGAAGCAGGATCACACTGTTGACAGTGATATCTGTCCCCGCAGTGCTGCCCAGGGATTTAAAGGTATTTGAACATTCTGTGGTCTTCATATTCCAGATCTATAACACAAAAATTTAAGGTGTTAACATTTTTGGGGTGTAAGAATTTCTAAAGTTTGGGGATTAAAAAAATGAACATTTGGTAACTAAAAACGAATAAAACTGACTCAGAAAAAAAAGCTTCTTGATTTTTAGTCCTATCAAATACCTAGCTTTGCCATATACATAGTAAGCACTTATCATGTTTGCTGATTAACTGGTATCAACAAAAGTCACAAGGCTATGATGTTTTCTTACAAAATTTTCCTAATGAGCTATGTATCTTTAAAATTTGCCACGCATCAACACTGCTACTGTCAACCAGAAAGCTATCCTTATCTGGGTATCAAAATAAAACATGGGCTTTTTAGAACTGTATGCTCAGGACTCTCTCCTGAGATTCTGATTTGATAGCTCTGGGGTGGAGCATAGACATGTCCATTTTTAAAAAAGCTCCACAAATGATTCCAGTACAGCTTGAACCACTGAAGAGAAGCCCGTGTTGACACACACATGCGGATCCGTGAAGGAGAAGTCCCTCTCGGACACGGGTAGTACCTCTCCCGGCCCAACGTCTCTTCTGGTAACAGTCCCCATCCTAATGCTTTTCACCTTGCCCTTCTGGGCTGTTATGAACTGCTGGGGTTAAATCAGACATCACAGTTATTGAAATCTGAGATGTGCTGAGAGAAAAATGGACCAAATCTTGAATGGCATTGTCTGGACCCCATTCACTTCACGAGGTACACAGACACAAAAGCCTCAAAGGCACGGACTGCGTTGGTTGCTCTGTGCTTTCAACAGAGCTTAGCATAAAACAGACGCTGAATACCTATAAACAGGAGGAAAGAACTGCCCCACTAATTCCCCAGTGTTTATTTTCCTAATTTATACTGTTATCATCTGCCCCAATCTGTTCTCTAAAGCCCAGTTGCCTTCAGGAGAGAAATGAACTTTTAAGTAAAGAGTTCTAAGGCTCCCAGTGTTTTCTGTCCAAAAAGTCAGTGAGATGCTTTACCTGACTCACTGAAGAACTAAAGGAAAAGACCACAAAACAAAGAGGGATAGACAGGCAACCTCCCACTGGCATTGTACAAGTTGTAAGGCCCATATACAAAGCACAAAGGGCAAATCCCATGACTAAAGTACTAAGAGCTCTGTGTATCTCCCCAACCATCCTGAGGAAGACTTTCCTACCCTCAGGTTCCTGGTTCAATTCCCAAGCCAGAACAAGCAATTTCAGAGGGTGGTCTTTTAGGCGTTTGTGTTAAAATGCTTAGGTCTTCTGCCACAAACTACACACATACATAAGGCAATTTAAAAGCAGGTCCAGGGCGCCTGGGTGGCTCACTCGGCTAGGTAGCTGCTTTCGGCTCCACTCGTGATCCCGGGGTCCTGGGATCAAGTCCTACACCGGGCTTCCTGCTCTGTGGGGAGCCAGCTTCTCCCTCTGCCTCCCCTTCTCTGTCTCTCATAAATAAATAAAATCTTTTTTTAAAAATTAAATAAAAGCAGGTCCAGAATGTAAATGGGATTGTCTCAAAGATCTCCAGCAATTTTCTATTTGGATTTCTCATCTCTTTTAGGAAATGAGGCCTGCTATTAAAATAACCAAACCTCTTAAGGTGCTGAAGATCCACTACTTGCAGCTGAGAGCTGAGGACAGTAAATGAGTATTTGAGAAAGGGCTTAGTTGTACTCTACACCTCTCCTGCCTCTCTACAAATGCTGTTCGGAAGGCCCCTAAATGTTGGGGGTCAGGGGTCGGGTGAGACTGTGCAACAAAAAGATCTATTTATCTGGCCACTAAGCCCTTTGTAAACTTGACTATTGTGGGTGAACCATACCTTTATCAAGATAGACTTTAACCACTATATATGGGGTGTGACTTAATACAGGCCTCCACACCCTTCCTCTTTTCCTACACATGATAAAGTCTGTTTTGATTATGTAAGTTTGAAACTGGAGGTCCTTCAGTAGGGATTCACCAAAGAATATTACTACTGTCTCAGACTCCACTCATTTACAGCTTGAAAACAGCTAGTAAAGAAGTTTACTCCACCACAATCATCACTATTATCACCACTGAAAACTCTTCAAAGGACAAAAATAGAAACCCCAAAATAGACCAGTAGCAAATACTTAACCTTTACAGTGCCATCAGAGGATGCACTAATAATATAATGTCCATCTTGTGTAAAAGTTGCTTCATTAACAAAGGAGGAATGGCCACGAAATTCCTTCAATGTTTTCCCAGATTTTAAACCATGAATTCTATCACAAACAAAAAGAAATTTACAATTAATATTCTATAGAATGCAGGGCGCCTGGGTGGCTCAGTCGGTTAACTGTCTGCCTTGAGGTCATGAAACCAGGGTCCTGGGATGGAGTCCCACATCAGGCTCCCTGCTTGGCAGGAGTCTGCTTCTCCCTTTCACTCTGCCTTTCCTGCCCACTCGTGTGTTCTCTCTCTCGCTCATTCTCTCACAAATAAATAAAATCTTAAAAAAAAAAAGTTTATAAAATAAAAATATTCTATAGACTGCAGTTGGGACCAAATATTCTTTCAATGAATTATAGAAGCTCAAATTATATCAGGTGAAGAAAGAGGACTATGCAATTATGTATGTAGTAAAATTTTCATTATGCCAAGCAAAACAAAAACAAAAGCTTGGCACAAAGACTGGAAGAAGGGGCACCTGGGTGGCTCAGTACTTAAGCGTCTGCCTTTGGCTCAGGTCATGATCCCAGGGTCCTGGGATCGAGCCCCACATGGGGCTCCCTGCTCGGCGGGAAGCCTGCTTCTCCCTCTCCCACACCCCCTGCTTGTGTTCCCTCTCTCGCTGTGTCTCTCTCTGTCAAATAAATAAATAAAATCTTAAAAAAAAAAAAAAAGACTGGAAGAAAATATGCCAATAATACCATAGGCTTCTGTTCAGGGACAGACTTCTAGGTCTTGGCTATATTTGTAATATGTCCTCTATGGTGCTTCTGCTGCAGGTGGGTCAAAAATCACACTTTGAGAAACATGAAACACTGCTATAATCCCTTTCTCTCTTCTGGGTAGACTCAAATGAACAAAATAATAATGAGGTCTCACATACATTCACTCTTCATATAACACCATCTTGGTGAAAGCATAAGGAATCACGAGTACCTCCCTCCAGTGCTTCATTATAGCAAACCCAAGTGAGGGAGTTTGGGGACTCTTACTTACCGAATTGTCTGGTCAAAAGAGGCACTAAGGATCTGACTGCTATCCTTAGAAAAGCTTAGACAGGTGACACCTTTACTGTGTGCCCTTTCAAATCTCCTTAAACACTGTCCACTCTGAATCTTCCATACCTTTACATAAAAAAAAAAAAAAAAAATAGTAAAAACTTGTAAACAGAGTCCCACTCTAGCCTGCAGAGCGAAGCAAGATGCAATGCTCAATAGTGTACTAAAACAGCATTAAAAATGCATGCTAATAGTTGAATATGGCTGCTTCACATAGTGCAATAACTGAATCCTCTGAAACTTAAACCTCTTTCCTTGTAAATTATTAAAACAAAAATTCAGACTCAAAGTTCACTTAACAAAGACTTTTCTGTATTTTATCTAGCCCAGGGTGTTTCACCAGCAATTAAATACAAACCACAGCTAATCAACAGCAGACCATCCCACTCCCTAAAAAAAACCCCAAAGTACAACACATCATATAAGGTGAGCCAGGGTGGTACAGGAGAAAGGGCATGAGGAGCAGATCTAAGTTGAAGTCCCAATCTATCAGTTACCAACTGTGTGACCTTAAACTGATGATTGAACCTCCTGAGGCAGAGTTATTAGGATTAAACAAGAAAAAGTAAATTAGCATAAAGTTGATGCTCAACAAAGTTGCTGCTATTAAGCTATCACATGTGGAACACTACCTCATTGCAGAAGTATCAAAATGTCTACATATAAAGGTTTGTGCCACTAATAAATACCTTGATTTTTCCATCTTGGGCCCCAGTTGCTAACATTTCTGTATCTCTGCTGAAACACATGCAGAGGACAGCATCGTCCATCATCATAAAGTTATCCTGGGCCTGGTATTTAAGATCCTAAAGGAAACAAAGATAAGCAGTTACCAAAATAACACAAAACCCCCAGTTACGCCAGATCTCTACAAACCCACTAAAAGCAGAATAACGGATTGTGCCTACTCTAAATTTCCAAAGCAAATACTAGTGCCATGTACACATGTTCCTAATGAACCACTGCTAGTGCTGGGAATAAGTAATTTTGTACACTCCAAATTAATACTCTAAAAAATTCCAATGTAACACCCTTTTGCTTACTGATCTTTTTTTCTATGCAAAATTCCCCTACAATTCTACATTGTACATTTTTAATGTATCTGAATTTATTTTAGGGTATGATGTGAAAAACCAATGTCTTTTCCCAATTGTCAGCTACTTTTCCTAAAGCCATATATTGACTAATCGACTTGTGATGTTTCTTTTATCATCCATTACTATTCAGAACAAAGTATCTTCATCTTTTCCTAATTACAAAGTAAGACTGCATCATGGTTTAAAAAAAAAAAAGCAAACTATAAGGAAATATATGAAGCAGAAAATGAAAACCACTCATGAATTCACTACCCATGGAGTGGAAGTTAGTATTCTATGATAAAGATTATATTTTAAATCAGTGGATAGTCAATAAATACCTACTTAGGAAAAAAATTACGTTGGATCTACACCAACTTCATCCCCCTAAACAAATTCCAATGGATGAAAAATTAAACATAAAATGAAACATGAAAGCACTAGAAGTTGTAGAAGAAAAAGATGGATAAATATAATGATACAAAAAAATTAAGTCTATAAAACAAAATGATGAGCAAAGCCAAAAGAGAATGGTCAAAACTGAAAAATATTTGCAATACATATTACAAAGATTGATTTCCTCAAACTGTTCCTAAAAATCAGTTAGAATCCAAAAGAAAAATAGACAAACGATACGAAGACTTCACAGAACAGGAAATATTAGTGGCTTTTCACATATAAAAAGATATTCAACTTCATTCATAATAAGAGAAACAATTAGTACTACAATTACATTAGATTAGAAACAATAAGTAATGCTTACATATACCTAGAAATTCCAGGAAGATTACATAAGAAACTGGCTGGACCAAGGAAGAGAACTGACCAGCTGAGGGACAAGGATAGGAGCAAGACTCTTGCTCTTGCTCCTGAATAACTGTTCTGTTTTATAAAATGTTGTATCAGATGGGGGCACCTGGGTGGCTCAGTCGGTTAAGTGTCTGACTTCGGCTCAGGTCAAGATCTCAGTGTCCTGGGATGGAGCCCTGTGTCTGGCTCTGCGCTCAGCAGGGAGTATGCTTCTCCCTTTCCCTTCCTCTCTGCTCCTCCCCCTGCTCATGCTCAAGCTAGCCCTCTCTCTCTCAAACAAATATTATCTTTAAAAAAATGTTGTATCAGATGTATATATTATTCATTTAAAAAATAAACATATTGTAAAAATAACAGATAATTTAAAAACAAAAAATAGATAATTCTCCCATTAGAAAAGTTAATCTATTTTAAATACTTTACCTTCCTGATTTTTCCAGTCGTAAAGTTCCAGACTTCAATGAATCCATCAACAGACCCAGTGACCAAATACTGACCATCTGGAGAAAATCGAGCACACTCCACATGTGATTTCTGACCAAACTGTTTCAAATGAAACAATGAAACAGATGCATTTTTATCTACTGACCTTAAAACAATTTCCATTTTAACCTTTTGAGAAATCCTGCCCTAGCACAAAGTCATAGCTAGCCTATATTACGGAGTATTGGAGGGGTATTTCTGTATCTGGACACAGAGACAATGGATATATTTTCTCTGACCAGTTTTAGGTCTGGGCTCTCAGTTTAAACTAGGTTTTTTTTAATGTGAAGTTGATATTTCCAAAGCAATGTGAAAGGACTTGGAACAAATAACCCTATTAAAACACTCAGTAAGTTTTTACGTGAAGCAGCCACTATCAGTATGACTTTCACACTCAGTATGAGACAATATGTTGTTCATCTAGGGGACAACAATTCAGTTTTTCAAAATAAATGTCTGTTTTCCTATACTGCTTTGTAAACAAATTTTCCATCCGGTTTCTTTTCATGACCTTCATTTAATCAAGTGATAACGTGTGGCTGACTGACTCTAGAATTAGAGCTGACAGACTATTTGCCTAGGAGATGTATCCTGAGCATTTACCAGCAATGATGTTCCCAATAACAGATGAAAACTACAGAACATTAGACAAATGAGAACAGAGAAAAGCTCTATTATGAATTTCGTTTTAAATGCCAGAAAAGGAAAGTCTTTATAAAAGAAAATCTTGGCTCAGCAGCATAATTGTAATAGATTTCTGTCTCAAGGCTTCAGCCAGGTAAATAGAACAGTGCTTCTCAGAAATATCTTTACATGCGAATCAGAACATATAATCCAGAAAAGATAAATTCAAAGCCCTAAGCCAAAGGTCCAAGATTTGAGGAATATGAAATATTTCAAAATCCATAAATTCAGTAAGAGCACAAACCCAGAGAGAAACTAATAGAAAGGAGATGCTGAAGTAGCAAATAGGCTTGAAATTCTGGGAATTGCAGCAATTTCGTGATTGTGCTTTGTCCTAGAAAAGTCTCAGATTAAAATAATAAACAAACAAACAAACAAACAAAAACAAGAACCAGCCATGAGATGATAAAATTATTTTCCTCAAACACCACACAAGCCTGCTTTACGGTCTATGCCTGGTACTTTGCCGGACACGTAACAGGCAAAAGCAGCAATGATGAACAGGGCGAATACACAGAAAGCTCACAGTTAGTTCCAGGCATACCCAAAGAGCTAACCATTCTTCCAAATGAAGGCCTCCTGGGAGGAAGTGCAAGGGCAGAGGATGGGCCAGCTGCCAAATTTATGGATATACACCTGAGGGGTGCCACTGCCAGACCCCAGGAGGACCCCAGTGGTCACCAGCAGGAACCCTGAAAGTTGTCAGCTCCTGGCACACGGCCTGGCTGAGCAAGCACAGAGTCCTCAACAAATGATGAGCAAATGGCTGAGTATCTAAGGATCCTACCTTAATGTGCCTGCTCAGCTGTGTAGGAAACTTTTCTTCTTCCACATCTTTGACAGCCGCTTTGCCTCGGAACAAATCTATGGTCATGCCGGGAGGAAGCAACCCCTGGTGCTGCTGCCACTTCAGTGCCTGTCAGCAAAGAAACGCACACTAACCTGCTTGGCTGCTTCTGAGATCTCGTCCTGACTGCTCAAAGCCCAGCCCGAAAGGACCAGGTTACCATCTACACCCACACACCTTTGGCCCTCCAAAGACAATATAATCTGTGCAACTCTGTGTCTTCGGAACACAGGCTGATCCTGGGGTGCAAGGGAACTCTGAGAGCCAACAGGTCCGTATTTCCATATCTATTTTCTTAGAGGTTTGACTTTTATTATAAACAAAATTTGGAAAACAAAATCTCCCACAGTCCCAACATCCAAATAGAGCCACTGTTGGTTAGCATTTTATGTATACCTTCTAGTGTTTTCCCCCTTACGTGTGTTTATTAACATATCTGTAATGATGTTCTATATAAAATTTTATATTGTTTTCACCTATCCTCAGATCATGCAATGACATAACTATCAATTCAATGGCTGTAAAATATACCCTACATGGTGAATGTTTTAACAGTTTAATTGATATATTAATGGACAGTCACACTGCTACCAATTTTTTACACAGCTAAATTATGCCACAATAAACACTTCTGAACATAAGGCTTTTTCTATTTGAGGGATAATACTCACTGAGAATAGATTCCTAGAAGAAAAATTATTGAATCCAGAAAAGAATATGAATGGTTAAGGTTCTTGATATACACTGCCAGACCGCTTTCCCAAAAAGTTTTTTTTTTATTTTTTTTATTGTTATGTTAATCCCCATACATTACATCATTAGTTTTAGATATAGTGTTCCATGATTCATTATTTGTGCATAACACCCAGTGCTCCATGCAGAATGTGCCCTCCTCAATACCCATCACCAGGCTAACCCATCCTCCCACCCCCCTCCCCTCTAGAACCCTCAGTTTGTTTTTCAGAGTCCATCGTCTCTCATGGTTCTTCTCCCCCTCCAATTTCCCCCCCTTCATTCTTCCCCTCCTGCTACATTCTTCTTCTTCTTTTTTTCTTTCTTAACATATATTGCATTATTTGTTTCAAAGGTACAGATCTGAGATTCAACAGTCTTGCACAATTCACAGCGCTTACCAGAACACATACCCTCCCCAGTGTCCATCACCCAGTCACCCCTTCCCAAAAAGTTTTAACTTCAACAGTGTTTATGACTGCATTATGGGGAGTGGAAAAATCATGGATTTTGGAGACTGATGGTCCTAGGCTAGATCATTTGCCAACTCTTATTTTCATTTATGTTCTTTGCCCACTTATCTATTGTATTTTTACTATTTTTCCTATCGATTTTTGAGCTTTTAATGTGATCAGGGTCGGGACTATGAGCCCCACATTGAGTGTAAAGATTACTTAAAAAAAAAAAAGGTCCAGAAAAGTTAGGTAATGTGCCAAAGACCACATTAGTTGGTAAGTGAGAGATCTTGGATTCTAACTATGGTAAACATTTATTCCAATTTGCCTTTGACAGCGTCCTGGCACAATGATCAACAGCACCCTTAAGCCATCCCAAATGGGATGATAAATTCTACGACCATCCTAATTCTAACTAACTCTAGAGCTTGTGCTATTAACCACTAATCTATACTGCTTCTCCCAGGATAAATGCGGGTGGCCTGGCACAGGTACTGGTGCAAGCAGCTCTGCAGGCAGTCCCCAGTTCTAAGGATGTCTGATCTCTTTAGCCTGTACATATAGTTTATATATAGGAAACAGTACCAGGAGTTCAGGGTAATTTCAGTTCCACAGACTTTAATTACCTGCCCCAGCAATGCCATGAGACGAGATGGAGGCACCACACTGACTTCCCCAGCTAAGGCCTGGGCAATTGCTGCTCTTCTCTTCTCTTTGCTACTTCCATCTGGGTATGCCTGAAAAAGGAGAAGGATATGAGTGTGCTTACTTAAAAACAACAATAATCATCAAGCAGAAACTTTTTTTTTTTTAAGATTTTATTTATTTATTTGAGAGAGAGAGAGCCTGCACAAGCAGGAGGAGCTGCAGGCAAAGAGAGAGAGGGAGAAGCAGGTTCCCTGCTGGGCAAGGAGCCCAATGCAGAACTTGATCCCAGGACCCTGGGATCATGACCTGAGCTGAAGGCAGACACCCAACGACTGAGCTACTCAGCTGCCCCAAGCAGAAACATTTAAAAAATATATAAAAAAAAAATACCTGGTTAAAGAAGGGATTAATTATATTAATTAGTTAAGACAATTCCCAACTCTCCCCACTTGCATTTCAAAAGTATGCGTTGGGAGAGACTTGAGGTCAGCCAATCCACACTGTTATTTCTGAAAGGGTCCAAGTAAACCACGTCAAAGCCAGAGTTGTTTTTCCAGTTTTCTGAAAAATCTGCAGAGCTGAGGATTCTTTTAGTAATTTTTTGGTCATTTACTTCAGTCCAACGACTCCCAGCCCAGAAGTTCTTCACCACCTCTAACTTGAATCCTGTTATGGTAATCTAAACTTCCTTCCTTTATCCTCATGGTTTCTGTGAGTTTACCCTAACTTTCCACTCTCTAGGACCTATTAAATTCTTCTTCCTCCTATTTAGACTAGTAAAAGGCTGGGTGAGAAACAATGAAACAATTAAACATATAATAAGGTTTGGGAAGAAGAAAAGAGTATCTGTCACCACACTCTACCAGTAAGCATAACTGGCTGAGACAAAAGCACGAGCTTTCTAAGAACTAAAAACGTTGAGAGAAAACTGCATTTGTTGGGCCAAGGGACACAAATGCACAGTAAATATGCTAGCCGTCAGGCAGCACTTCAGGGTCAAATAAGTACTTGGGCTAATGTGGAAATTATATCACAGTAAATTTTTTGCTTCTTTACTAATCAACATACAACCCTCTAAAATGGAATGTGTAGGGGAGGGAAGACCTTCAAATATTCAGAAAATTGAACAAGATTATTCTCTTTAGCATATGTAAATTCCAAACAACACACATAAACAGTAAAGTATCATTCTCAAAAATTAAATCAAAATCAGTATCCAATAAAATGGTAAAAAACAGATTACATTATTGCATTTTTTTTAAAGTTAACAAGAGTTTCTTGTCATACCTCACGAGGATCAAAATAAGACCTGGCCAAGAGGTTCTCCAAATGAATATACCGCTCTGGCTGTGTTTGTTTTAACATGATCATGGGGTCAGTCTGTCTCAGGAGTGACCTGGCAGCTCCCAATTCACGCAGCTCTATCAATTCCAGAACAACCTGGAAAATTGAAAGAAAATGTCTGTTTCAATGCATTCTCTTAGTACTCTTTCAGTACAATTTCTGATTCAGAAATGGCCTCCCAACATGATTTCCAATATTAGGAAATATTCCTTTCTCTTTTCCCTAGCATTTTCAGGTGGATAAATGAACCAATTATAAATAGTAACTTCAATTTTTCTTTCTTTTTTTTTTTAAGATCTTATTTATTTATAAGAGAGGGAGGGAGCACGAGGCAGGGAGGGGCATAGGGAGGGGGAGGGCAGAAGGAGGGGGAGGTGCAGATTCCCCGCTGAGTGGCAGAGCCTGACGCAGGACTCAATCTCACGACCCTGAGATCATGACCTGAGCTGAAGCTGGACGCTTAAGCAACTGAGCCACCCCAGTCTTTCAACTTCTGTCTTTCATTTTTATCTACCCATCTCCTCTCCTCTCTGGCTTACTGTTCGGAATACAGAAACTGAAAAAACTAAAGATGAGAATATTTCCAAGGGCTCCAGAGAAACCTTTCTCCAATAAACGAAATTTTCTTTGGGGAATTACTGAACTCATGTGGATTGTAAATAAACAAACTATCCTATTTTTATTTTGAACAACACTACATTCCTATTTCCAGAAAGCCCATTCTGTTATTATACAAGTGTATAATAACTAATTTATATGATCTTTGTTCTGGTTTCCTGGCATGGAGCTTCTAAAAACCTTGGAATTTTCCTAATGATAGGAATATCTTCATTATTAATGAGCCCCTTGCATCACATCTGAGTTTGTGCTATGAAGACAGCTCATGGAAAGGCCTGGTTGCCAGAAAGACCAACCACATTAGAGGGTTGGGGTTTTAAGCCAGCCCAACCTCCAAGGAGTGCTGGGGAGCTGAAGATTGAATGAAACCCCAATAAAAACCCCAATGGAGCTTCCTAGTTGGTAAACACATTAATAAGCCAGGTGAGACACTCCACAGGGAGAGAACATTAGAAGCTCTCCACTCAGGACCCTCTGAGACCTCACCTTTATGTGTCTCTTCATTTGGCTGGTCCTGATCTGTATTCTTGATAATATAACTGTAATCATAAATACAGCACTTTCCTGAGTTCTGTGATTCATTCTAGTGAATTATCAATTCTTAAGGGGTCATGGGGACCCAGATATGCAGCCACTTGGTCAGGAGTGTGGGTGGCCTGAGACCCCAAAAAAGTGCAGCTTGTGTCTGAAGTAAAGGGAATCTTGTGGAGGGCTGGGCCTTTAGCTTGCAGGGTCTGCACTAACTCTGGGTGGTTAGCGCCAGAACTGAGTTGTATTACTCTACTTGGTATCAGAACAGTTTATTTAATGATCACTTAAAAAATAATTTTAATTAGGAAAGTCTTGGCTTTTCAAAAAAAAAAAAGAGGAAAAAAAACATACAAAGTAGTACTCAAGCCTTGACAGTATAAGTTTTAAGGGCTGTTACAGTCCCACAGTGCTTCAAGGAATGCTCGCTGACACTTCCCAGTGAGGGGACCCTCAATAAACCGACTGAAGGGGATCAGCATCACCTCCACTCTTACCTGTTCATAGAGGTCAATGAGGGTTTTGTCTGGCAATTTCAGAGACTGTATAGCCTGTAAAACAGTATCCCAATGGCCACTATTAATGTCAGCTACAAAACTCTCAATGCTGTCCACCGTATTCAGAGACACCGTAGTCTCTTCCTGTAAAGTGGCGAGCGCCCGATGTAAACTGTTCTCCTTTAGGTACTGCATGATAAGACGGATCACACTGAAAAAAGAAAGCAACTCATTTAGTTCAGGAACCCTCACACACCAAAAGAGTCCACAAAATAAAGCCCCCCTAGCTTATTTCTTCTATTCGGCCATCCTCCTTTCACTCTTTGCTTTCCAGTTCTTTATCATGTAAGTAAAACTTTCCAAAAATCACAGAAACTCGAGGTACAAGGGACTTTGAGGATCATCTAGTCCAACCTTCAAGTCAAAATTCAAAAACTGGGGTTTAGAAAGGAGAAATAATTTGCCTAGTGTCTCACAGTCAGCTAGAAAAGGAGTTGGTACTATGGTGACTCTCTTACTTCCAAGGTATGAGATCTTTTTATTATGCCAAGTTTCTTATTAACTTGGCATAATGTATGATTATATTGTTGAATACTTTTTGAAAAGACTTATTTATTGGGGCGCCTGGGTGGCTCAGTCGTTAAGCGTCTGCCTTCGGCTCAGGTCATGATCCCAGGGTCCTGGGATTGAGCCCCACATCGGGCTCCCTGCTCGGCGGGGGGCCTGCTTCTCCCTCTCCCACTCCCCCTGCTTGTGTTCCCTCTCTCGCAGTGTCTCTCTGTCAAATAAATAAATAAAATCTTAAAAAAAAAAAAAAAAAAAGACTTATTTATTAGAGAGTGTGTGTGTGTGAGCACATGGCGGGGAGGGGCAGAGGGAGAGGGAGAGAATGGACCCAGGGCTTGATGTCACAATCCTGAGATCATGACTTGAGCTTACTCGACTGAGCCACCAAGGCACCCCTACTGTTGTACACTTTTGTGAAATATTTAAACCTAGTCCAGTCATTGACACAATATACTCGAAATGCTTATAGGATGATTTGGTCCATTCTTTTAAACAATAAAAAAAAATATGAATTGAGATTTTCTTAATGGGGATTTGTTAAACAATAAGTAGAACTATACTGTATGTAAAAGCAAAACAAAGTAACACCTACCCACTGCCTTTATTACCAAATTTTCAGGACAAGTGAAATAAAAACATTGTGGATTCACTTTCCCAAGGGAAAAGAGGAGCCAGATAATTTCCAAATATTGAGAGAAGAAGCAACCACTTTCAACATGTGACAAAACTTTTAAGTTATTTATAGTTAAATATAGTTATTTATAGTTAAAACTTCTTGATCTTGGGTTTAGTAAGGAATCTGGTGAAGAATCTGTTCATATAGACTGTAAAACTTCACTGTACAATGCTGTAATACACTGTTTTCCTTCTTTCTTTAGAAGTACGTATGTGGCTCACACTGTATTTTTTTTTTTCTTTTTAAAGAGGGGAGGCAGAAGGAGGGACAAATAGAGAAAATCTTAAGTAGGCTCCAGACCCAGCATGGAGCCTGTTGTGGGGCTTGATCTCACAACCCTGAGATCATGATCTGAGCCAAAATCAACTGTCGAACGCTTAACCCACTGAGCCACCCAGGCGCCCCTCATACTGTATTTCTACAGACAGCAGGAGTATAGAAGGTCAGACTGTCCTGGCTGGAAGGAATTACAGATTGGAATTTAGTCAATTCCCTCTATCAGAGAGAAATAATAAACATAAAAAAATGAACAATGTTTATTGTTTATTATGCACTTACTATATACCAGGTACCGTTTTAAGTATTTTAGGCATATTGATTCATTTATTCCTCAAAACAATCCTATGAGGTATTACTATTATGTCCATTTTACAGATAAGGATTTGACCAAGTAACAGAGATAAATGGAAAAATGAAGGCTCAAACTGACAATGTGGCTCTTGAGCATACATCCCTGACAGGAAAGCAAACACCCTCTTCTTAAAAACTCCTGCAGAAGGAAACTGATTACTGCTACTTGCATTAAGTAGTCTCTTCTCTCATGGCCCCTTTGAGAGATACTCAGGTTTAGATCCCTGCTATTTTAGTACCTACTATCTTTCTTAGGATACTTCCGTTTGCACTCCCAAAAAAGGCACCCTCCCTGTAAAAATCTCATATTTGACACACCTCAAATCAAAATTTACTTTCTTCCAACACAAATGTACAGTTGACTCTTGAACAACATGGGTTAGGAGCACTGACCCGCTGCACAGTCAAGAATCTGTGTTTAACTTTTGATTCCCCAAAATCTCAAAAGTTAATAGCCTGCTGTTGACAGAAGCCTTACTGATAACATAAAGAGTCGATTAACATATATTCTGTATGTTATAGGTATTATAAACTGTGTCCTAACAATAAAGCAAGCTAGAAAAAAGAAAATCATAAGGAAGAGTACACTTACAGTACTGTACGATAAAAATATGCTCAGATAAGTAGATCTGCGCAGTTCAAACCCATGTTATTTAGGGGTCAACTGTAATACATAAAGACCTAAAAGCTCTGGAGATAGGCTGGGATTTGAATCAGAGTTCTGTCACTTACTGTGACCCTGGGCAAGTCAGTTAACATCTCTGTGCGTGTTTCCTCATCTGTTAAGAAAAATACCTACCCTGTAGGGTTGACTATACTGTTAATAGCATGACTGGCATAGAAAATACTCACTAAATAGTAGCTATTACTGATAATAAAAACATGCAAGGGTGCCTGACTGGTTCAGTCGGTAGAGTGTGAAGCTCTTGATCTCAGGGTTGTGGGTTTAAGCCCCACACTGGGTGTAGAGATTACTTAAAAATAAAATCTTAAAAACAAACGAATGCACGAACAAGCATGCAGCAGCCCAAGGATGGGAGAATGGTTGGTGTCTGCTCTTATTTAGACCCCAAAGCACGGAATCCTTTCCAACTCCTGCCCTGAGTTGTTTTAGTTGCCAGCACTATCACTCTTCTTTGCTTTTTCTCCACAACACTTACTACCATCTGTTAAGTCTCATATTTTACTTACTGTTTTTGTCTGTTGTGTAGGCCCTCCCCAATCACAATGTACATTCTATAAAGGGAAGGATTTTTGTGTTTTGTTAACTACTGCATCCCCAGGGTCTAGAACAGTACATAGTAGACTTCAATATTTGTTGAATGAATAAACCTCCCTTCTTCCTGTGGCAGGTCTTCAGGACAAGTCCTCTCCCTTACTTGCACTCAAGACACAAATACTATGTCTGCTGGTTTAATTATTATGTATTAGGCAAGGGCAAGGTAGAGGGTGGAGTCCTAAAAAAGTTCACTAAAGACTTTCTTCAGTCATTAGTCCGCCTCCCCCCCACGTAGATCATTCTTCTGGCCCAATCTTCAGATTCTGTCTCTCCTTTGTAGCTACAGAGAACTCTCTGACCAATCAAAATTCAGCGCCAGATACCCCTTGATAAAACAGCTAATCGTTCATTCATTCCAACGGCAGTAATTGAGGCTCTACGGTCTGCTAAGCACTGGGACTATACGGAAAAGGAGCTCCTAGGCGCCTACACAGGCCAGTAGGGTGGGCAGAGAAACAGCTACAATACTGGGTAAGTAAGTGCTGGGCAGAGAAACGCAAAGGGGCCATATAAGCACAGAGGAAACGAATCACACTGTTACAGGGGAAGCGGGAAGAGTAGGAAGCTTAGAATCCAAGTTCCCTTGTGCAGGTAATTAGACTGGAGTCCAGAATGGATGGGCAATCTGATCAGTCACAGAACGCGCCAGGAGTCGGCGATGGCTAGAACTCAGATCTTCAAGGCCTATCCTTCCTCCTAGCCCCGTGCAGTCTCCCATGGGGTTTTGGGCTTCTCGTCCGCGACTTTCTAGTGGGCCCGCCTCCGACGTAGCCAGATCCAAGAAGCTTCTTTGTAGGCAAGGAGAAGCCCTCCACTCCCTAGGCTCTCAGACGCCTCCCCCTGAGCATCTTCCACTCCACACCCTTCACCTCCCCGCCCCCGCCACTTCGCAAACTTCCGCCACCGCAGGACTCACTCCGAGGACTCGATTTCGATCGACATAGTGATATCTTCACGGGGGAACAAACCAGTCCACTCTTAGGCCCAGTCGCGCAACACACCAAATACACCTCCGGCGGCCGCCTTACACCACTTCCGCTCGACGTCAGACGCCCGCTCCGGAGACGGCGTGTACGACAGAGGGGCGTGGAGTGCGTGAGGGGCGGAGCTTCGAGCGGCTGTTCGAGGTCTGCGTCTGAGCTCCTGCTCCGCCTACTCGGGAAAAGAATTCTGCCATCTCCTCCCTAAGGGAAAACTGCTTAGAAGCGCTGGTTTGGAAATTTTGCTTTCCATCTGATGCAATTAGTTGACTAGGTGTAAAGATAGGATTGAATTAACAGTACCTGACTGGGAGATTAATACATTCGAAACCAGTGGAATACTAGCCAACATTTGCAGGAAAAGTTAAGTGGGAAGAAATAAACAGAAAGATGGATTTAAAAGAATAATAGGACTTTGAAGCCAAAACAGTTTAATCAGTCTAATTATGAAAAAAGTTGGGGACATAGTTGGGATTTGCATACCCACTTCTTGGAAAGAGCTAAAGTATTTATAGCATTTCCAACTAAGTATTTAGCTTAAAAGAGTTTCACTGCAGTGGTAGATTACTAGAAAAACAGTGAAACCAAAGCAAATGTTCAAAGGGAGACTTGAGACTCCTTTTTCTAGATTTCAGACCATACATTATTAAATTAAAAGAGACAAATGAAATGTGATGTCAATGAATTTCATAAAGGCTAGTTTTTAAAATATTGTATTGCCATTCTATATAAATTTTAAAAAAATATTTGCAGCAAAATGGTAAGAAATCTATGTTGTGAAAATTACATATTGAAATGATTTATTTAGAGATTTCCTGTTGGCTTTCAGTCTTATCTGATACTGTCCCCAAAGTTCTGCACACAGTTTCTCTCTTGCCTCTTAAATACTGCTGCTTTTTTTTCTTTTTTTTTTTTTTTTTAAGATTGTATTTATTTGCGAGAGAGAGAATGAGAGACAGAGAGCATGAGAGGGAGGAGGGTCAGAGGGAGAAGCAGACTCCCTGCTGAGCAGGGAGCCCGATGTGGGACTCGATCTCGGGACTCCAGGATCATGACCTGAGCCGAAGGCAGTCGCTTAACCAACTGAGCCACCCAGGCGCCCTGCTGCTTTTTTTTCAAATCTTTCTCTATTTCCCATCAACTCTTCAAGGACATGGTCTCCAATATCACAAAGGTCTTAGAATCTAAATATTTGCTCCAACATGCGGTGAGATAGGTGTGTGATTTCTGAGATTCTTCCACTATCCCATCCCATGACACAACATAGATTATTACATCTTCCTTGAAGAGCCAGCTCATTTTCAACAATAGCATATTCATTATCTCCACCTAGTACTTGTCATGTTATTTTTGCTTCAATCAAGGATACTTCCCTATTTCACTTATACAAATAAGTCTTCTCTATAATTATTTAACCACACGTTTTATTCTAGTGTCTGCTACACCTCTGCCTTCATTTTAAATGGAATAGCTTCTCTTCTTGTAACTCCTATTAAATCTTTAGGCCCGGGGCGCCTGGGTGGCTCAGTCGTTAAGCGTCTGCCTTCCGCTCAGGTCATGATGCCGGGGTCCTGGGATTGAGCCCCACATCGAGCCCCACATCGGGCTCCCTGCTCGGCGGGAAGTCTGCTTCTCCCTCTCTCACTCCCCCCTGCTTGTGTTCCCTCTCTCGCTGTGTCTCTCTCTGTCAAATAAATAAAATAAAATCTTAAAAAAAAAAAACTTTAGGCCCAAGGAATTAAATATTGAAATAAATATTGCTATATTTTATAACAGTTTTTTCATATGTGTTAGGCATTATATTTATTTTTTCATCTGTATGAGTAGATTATATTATCTAAGAATTTCAAGATACCAAAGGAAATGTTACCAAATATTTGGAGGACCTTGAGTCTAATAGTACTTGAGAGCATATAGGGTAGATCTCCATCACAAATAATTCCAACATAATGACTCCAATCTCTTACTCTATTTTTTTATCCTTGGAAAAATATTTTAGAAAATAATACTTATTTTGAAAAAGAAACATTTATGTAAAGTGAGGCAATTCCTTTGGTTTCACTTTAGTTTCTTTTTATTCAGTCAATTACAGGTACAATTAAATTGGTTGTTTTTTCTCAAAAAAATAACATGTATTATATTATCCTATTCTAGGAAAGCACAGGTCCACAATTCCTTACCTAAAATTCTGAAATCTAAAGAGCTGTGAACATTAAAGGTATTTTATAAGTTACTTGGCAGCACAATCTGTCCTGAATTTAAGTAAGGCTGTTTGCAGTTTTTTAAACATCTTTTAGTGTGAATATTCATATGCAGAAATGTTAACATATTTAATTATGGAGTACTGCCTAGATCCTGCTGGGAGATATTATAAGATATACAGCATATAAACCATGCTATCTTTTCAAAATAAAAAAATTCTAAAATCCAAAACATGTCTAGCCTATTTTCAGAAAAAGTGTTGTGAGCCTCTTCTACCTATGTATCTATTTACTCTTCTATTGTATATATATGTAAAGGCTCTTTGAAGTGATATTCACCTAACCTCATCTGGATGATAAGATTTGGACTAATATTTTATTCTCTTCATTTTTCTGCATCATTAAAATTATTTTTCATAAATGTAAAATATTTTTTTGAATTTCAAGAAGAAAAGTTATAGTATTTAAAGGTGCAGGTATCAGTTATCTGAAAATTTAACTTATATGGAAAAATTCAATCTGATAATTCTAATTTCAGAGAAATAAAAATTGCTTCTAAACTAAAAAAAAAAGGTGTGGGGGCAGTGAGGGGTGGGAGGGTGCACATAAACTGTATTCTATCTGCACCACTTACTGCCTTAAAAAAAATCCCTGTTGTTGGGCACCTGGGTGGCTCAGTTGGTTAAGCAACTGCCTTCGGCTCAGGTCATGATCCTGGAGTCCCTGTATCGAGTCCCGCATCGGCCTCCCTGCTCAGCAGGGAATCTGCTTCTCCCTCTGACCCTCCCCCCTCTCATGTGCTCTCTCTCAAATAAATAAATAAATAAATAAATAAATAAATAAAATCCCTGTTGCCAAGCGGCCTTTTTCAAATCAGAACTTATCTGTGGCCGTGTCTGTGGTTTATGCATCCATGACAAACAGACACCATTCCTGAGAAATGAAATTTTATTACAGTTAGCAGCCTCATCCTTTATCCCTTAGATGTGTTGGATTTTTAATCTCTGATTAACAGCCAATATCTCTGACATCACATACTCTCCTCATCCATGTTTCCTCTGTAATAGCAGATTTAAAGATGATGTTTTTGTTACTGTGTCCTAAAACTGCAGTCTTTACCTAGTTAGGAAGGTTTTTTTCCCCCTAAACTAGCTGCTTATGTAAGTCTTCTGTATCCCAACTATATAACCCATCAATTTTCATATCCTTTTCATACCCAAAGCATAAACTTTTGTCATCTTTCTGATCCCTTATTAGCAAAATGATAAACTTTAGCAGTTACTAGAAGACCAATTTGTCTATGAAGTTTTGTTTTTACCACTAGACAAATGAGGTCTCTCATATCTCTTTATCTGTAAAGAAACTCAACAACACAACTTCTAACCTCTAAACCAGGCAGTTGTATTCATCAGGAAGCTTCCCACTTTCCACGTAGGGACTCGGTTACAGCCTCCTAGACCTGATTTCTGGTGAACAAATGGCCTAGAGTGACCCCCAAGGGAAATCTAATTTACTGATCAGGTCCCCTTTCCAGAAAGTGGGCCCTTCCCAGAAGTCGTGTCTCTGCAGTGTATCTCCTTAATCCAGCAGAGGGCAGGCTGACCACAGAAAAGCTTCCATTATAAACTGGATCTCCAGATATCTACCTCGTTATTAAGGAGGAGAGGTATAGGGGAGAGAGATCCTCCAATGGGCAAATGAAGTAGAAGGCAGGGTCAATATTTGAGTGCCAAAATGGGGCAAAAGATTGACCCTTCCTATTAAACGAGATCAATTTCATCTAACGTGATAATAAGGCAAAGTCTAGAGAAAAATTAGCACACAATTCTGCCTATTCGAGGCAGGACATGACTTATAGGTCTTATAACTCAACCTTCTTTTTTTTTTTAAGATTTTTTATTTATTTGACAGAGAGAGACAGAGCGAGAGAGGGAACACAAGCAGGGGGAGTGGGAGAGGGAGAAGCAGGCTTCCCGCGGAGCAGGGAGCCCGATGTGGGGCTCGATGCGGGGCTCGATCCCAGGACCCCGGGATCATGACCTGAGACGAAGGCAGACGCTTAACGACTGAGCCACCCAGGCGCCCCAACCTTCTCCTTTTTAATTCCCACCTCCTTTTCCAGAGCAGGAATCTCTGCATCATCCCTGATGAAGGACTTTCATTTTTTTTCTTTTATATACCCACTTGATTGAAAGCCACCTGTTCCAACTTGGAACAAAATGTGCTTTTCTGTAACTCCCAAAGAGCCATCCTGTTCCCTTCAGAGATTACAGTGTGGTCCTAGCCCTACAGTCAAAAGGGCGGTTTCACTTATTTGTGGAACATAAGGAATAGCATGGAGGACATTAGGAGAAGGAAGGGAGAAATGAAGGGGGGGGAATTAGAGGGGGAAACGAACCATGACAGACTATGGACTCTGGGAATCAAACTGAGGGTTTTAGAGGGGGGCGGGGGATGGGTGAGCCTGGTGATGGGTATTAAGGAGGACACGTATTGCATGGAGAACTGGTTGTTATATGCAAACAATGAATCATGGAACACTACATCAAAAACTAATGATGTAATGTATAGTGACTAACATAACATAATAAAAAAATTATAATTAAAAAAAGGGCAGTTTCTCCACATGGATTAATTTTTATCAGGAACAAAAATCTTTTCCAGAAACCCCTCCCCCTTCAGCTGATACATTGACCAAGATGGCAGTATGTGTCCGTGGTGGAGTTGAAGCCATCACTGGTGAGGGGAATGGAATTACCATGGTCGGCCTGACGTGCACATGTGCCACCTGGGACTATGAAGAGACTGCTTTCCTGAGCATCCAAATACAATGGCAGATCATCCAGCAAGGAGGAAGAGATGGAGCTAGTTGGGTGGACAGCCAACCCTGACTGCATGGTCTGGTCTGTGAAGCCGGTAGGAGGCACCGAAGAGTCCCATCACACAGACAAGAAAGTGGAGAGGAGGAGTGGAGGGCTCTGCCCAGATCTCACAGTGAGTCCCAAGCTTGTAAGAACTCATTTATACTGACTTCTGTCCCTTCCCTCCCTTCTTTGACCAATGTCCAAATCAATGGCTGCAGATGCTGTCCTCAGTGGACCAGCCAAGTCCAGGCTTATAGGACTAGAGAGAAGCAGAGGGAGAAAGATGCATTCCTAGGAGGGCAAGGAAATGGGACTAACTTGGGACACAGAGAATAGTTCTAGCCTGATGACATGATGCTTAGACAGGACCTGAGCTACACATGCCTATCATGGAGGCACCTTCTGAGGAAACAGCCTCACCCACAGCACCACCTAGAAGGGCAACCACAGGCAGCCAGATTTTATAGCATGTGACTCCACTCTCCATCTTAGTCCGAAGTGATTGCACTAGAGGTAGATAGCATACCCAAGAGCAGACAAGCCATAAGCTGACTGGCATCCTACAATTTGAACTGACTCAAAAAATGAGTTGAGCCAGTTAGTTTTTCTCTGTGTCTCAGAATTATGACCTTGAAAATGTAGAGAGATCAGCTGAAAGGTTCTAAGGGAGGGAGAGCCATGAGATGAGTAAGACAAAAGTGTGAGGCAGCTTAAGCTAAGAGAGCACAAAGATATTTAGCTGAGGCAAGGAAAGCCAGTGAGTATATAAGGTGAGCATGGAGCAGACACCTGAAGTATGTTGAGTGGTGTTAATGAAGGAACTCTGGGGTGGTGAACCTTGAGCTCCACCTTGCTGCTGAGGATGCTGAAGTGACTTCTGAGCCCTAGAGAACCTCCATTTCCAGACTCCTAAAGGCCTGAACCATGGTGCCTATATTTAGATTTCCAAGCTCTTCCATCTCTTTCTTTTAGCCAATTTCTATCCTTGAATAACTCCTGTTTCCTCGAGTTAGTTTGTGGGAAGCTTCTCATTTCCAAAGAGTCTAAGTTCTTTGCTTCCAAAGAACGTAAGCAATACACACCAGTAGAGTGAGAGCAGCAGTGTTGGGAGTATTTAACAGCCCAGATCATCCAGGTTGGAATCCCAGCTCTGCCACTTACCAGCTGTGTGACTTTAGGCAAGTTACTTCTCTCTGCCTTGTCTCTTCATCTGTAAAATAAGGATAATGATAGTACCTACCTCAAAGGTTATGAAAATTAAATGAGTTAATATATATGAAACACTTAGAGCATTTGCCTGGCATATAGTAAACACTAAGGGTTTGCTATTATTATGATGATATATTACAAAGTAAAAGCCCTTCTTTTATTTCTGTTTCTTAACACAAAAAGAAAATTAATACTGAGGGCACCTGGGTGGCTCAGTCGGTTAAGTGTCTGACTCTTGATTTCAGCTCAGGTCCTGATCTCAGGGTCGTGAGATCGAGTCCCACATCGGGCTCCATGTTCAGCACAGAGTCTGCTTGAGATTCTCTCCTTCTCCTTCTGTTCCTCCCCCTACTCGTGCTTGCTCTCTGTCTCTCTCTGTCTCTCTCTCAAAAATAAATAAAAGAAAAAAAGAAATGAAAATTAATACTGAAAGTCAAAATGAAAGCTTAAACTGGTTAGTTTTGGAGGGAGAGACTCCTCCCCTCTTTGTTTTTTTTGTTTGTTTGTTTGTTTTTTATTTTTAAAAGATTTTATTTATTTATTTGACAGAGAAAGACACAGCGAGAGAGGGAACACAAGCAGGGGTAGTGGGGGAGGGAGAAGCAGGCTTCCCGCGGAGCAGGGAGCCCGATGCGGGGCTCGATCCCAGGACCCTGGGATCATGACCTGAGCCGAAGGCAGACGCTTAACGACTGAGCCACCCAGGCGCCCCAAGACTCCTCCCCTCTTTGATGTGATGCTGCTCTCACAGATGGGTTTGTACCTTTTCATGTGCCACCAGGTGGTGGATGGGTGGTTCCCCATAATCTTCCACTTTGTCTTGACCCTTGGGATCCCTGTCTGTGTCACTACTGGCCAAGTCAGCTTCTGTGACCCAATGCCATAATGGGGGGTTTGGCCAGCACCTAGTTTATTTACAAAGAAAGTGTTCTTCCCACAAGCCTGGGGGCTTGGATGGGAGGCCAGGGTTGGAGAGCCCAGTTCCCCACACCTTGACTTGTTCGCACTTGTGGTTTCCACAGGCTTCTCTTAGCACTCTTTGATCTAGTATCTGTACAAATAGAATCAACAGGGCCAGGCCAGGACGAGCCCCAGCAGCTTCATGTACTTCCCCCACAGGGACTTCCCACTGTTGTCCTTTTTTGTAACTAGCATCTCTGATCTCCTTACCCAGACTACTTTCCTTCAACCTCCAGGGACTAGAATAAGGACTAAACTTACACACCTGGAATGCTTGGCCTTTCTTTACATCGAGGGGAAGCTTCTAGCTTCATTCCCCATATTATTCCTACTCATAAAGCAGGCCAAGGTGTCCCATTCTCCAAATGCAGTGGATACCTTTTGGGATGTCTGGCCAACCCATAATTCTCCTTTCTTTCTGAGGTGCTCCAACGACCCCCAGGGGGGTGCTGCAGTCACATTTTACAAAGCATTTCTCTCCTCACCTGAATGGCCCAGTGGTGGACACTAACCCAAACTAAGCTGATAGGATTTTCTCTCCCAAGTATTAATATTTGGGATCTAAATATTCTAGTTCCAGCTGGCCTGATATGCTGAGGAGTTGCGGGTGGTCACTTTCTCCTGCATGACTGGGGAGCAAAGACAGTCAGGCTGCAGAGAAAAAAATGAAACCCCTGCATAGAGAAAGACATGATAGCTATCAGTAGTTCTCTCTGGGTTTCTGATGGCGTTTTGTCCTCACAAAACTCTATGTGGTAAGGACTATTAGTAGCCTCTTTTACAGACGAGGAAACAGAGGCTCAGAATCGTGACATTATCCAGATGGTATGACATGAGCTCCTCCTAAAAAGAGTACAACTTGAGGCATCCTAGTTGTGTGAGCTGGTAAAGGATCCTTTTTTGTCTCCTTAAGCTGGTTGGGTTGGGATTCTGTCACTTTTGATTAAAAGAGTACTGACAGGGGCACCTGGGTGGCTCAGTTGGTTAAGCATCCAATTCTTGATCTCAGTTCAGGTCTCAATCTCAGAGTCCTGAGTTCAAGCCCCGTGTTTGGCTCCATGCTAGGCATGGAACCTACTTAAGAAATAAGTAAATGAAAGAGTATGGACAAAAGAGAACGGAGATAGATTCTTTTGGATGGATCTAGCCTTGGATGTGAGGAAGGACACCAAGATACAGAAAAAGGAGGTGAGAATGGGTGCAGCTGCAGACAAGTTTGGAGGTGGGGGGCAGGAAGTGGGGGAAGTTTACACCCATTAACCTCAGGGTTTATTTTGCTTTTTTCTGTGAGATGGTAGGAGGCAAAGCCTGTGTGTCCAGATCAACTGAAGCACTTGCAGTGGGGCAAACGTTGCAACTGGAGAAAGGAATCACTATAAATAGGAGAAGAAAGACCATTTGTATCAGGTAGAGGAAGCCCCGGCTGTGGTTACAGGTGATAAACTTTATTTAGGTAGACGCATCCACCCAACTGTGTATGATTTCTCTCCAGTAAGGCTCAACTACATTGCTGGGGATTAGCTGAGTGAGATAAAATTGGGAGGTTAGGACACTAAGGGTCCGAGGAGAGAGCAGTGGAAGTGATACACCTGGAAGTCAAGGCTGGGGGAAGGGGAGCCATGAAAGGCTGGAGGCCCCGAGGATGTAAAAGACCCATGGGGTGAGGGTCAGAGCACGAGAGAACTAGAGAGAGGGCATGTCAGAGTCTGAAACATTGGATCTTGAGAATTCCGAGGTGGAGCCCTTCTCACCGATGACAAGATTCAGGACATGACCACAAGAGGGAGTGGCTGGAGTGAGTCAAGGAGAAATGTTAGAGGGGATGAAGTCATGGGATTTGGGGGCTAAATACACATAAACATATAGGCTTAGAACACATACAAACATACATCAGATACACCCAGAAACATGATACAGACATACATGCAGATAGACACAGGCACACAGCACAGGCAGGCTTCACTAATTCATGGATACAGGGCACAATACAGACCCTCCCCTCTGCTCACTCTGCACATACAACACAGACAGGCGCACAGCCAGGAACACAGGGACACATACATACACACACACACACACACACACACACACGAAATACATATACAGAGACACATAAAATCATGTGACAGACACAGAAACTTTAACACATACACACACCACAGCACTGTGACTTAAGGGAGTAGGTTTTTCCCCTGGGTATCATTTTTCCTGTTGATTTTGGCCTCTGTGGTACCCACGTGGCATATCCCCCATTCTTAGAAAAAAGACAGAAACCTGAAGCCTCTCCTAAGTTAGAAACAAAGGCCCTAGCACAGCTCAGCCCTGGCTCACCAGTCCAGGGTGTCTGTTCCTACCTTTGTCTCCCTAGAACTGGAGTTCTGGCTCAAATGCTGCCCCAGACACTCCCAGCCAAGGGAAACAGAGTCTCCCCAGGCACAGAGGGTAGCCCTGGGACAGTCAGCCAGGCTGGGCAGACAAGCTGAGACACCCAGAGCCCCTGCCTTCCCCAAACCAAGCATCTCCTTCTCAGCCAGGCCAGCTTTACCCAACACACTGGCCTGCTGAAGAAAGGAAACAAGGGTGGGTGGAGAGGGGCAAGGCTGGAGAGACAGGTAGGATTTAAGGCTTCAGCCAGAGGAAAATGGGGAGTGAAGAGGTATTACTAAGTGGGAGACTGATGTGTTTACATTTGCATTTTAGAGCTCCCAACACCTAGAATAGGACCTGGCACATAATATATATGCATGGCTCTGGTGACTTCTTGTAGGAGGGGCTGGGAACTGTAACCCTAATGGTGGGAATTTCAGTCAGGAGAATCAGATCAAGTAAAAGGGAATGGGGGCTTAATCTAGGACCAAGCATGGTATTGGAGTGAGTAAAAGAAGAAATGAAAGTGACTAGGGATGTGATAAGAAAAGCTAGCTAGAGCTGACCATGGGACTGGCAGGGCCCATGGGCTTTGACTCATGCTAATTAAAATACCACTATGCAGCTGACATAGAAAGCCAACTTGTTAATTTAACTGTCATATGGGTATGAAATATACCTATCATGAGGATGGCAAATATATAGATCATCATAAGCATTCTCAGCAGCATACAAATATGCTCTAGTACTCTGAGTCTTAAAATTTTCCTTTGACCAGGGCGCCTGGGTGGTTCAGTCATTAAGCATCTGCCTTCTGCTCAAGTCATGATCCCAGAGTCCTGGGATCAAGCCCCGCATCGGGCTCCCTGCTCGGCGGGAAGCCTGCTTCTCCTTCTCCCACTCCCCTTGCTTGTGTTCCCTCTCTCGCTGTGTCTCTCTCTGTCAAATAAATAAATAAAATCTTTAAAAAAAAAAAATTTTCCTTTGACCAACATCATTCCTCAACATCTTCTACCTCATTTTTCTTCTTTCCTTCATAGCCAAGTTTCTAGAAAGAATTGCCTCCAAATGCTGTTTCTACCTCCTCACCCCATTCACTCCTATTATTCCAATCTGACTTTCATCTCTACCATTCCACAAAGCATGCTTATGTCAAGGTCACTGGTGACTTCCATGTTGCCAAATCCAACGAACACATCCAGGTCTTCATCTTGAGAAAATTAAGGTTCAGAAAGTTAAGTAGAGTTTCACTTCTTGTAATTTGGCCCATCCCCCCTACTGAAAACAACTGGAAAATATAAGACAAATCTGCCAGAAGGCGTAGAAGAGATAATAAATTAATGTTTGGGTCTTCCCCCCCCCCCTCGAGGGGTATTTGTCAATGACAGAATGAAGGACCAAGAGACAGATGGCTTTTTTGAACAGAGGACAGGGATTGGAGTTTAGGAGTGGCCAAAGTGAGGAGCCCTGCTGAATTACACTTGGGTTATTATACTGAAAGCCTGAACCTTAAAAATAAGGCTGAATTAGAAGTAGATAGGTGCTCCTCACAGGGATCAGTTTCAGATCATCTCAATCCTTAAAATTGGAATAAAGTCATTCTAGAATGCCAGTAACTCCCACGAGCCTGGCAGAAGCAAGTAAATGTAATCTTTTCTGGAGGGAGACAAGTTAGGCCTCAAATTATTGCCATAAACAATTTTTTGCATTGTGTTTTACAAATACAATGGCCCATGTGCAGACAATAGGGCATAAATGAAAATCAGCAAAAACAATAGACAATAGAAACAATTCCACAGGGTCTCCAAATATTGGAATTATAAGATACAAACTTTAACTATATTTACCATGTGGTATTACCATGTTCAAGGCAAGACTGAGATTTTTCAACAGAGGACTGGGAACAATAAAAAAGAACTAAATGGAAATTTCAGAGCTAAAGATATAATAATAAAAAATCATGGATAGGTTTACCAATTCATTTGACAAGCTAAAGAGAGAATTCATGAATTGGAAAATAGTCATAAAAAAATAACCAGAAATAAGTGCAGAAAAACAAAAGTTTTGAAAATACAAAAGAGAGAAATAATTCATAAAGAGTGTGATGAAAAGATCTAACAATGAGTAATTCAAATTCAAGAAAGACAGAAAAGACAGATAGCAAAAGTTGAAGGGCTAATGGTTTAAAACTTTCCGAAAAGGAAGAAGGTATCAAGCCAGAGATTCAAGTCTTGGAAATCCAAATAGGTTAAATAAAAAGAAACCCATGCCTAGCCACATCATAGAAAAGCTGATCAAACCAGTGACAAAAAGGAAATCTTGAAAGCATCCAGGGTGGGGGGGACCCTATAACCTTAAAAAAGAAAAAAGGCAAAAATTAAACTAATACATATCTTCCCATAAGGATCAATGAAACCAGTAGACAATGGGATTGTATCTTAAAGGCACTGAAAGAAAATAACTGACAAATTCAATTCTATATACAGTGAAAATATCCTTCAAGAAGAAAGGTGGGATCCTGATTCAAAAAAATTATAAATTAGAACATATGAAACAATTGGGGGAATTTGAACACAGAATATTTGATATTAAAGAATTATTATTTTTAATTATTTGGGTTTTTAAAAAGAGTATCTTTTCAGTGATAGTAAATACTTACAGATGAAATATTTACAGATGAAACATTACGATGTGAGATATCTGCTTTGAAATGATCTGAGACTGGGTAGGGATGGGTGGTGTGAAACAAACTGAGTGGGTACTGATCATTGTTGAAGTTTAATTATGAGTACAGAGGTTCATTACACCAGCCTCTCTGTTTTTGTACTTGTTTGAAATTTTGCATTCTAAAAATGTGATCCAGAAATAGTGAAGGTGAAATAAATAGACAAAAAAGAGAGAGAGAGAGAAAATTTGTTACCAGTTGAGCCGCACTGAAAATGTTGTTCAGGCAAAAGGAAAATTATTCCAGATGGAATCACTGAAAATGCAGAAAATAATGAAAAGCAATGAAAAATGGTAAATATGTGGATAAATTCAAATTGATATTGACTGTAAAACAATAACAATAATAATCTCTTGTGAGGCCTCAAATACAGTGAAATTAAAATGCATGACAATAATAACACAGAAGTCAAGAAGGCATAAAAGGAGCGGAAGTGTTCCAAGGTTCTTGCATTGTTCTGGAAGAAGGCAAATTCCTAGTAGACTTTACTAAATCAATAATTGATCTGGTAATCCTGTAAAATAACTACTAAAAAAATAGTAAAAGAATGCATAATTTCTAGGCCAATAGAGGGGAAACATAGAAAAGTTAAAAATACATAGTCAATTCAAAAATAGGTCAAGGAAGGAGAGAAAAAGGAATACAGTGCATGTGAGACAAACATAAAACAGTTAATGAAGTGACAGATTTAGACGGAAATATATCAATAATTACTTTGACTATAAATGGAAAAAATTATCCAGTTAAAATACAAAGATTGTTAGACTGGATTTAAAAAACAACTATATGCTCTTTATAAGAGACACAGGTAAAACATAAGGATACAGAAAAATTTAAAGGATGGAAAAATATAGAACGCAAGGACTCTAACCAAGAGAAGAGGTAGATTTTCTCATACCGTTTCAAGTGTGCACTTAATGATTTATTTTTATTATATTCACAAGATTATGCAACCATCACCACTATCTAATGCCTAGATAAAGCTGACTTTAAGGCAAAGGCTGTAAACCAAGAAGATATAATAATTCTAAGTTTGTAAGCCTCTAATAATACACCCTCAAAACGTGAAAGGTAGGAATGGATAGAACTACAAGAATAACCAGAAAAATGCACAATTGTAGTGGAAGATTTTTAACAAAGGGTATAGAAGAGCTGATTTAAAAATTCATTAAGGCTATAAAAGATTTGAACTATACAATTAACAAGTTTGACCTAATAGGCATACACAGAATGCTGTCCTTCAAAATTCTGACTACATTGTCTATTTTATGCACACAAGAACATTTGCAAAAGTTGACCACACGCTGGACCACAAAACAAGTCTCAACAAATTTCAAAGGATTGATATCATACTGAAGATGCTTCCTGCTTACAATGAAATTGAGCTAGAAAGCCATAAGAAACAAACAGAAACTTCACAATAATTTGAAAACCCAAGTATTGATTCAAAAATTTGGGAGCTTTCTGGGTGTAATCTGAAACTTGCTACTGTACACAGAGGGTAGGGAGAGATGGAAGAAAGAGGCAGACCACTCCTGATTGGTAAGTGGCAGTTTTAATAAGCAAGGAGACTTATTTATGAGACTTGTCTTAGGCTACTGCAAAAGGAGTAGATTTCTGCACCCATCCACCAAATCTTAAAAGTTCATATAGAGGCCTTAACTGGGTTCATTCATGTATACTGTCCAGATTATCTCAGCAACACCTTCTTCTCCCAAGGCTACATCCTTGCAGCAGTTCCCACTGTGGGAACAGTAAGCTTAGTGTACATTCTAAGGACCAGGGAGAGGGTGAGGAGCCTCGATCGCCCAAGGTCCAGCTTCTGGGTCAACTGGCAGTCACATTCTCTCCATGAACATATCTCTACACATGATAGGACATTTAAAAAGCATATTTCTACGTTATCATTAGATGAAAGAAAAAAAAGTCTATTGGAATTAGAAAAAATTTCAAAGTAGAAACTAGTAAGAAACATGACACAAAATTGTAGAATACAGTTGATTATGTGCTTAGAGGGAAATTTAAATGAGTATACTTAAATATATATCAAGAGCTAAACCCTAGTCTCAAAGCATGAGAAGAAAAGCAAATTATACCCAAATAGAGTAGAAGGAAACCTTAAAAATTAGATCAGAAATTAATGAAATGGAAATAAAATGCAATAGAATCAAAACCAAAATGTTTTTCTTTGAACAGACATATAATATTGAAATGAAAAGGAAAAATAATTCCTTCAGAAATTATGAAAACCTGATGAAGATATTATGAGAAGGAAAATTACTTGCCAATCTCATTTATGAACATAAATGCAAAAATCCTAAACAACAGATTAATCAACCAAATCTTGCAGTTTGTAAAACAGTGAATAGATTGACTAAATTGGTTCTGTGCTAGGAATGCAAGTTTGGTTTAATATTTAAAAACCAATCTGGGGCACCCAGGTGGCTCATTTGGTTAAGTATCCAACTCTTGATTTCAGCTCAGGTCATGATCTCAGGGTGGTGGGATGAGCCCCATGTCAGGCTCCACGCTCAGCCGGGAGTCTGCTTGAAGATTCTCTCCCTCTGCCTCTCCCCTGACTCGCATGTTTGCACGTGCGCTCTATCAAATAAATAAATAAATCTTAAAAAAAAAAAAAGAAGTATGGTCTGGCCCAGGATAGATAAATAGAGCAACACACCAGAATAGAGTCCAGAAATAGACCGTCACACAAAAGTGGCCCTGCAGAGCAGTGGGGAAAAGACAGCCTTTCCAATAAACGGTGCTGAGATAATTGGATATCTATACTGAAAAAAAAGTAATTTGCCCAGTGTCCTACAATGGCTATATGGTGAAATCAGGTCTTTTTTTTTCTCTCAAGTTTATTTATTTAAGTAATCTTTATACCCGGTATGGGCCTCAAACTCATGATCCCAAGATCAAGAGTCACATGCTCTTCCAACTGAGCCAGTCAGGCACCTGAAGTCAGGTCTCTGAACACAAATATATCTGACTATAATGTAGTCCATACCCTTTACATTCTGCCAATGGCCCAGTCACCTCCCAAAGCTATCATGAGCAACAAGACCAGAAGTTACGGAAGTGCTTTGTTAACTGGTAAGTGCTGTGAGCACCTGTGGGAGAGGCTATGTCCGTTGAAATGATTTCTGCCTTCCAGGCAAGTAGAGTGGCCTTGTTCCACAGCCCTAAAGCCCCTGGTGGGTCCGTCTCCTCTCCTGTAGATTGCAGCTGGACCTGAACACCGAGTGCCCTTTAAAAGAGTGGCCCTCCGGTTAGCTACCGGCAAGGGAACTTGAGCAGGAGGCTGACGTTTCAGCACAGATGCTCAGGGCTGGAGCCCTCCCAGGGAGTGGTGCGAGGCTGATGCTCTGATGTTCCCTTGGGGTCTGTCTCCAGCAGCGTTTGGGAGAAAACAGGAGCTAGGCCACCAGAGACCCTTGGGACAAGTCTGTGTTTCACTTTGTAAGTTGAACTTCGTGTTTTTGCAGCCTCAGTTTAGGTGATAAGGCAGACTAAAGAAGGAAGAGCAACAGGGCCTTCCTGGAAGGCTTGCAGCAAAGGCCTAGTTCCCTTTGGATTGTGAACCATGCCCTTGGGAATGCCTCAGGACTGCCTGGAGTTGCCTTTCCTTCCACCCTCCCCCTCCCTGGTTTCCTGGATTGACAAAGGGGACCTTTGTTTCTGGCCTTGAGTCTTGTCTTAAGCACCCCAGCAGCAACCTCAAACAGGCAGAAGGAGCTGGAGAAATAAAACAGCCTGGAGAGTTTTCCTAGAACCATGGCTGGCAGCCCTAAAGGGCCCTCACAGCCTCCCCACCCAGTTTCTGGCCTTGGTCACGCATCGGATCAACACTGGGTTCCCCGTCCAGGACTTCCTTATCTCCCTCTACTGCCTGCATCTGCCCAAAGCAAAGCACCCCCAGCCGTGTCTTCACCTCAGAGTTGGTGGTGGGCCAGTGAAAGGCCTGGGAGGCCTTGTTTCCCATGAAGAAAAGCCCTGGAACACTCTTCTGGAAGGTGTGGGCAGTGAAACTGCAAGATAGAGCAGGCCCAAGATGGGGAGAGTGCCCACAGGCCCTGGGCAGCCAGCAGGGCCCAGCTCATCAGCCAGACCCACCAGTGACCAAGGCCAGGGCCTGTGAGAGACGAAGCTGAGCCCCAGCACCTGAGTCAGTGGCAGGGCATCCAGCTGCCAGGCAGAGCCCAGGCTGGCCTCTGAGCTGACAAATCAGTCATGGGGAGGTCTCTTCTGTCCTCAGCAGCGGATCTTCCCCCCTCATTCCACGGTCTCACTGCGGCTGGGTCAGCTTCCAGCCAGGGCAAACCACATGAAACGTGAATCACTGAGGTCTGGAGTCTGATAAAGTCAAACCCAAAGACTTGCTTTTTAATGCTCTCGGTTCAGCCTGTCTAAAAACCATGAACCATCTGACCAATCAAAACTCTGTCCTGGCTTCATTTAGGAAGGTGCCTTTGGCCAAGAACGTTCGGAGGGATTGGGAATGGTGTGGCACTGCCCTCCTTTGGGCAGAGGCTGGATGGTAAGTGGGGGACAGGTGCCCAGAAGGACAAGGGAGGGCTGAACCGAAGTCCAGGCGTCTGTCTCCACCCTCCGCCGCAGAGTGATGCTTCCAGACGCAGAGAGCAGCCCCACTTCTTCAGGGCCACGCGGGTCCTCAGCCCTCAGTGGTCTCCCTTCCTCCTCATACCCCATGACCCAGGTCTCCTGCATCCTCATGGAGGATTTCAATACTCACCACTGCCCTCCCCACCCCCCCAGCCGGTGTGTCTCCCAGACTGCGGTTGCACAGAGGTCCCTGCTCTGGGAGCCACTGCCAGGAGGTATGCCTGATCCCCAAGTCCCCTAAACTGTAAAGGGAAAACCAAACAAACCGAAAAACACACAAAATAAAAACCGTGCTCTTGGGCCCCGTCCTCGATCTGCACTGCACTTCCCTGGGCAGTGCTGCTGGCGCCAGGCTTGAAGGAAGGGCCACATCTTCCTGCTGGGGTGGGCGCCACTCAGCCCGCAGCCTCTAGCTGCCACCTGCTTTGTGGAGGGAGGGCTGCTGAGTGTGGATGAGTGGCGGGCTCATGGTCCAAGGGCCGGTGGGACTCAGGAGAGCTGGGTCAGACACGAACTCTGGGTGACCTTGTACAAGTCACATGACCTCCCTGAGCCTCAGTTTCTCATGATGGGGAATACTGTATGAGCAGCTCAGAGCAGGTAGGAAACTGCCAGGCACGCTCCTAAGGGCCCACACGCAGCCGTTCACCCGTCTCCCCGCAGCCGCCCTTCCTCGCTCCCTCACTGGCAGCATGCCCTTGGTGAAGCTGCCAACTGCAGAGCTGGGACCTTGGAGCTAGCCTGTCTCCTGGGCTGTTGTTATCAGAGCAGGTCAAAATTACTGAGAGAACACAGGACACTTTGACACCAAGGCCCAAGGCCCTGGCTGGATAACCTCCCCTAGCTCACCACGTCCAAATTTCTCAATGCAGAGAACCCCACCTGCCTGGGCCCCTTGGAGCCAGCTGAGCAGGGTGGGGCAGGGCTGGGCACACAACTCTTGGCGTCCTACCAGGTAAGGATTCAGTTAGGGGCCTGGTATCCCCCCACCCTCCTCTGGCACATGCCTCCCAGGCAGGGACCCGGTCCAAGAGCACAGGCCAGTTGTCCAGCACTCACATCTGGACCGGACATGAGTCTACAATAGCTCCCTGCTCAAATCTGTGTCAGAATCCAGATGTCAGGGCCTCCCTCAGCAACAGAGCTCCTGGATTCTGGGGCCAAAGATCCGTGGGCAGTGGGGGCCCCCTCACTTCCTCCTAGGGTCCTGATCAGGTGCCTCAGGCCAATCTTGCCCCTTGAGAGCCAGGGAACAGTGCCCCCTCCCATTCTTTTGGTTCTCGAGCATTTCTATTACCCCAAGTATAAAAGGCATGGATGTTCAGTTGTGCAGTGGCAAGAAATGTCCTAACCTGGGGCGCCTGGGTGGCTCAGTTGTTAAGCGTCTGCCTTCGGCTCAGGTCATCATCCCAGGGTGCTGGGATCGAGCCCCACATCGGGCTCCCAGCTCGGCGGGAAGCCTGCTTCTCCCTCTCCTGCTCCCCCTGCTTGTGTTCCCTCTCTCGCTGTGTCTCTCTCTGTCAAATAAATAAATAAAATCTTTAAAAAAAAAAAAAAAAGTCCTAACTTTATTTTTCTAAATCTGAGAGAATAGCTAGAAGCTCATCGGCCCCAGCTGAGCTCCTGTCCAACCTCCGTGAACATCCCCACAGCATGCCACGTCCTACCACATGTGAACAGGCCACAGGCCTCCACCATTCCCTGTGGGAGGAAGCCCCCAGCTTCCTTCCAAGTCCGGGCACTGGCAGAGAATGCAACCCCTCCCCCACCGCCAGGGGACAATCCAGCTCATTCTTCCAATGGGGCCCGCACTGCTAATGGCCTCAGCCCTCAGGCAACCCCCAAACACTAAAGATTGTTACCCCCAAACGGGAGCCTGGCCGTATAGTCTGTGCAGAGAAGGGAAGATCGTCTCTTCGTTTTATTGCTCATGCATCTGCTCCCACAAACAATTACAGAGTAATTTCTGCACTAAATTATTCATACATTTCCCTGCCGTATATGGAAATACCATTCTGTAGTTTGCTTTTTTTTCCTTATACCTCTTCCCAATCCATAAAAATAGATCCACTTCATCATTCTCAATGGTCACACTGTACTTAATTGCTCGGATGCACCTCATTTTACTTAGCACAGGCCCCCATTGACGGTAGCTTCTAAGTGTTCGTATTACAAGCGCTGGCTGAGTAAACGCTACTGTCCATACATCTTGGTGCATGGCTTTGTTTTCATCGGATAAATTCCTAGAAGCTGAATTGCAAGGTCGATGGATAGGCCCACTTTTAAGATTTACTTCTCTACTGGGGCACCTGGGTCGCTCAGTTGGTTAAGCAGCTGACTCTCGATTTCAGCTCAGGTCATGATCTCAGGGTCATGGGATCAAGCCCTGCATTGGGCTGCAAGCTCAGTGTGGGGTGAGGGGTGTCTACTGGAGAGTCTTTTTCTCCTTCTCCCTCTGCCCCTCCCCTGGCTCGAGCATGCACGTGTGCTCTCTCTTTCTAAATATATAAATCTTAAAAAAAAAGAAAAAGGATTTACTTCTCTACAGTCCACTCCCAGAAAGGTTGTACCAATGTAGCAGCATGAGGGTGGGGGTCCCCCCCGCCCTCACCCACACCAAGTCATAGGATCATCTCTCCGAAGTGTCCCTCCTGTCCTCCAGAACTCATTTGTGTTCTCCCTCCTGACCCTTGGGGGCCTTCTCCTTCATCTGGACAGAACTCGTCTAGGTGACTGTTTTCACACCTAGGTGTAATATGGCCCAGCTTGTCATTTTTTCCTTTAAAAAGCCTCCACCTCAACCCCTAGTTTCTGCCAACAGAAAATGGGAACCAAGGGGGCACTCTGGGAGTAAGCACTTCCTTGCCCTTTAGTCCTGATATCCTGCCAGAGTCCAGGCTCCACCTTCTCCACCCCTAGTTTCTGCCAACAGAAAATGGGAACCAAGGAGGCACTCTGGGAGTAAGCACTTCCTTGCCCTTTAGTCCTGATATCCTGCCAGAGTCCAGCCTCCACCTTCTCCACCCAACCCCCCCAGCGAAGGGACCGTTGTACCTGTGTCATAGCTTGGCTGCATCTAGCTTCCGTAGGCAACGGTGTTTGTCTCGGGCAAAGGGAGCAACTGAAAAGCCCGTCGTCTGGGGCAGAGCCCCAAGTTGGAGTTAGCAATCAAGCTGAGTGCCCATGGTTTGCAGATCCTCAGGTGGCACTCCCCACATGGCCAGCTCTTCTCACACTCGAAAGCTTCAGGAGGATGCTGGACTCGGCCACCTCCAGAGCAGGATGAGGTCAAGTTTGGCGACAGGGAGCTGCCTCCTTTTTAAAAAAGTTGTGGTAAAATATACTATCCTGGTCTTTTCAGGCTGCTATCTCAAAAATAACATAGACTGCATGGCTTATCAACAGCGGAAGTTTATTTCTCACAGTTCTGGAGGCTGGGAAGTCAAAGATCAAGGTGCTGGCAGATTTGGTGTCTGGTGACGGGAGGCTTCCCGGTTCACAGAGTGCGCGCCTTCTTGCTATAACCTCATGTGGCAGAAGGGCTGAGGGAGCTCTCTGGGTCTCTTTTACAAGGGCCATAATCCCATGCTTGAGGGCTCGGTCTTCATGACACAACCACCTCCCAGAGGCCCCAGTTCCAAATACCATTATATTGGGAATAAAGTTTCAACGTGAATTTGGGGGGGGGGAACGCATTCAATCTGTAGCAAATATAACACGGAATTTATCATTTTAACCACTTTTAAGTACACAGTTCTGTGGCATTTAGTACCTTCATACTGTGCAACTATCACCACCATCCATCTTCAGAACATTTTCATCTTCTACAACTAAAACTCTGGACTCATTGAACACTAACTCTCCATTCTTCCCTCTACTCACTCTCCCTTACGGCCCCAGGGCACCCATCACCCGACTTTCTGTCTCTATAAATTTGACTACTTAAGTACCTCATATAGTGAGTGGAATCCTGTAATATTTGTCCTTTTGCTACTGGTTTATATCACTTAGCATAACATCTTCAAGGTTTATCCACGTTGTAGTATGTGTCAGAATTTCTTTTTTTTTATTAAAGATTTTATTTATTTATCTATTTCAGAGACAGAGGGAGTGGGGGGAGGGGGGAGGGAGAGGGAGAGAAAGAATCCCAAGCAGACTCCAGGCCAAGCAGAGAGCCCAACACAGAACTCGATCCCATGACCCCAAGATCACTACGGGAGCTGAAACCAAGAGTCAGACGCCCAACTAACTGAGCCACACAGGTGCCCCAGAATTTCCTTACTTTCTAAGGCTGAATGATATTCCATTGTATGTATACGCCACATTTTGTTTCTCCATTCATCTGTTGATAGACAACTGGGTCATCTCCACCTTTTGACTGTTGTGATCTACTATGAACATGGGTATACAAGTATCTGTTCGAGTCCTTATTTTCATTTCTTTTGGGTATATACCCTGAAGTGGAATTACTGGACCATATGGCAATTCTATGTTTAAGTTTTTGAGGAATCACCATGTGATTTTCCACAAGGGCTGCATCATATTACATTCCCACCAGCAGTGCCCAGGGTTCCAATTTTTCCACATCCTCTGCAATATTTATCCTGTTATTTTGATAACAGCCATCCTAATTGGTGCAAGGTGGTATCTCAGTGTGGTTTTGATTTGCACAGGGCAGGTGGGGGTGATCCTGCTATTTTTATAAATGACGACTCAGAGATAAACTGACTTCCTTCAAGGTGCTAAGAAGGGTTAACCTCAGGTATAAGAGGAAACCCAAGATCAGGGCACTTCCTACTGGAGGAAGGGCAGAACTATGGGGAGACCAGAGGTGGATTCTGAGAGCAAGTCCTAAAACAGAAGAAGAGCAAACTGAGGGCTCAGAGAGGGGAATCAACTTGTCCAGGGTTACACAGTGAGTGGGAAGGCAGAAAGAGCCAGCAGTAATGATCATTGTTTATATGGCCTTTTCCTGGCCATCTTCCCAGGCCCCCTGCCTGGTGACCTGGCACACATCTTGCTCAAGGGCAGATGTCCTTGGAGTGTCATATCCCTCTGGTTTCTGGTCTACTGACCCTAACACTCCCTACCCACAACAACCATGCCCTGAAGGTTCCTCTGCCTCACGGCCCGCGTACAGTTCCCCGAGCCCAGATGAAGGCAAAAGCCACGGTCCCTGCCCAGGGACTCTGCCAGCGAAGGAAATAAGACTTGTCTGGCATGACCTGCTCAGCCAGACAAACTTCGTCTCCTTTCTAACAGGGTTAAGAAGTCCCAGTTCTAAGAAATCAGCCCCGGGGAATGTGCAAACTCTCACCTCCTGGAACAAACAAGAGGAGGGGAGCCTGGAAGTGTGGTGGAGACTTGGCAACACCTAGAACTTGGCCACCCTCCCCACACATGGCTTCCCTCTGTCACCAACAGCAAACAGTCCTGCTTTGGGAGGTCCCACTCATATACCTGCACAAGTACCTACCAACCTGGGTACCACGGCCCTGCCTCTGATGGACGTTTGTAAGACAGTGATTTGGCATCCAGGTCACATTCTCCCATGGAAAAAGGTACTGTGTTGGGGGACCTGGGGCCCACTGAATCCACACTCACGACTACCAGGTTCCGCCTGGCTCAGACTTGGTCTGGGTCCATGTGAAGTGGGAGACTAGAGACAGAGCACATCTCAAGGAAGTGGCCAACCCCAGGGGCCTGTCTGTGGCCCCTTCCTCCTGCCTTCTTCCCTTCCTGGCACCCTTGGAGCCCACCATGGCTTCAAGCCCCCTTCCTCCCCAGTGTTGCCCTTCCAAACACCTTTGCTGGTGTGAGGCAAGGAAGGGGTGGGAAAACACGACTGTGAGGTCCTGGGTATCTCCAGAAGGGGACTGGTCACGTCACAGCACCAGGAAGAGGCAACAGTAGGATTTGAACCCAGGCACTCTCGTCTCTCTTAGGCACATGTCAGGTGTGTTATGCATGTTAGTATGTATGTATCTGTGTGGATATGTGCATCTTTGGGGACAGAAGGGTGTTCCACTTAACCCAGACCTTCTGGCTTACAAAGCCTTCTAAGGCAGCACTTTGTCCAAAGGACCAGAGTCTCGTCTCCTGTTTGAAGGTCAGATCTGAGCCCAGGGCCACCTCTGTTCAGGTCTGGAGCCCCTAGGGATCCTTCTAGCCATCACAAGGATGGGTGGGGACAGCCATGGCACTGTGGGGGCTATAAAGTGCTGCCCTTCCTGCTCCTTTTGCCCAGTTGGTCCCACATTCCCAGCTCCATCAGCCTGGACAGCAAGGGTGACCCCTCCTGCACCCTGGTTTCCTCGGACACATTTCTTCCAGATGCCAAGTCAATCCAGCCAGCATGTAAGAGGTAGCTGGTGCCTGATGCTGGGGGCGATGAGGAGGAGGCACCCGGGGTACATAGTGCCTCAGGTCCTTGAGTCACAGCTAAGACCCTGGAGAATATTTACATTTCCTGGGGCCGACAGAAATCTTATTTTGTAGAATACCCACTCAAGTTACACTGTGAACACCTTGTGGAAATGGCTCTGAGGACGATCTCAGAACTACCGCAGCATTTGCTGACCATGGCAGAATGCGGCCCGAGACTCGCTAGGAAGAATGTTATTTTGATGTGGCCCCAGCTGCTCTGTACGTAGTAAGTGCCGTGTCAGTACGTCAGACACAAGCCTCAGAAACAGCAGATTCCGGGGAGGCGGGCGGAGCACAGTCAGGTGAGCCCCCCGCCCCCCGAGAGGTGACAGACCTTTGCTTTCTTCTGATCCTCCCAGCAGTCAGTCCCAAGCATTTCCCTCCAGCCCTGGGAGAGCCCAGACCCCAGAAATCAGAAAAGAAACCACCTGAGATTACAAAGATAAGGTCATTTATTCACGTTATATTACTGGATTTTAAAGACAAAAATACAGTTGTTTTGAACACCAAGGTCACACACACACACACACCCCCCACTTACAATGGTAAATCCATACATTTGCATACATGGGAAATCAAAATACACAACAGGTCTCTAGGACAGGAAAGCTGCCGTCCCGGCTGAGTGCGGCACCCCACGCCCAGCCCTGAGGTCGGCAGAGCCCCTGCCCAGACTGAGAGCCAGCACCAGCATTTCCTTTACCCTCTTGTGCCACTGCCATCCTCTTTCCCAAAGGCCACTTTACAGGGTCACCAGCAACGGGACAGAGAGAAACAGAGAAAAGACGCAGCATACAACAACTTCATGGTGACTACTTCCAGGTGAAGGAAATGCTCCCTGAACCCTCAGCCTTGAACTTCTCAGGGAGGAAACAGGACCTGCAGCATCTTAGGAACCAGGCAAGCACCCAGGCCTAACCTTGGGCCCAACTGGGCCCCCTGAGAGCACCAGAAGGTCAGCAAATGGGCAACAGGTGAAGCAGGATTTCCCTTGGTTCTGAGAATGAACCACATACTTGACTATTCCAATGGAACGTAAAGGGACAGGAAAACAAACAAAAGTCAGAATTTTCTTTAAGAGTAAAGTAAGTAAAAAGAAATTACCACCCAGGGTATTTGTCTCCTTTCTTTTAAGGCACTTTGGAAAAGTCAGGATCTGGAGACGGAAAGAGAGGTCTTCATTATTTGCATTTCCCAAAACTCCCTCTCAGTGCGGTCATTCTTGGTTCCACTGACATCGCTGTTCAGGAATGGGGAACTGACAGAAAGAATACTCTTTGCATAGCCCAGCTGCTTCTGCAGCGGAAAATAATTTTTAATCAATACAAAGGCTTCTGGAAAAAGAACCATGTGAGCATCCAAGATGCTCAAAGCGATAAAGGCACAGGTAAGCCTGGGGCTGGGCACCAGCTCAGCCTCCACACTAAGGGCTGGTTCCCAGGAAGTCAGGGGTGGGGCTCCAGGCTGCCACCCGCTGAAGCGTCAACTCTGGGATTAGACAGCTGAATCTTTTGCCCTTAGCCCGGCCAGACTGGACTTGGCGAGGGCGCCCAGTGGTAGGAACGCCCTTGTGCATCTCGTCCCAGAGAGGCTAAACCTCTCCCAGCAGAGATGGGTTTGGAGACGGCACCCCTGTGGATCAGCCTCCCTGGAGTGGGAGCACCTGCTAAAAACCTGAGGGGGATGGGAGGCTTTAGGCACCAGAGTGGCTGTGGGGGAGTGTGGGAGGGTTCAGCTCAACTTCTTTCTAGATCACTAATTAAAAGGCACATTCATGCTGGAGAATGAATAGTTTGTTTGACCCTGAGTGCCACAGGCAAGTTTGAGGGAACAGGCAAGAGGCAAAGGAACAAAAACAGGGAGGAAGGAAGGAGAAAGGCAAAAAAAAAAAAGGAGGAAGGTGTGGGGAGGAGAACGGGTCCTGCAAGGTAGGCCAGACAGTGCGGCCAGCACAGCTGAGGAGGCGGCCCCCAGACTCCACAGGGGCCAGAGCAGTGACTTCCTCCCCCTCCAGGGACTCATGGGGCCAGTAAACACCCTGATTGCTGTCATTTACAACTCCACAGCCTAGGGCCCCAAGGGGAGGTCCCAGGGTGGGTTGGAAGAGGGGTGGAGGTCCCTCCCACCTGGGGAGGGGAGGGAGGTGGGGAGCTTTGTCTAGCAGGCCTAGGCTTTCGCCTCCCCCAGAGGTCTAGCAGGATAACTCTGACCAGGGAGGCCTTACCCTCAAAGGGCCTAAAGGTGATTCTGCTCTTCACAAAACCTGGCCTGCCGACTAAATCAGAGGTCCATTCATGGCCAGTACAGCATACATTATTTTTTCCCCTAAAAAATGCTCAACCCCCTCCCCACATTTAAAACACCACAATAAAAATACATAAGAAATTCAAGTTTATATAGCATGCTCAGAAAAATAAATTGCCATGATTTAACACTAAATAGCTAGGCAAATCTGGATCAACACAAAATCAAGCTAGATCATAATTAGAATCCGATTTGTTCTTTAAAATACTACAAACTGCTTTTTTTAAAAAAAAGTCTTTACATTCAGAAATCAGACAATCTGGAGAAAGGCCACTGAATGTGAGAACACCCAAGACTGCCTTGTTCTCAGTGTCACCAAGAACACTAAAGCTGCCTTGGAATTCACACATTAGCAGGGCAAGAGGTCCAAGGCTCAAGTTTTAAAATCCTTTTGCTACGAAGACACACGCACGCACACACAGCGATTGTAGCAGTTGCATACCGCTAAAAGAAGGTAGGGAAGGGGTAAAATGAGAATGGTTGAGATTATGTTTTTCTGTTAAAATATGCAAACAAAAAACATCACACCAATCTGATTTCAGCAGCACTCTCCAATTTTTCATAAAGTAATAAGAATACCACAATTTAAAGCGAAATTCTTACCTATTTCACAACAACTTAGCAGTTTATCACTGGGAATGAGTCCCACAGTCACCAAATTTTGGGCTGTGTACTGATTCTTTGGGGTGACACTGTGAACATGCCAAGAATCCCCCAAAGGCTGATGGTTTCTACATTTACAAATACCTTGTAGAGCTAAGAAGTCACATGCCGAGCCAAGTTGGGGGCAAAATATCCCACTCGTCCTGGTCATCTAGAAAGGCATCTGAATGATGAATGAAGGGGGCCTATCACTCCGATTGTTAAGAATGAAAGGGACCAGCCCAGCAGATTGGCAGAGACACAGAGCAAAGGTCCCTGGCCATTTTCAGGTCTCTTATTAGTGTACCAAAATGCTAGCTCGGTGTCCCGATGTCCACTGTGATTTTGGTATACAATGGGTTTCTCTCTATGTCCAACACCTTGTAAGTGAGTGTGTTCAAACCATCCGAGAGCATGGTCTCCTTTGTATGTGCAATTCGGTCAAACCTACAAGGAAAAGATAGGCAAAGGGTTGGTGTCCAAACAGAAATCTTAAGGAAAAAGCATTAAACATTTGTCCTTCATCACATGCCCACCTACTCTACCAGTCCCGTGGACAGAACCCTCCCTCCCTCTCCCTCAAGGCATGGAGCCCTCTCCAGAGCCTCATTCCTGCGGCCTCCCCATCTGAAAGGAGAAAGAAGGAATGTAAATGAACACAGAACACACCTCTGAGGATTGGGCTCATTTTTCTTGTCTCTTGAGTGGCGGATCATCCGACACTTGCCAACCACAGCATTTGGGCGAGATACGGACATACCTCTAAAAACTAATCTGCAAGGAGTAAAAGGACAAGTCATCATTGTACAGCTGCCATAAGGCTTGGGTCCAAAAGCCCCAGCTGCAAGACTTGTGCGCCATCCACCATCTTGTTTATTGTTCTCACTCAACCCATACCCCGGCCACTGGGGTACTGGTTCAAACACACACTAAATCCCCAGGTCCTTTTACCACAGGTTCTGTAGTCTGTGTTGGTGACTGTTCCGGGCCAGGCACTGGGGGTGTCTGCCCTCACAGAACTTAAAGTGCACACTTAGAACACAGGACCATCAGTGTCAGGATGGAGGCAAGGAGGGGAGATAGGGTTGAGCACTTGAGGAGAAGCCACTCACTTTCCCTGAGCAAGACTAGGCAGAGCCAGCTGTGAAGATGAAGGGGTGCCAGAGCATTTCAGGCACCCAGGGCAGCTGAGGCAAAGACAGAGGGACAGAGCAAACACAGGGCCCTCAGGGAGCAACACAAACTTCTGGGGACTTGTGGACAGAGTCTGGAGTAGGAAATGGTCAGAGATGAGGCTGGAAAGAAGGGTGAAGGCTACATGATGGAGGCCTTCCCAGAGCTTTATAGCATGCCAGTGATCAGTGCCGGTGTCTGAAAGGGACATAATATACAGTTCCCCAAAGGTTTTTGGCCAAAGGGAAGTCTCTCTGATAAGCACCATAAGGATGGAGAGCAGAGAACAAGGCGAGAGGCAGCCAGAACAGGATGGAAGATTTTGTGTAGGTCTGGGGGAAAAGGAATGAGGGCCAAAGCCAAAGCCTTGACAGCAGCAGTTCAAGTTAGTTAAGAGGCAGGCCTGGCTGGTCCTGGATGACTTAAAGGTTTCTTCTGGCCTCGGCTCCCCCGGTGCTGATCTCGTGCCCGGCACAGTTGCATAAGACACAGGTCCTTTATCTTTCAAGAAAGCTGCTCCACAAATCACTCTGCCTTCTAGTCCCTCCACCCTCAGGGTTCCCTCCCCACTAACCCTCTACACCGCTCAGATCTGTGGCATCACATCGGCCCTGAACGCCATCCCATGGGCCCCATGTTTGCCCAGGTGGTGCTGTGGAAGCAAATCTGTCTGGACCCCCTACCCGGGGCTTCAGCGGCCTCCCCACCAGGCCTGCAGGACACAGTGCTCTGTATGCTGAAGGTGCTTGATCATCAATCTGCATGCGCTCCAACTCTGGTTTCTCCCAGGCCGATAGTAAAGACTTGGGTCTATGACAGGTTCTCACACCAAGCTAAATGTGACTGCCTTGGGTGCTGCTCTGACACACACCTTCTGGGAATGGATCAAATAATGTACTCCAATTCAGGAACGTGCTAGGGTTTATTCTGATATCAAGCTCAGCGACAAGCTCAGACTAGCTCCCGGAGGGAGAAGGCACTTCTTATCCATGGGCGGCAGGGTTGAAGTCTCCATGGCCAGGGAGAACTGGGCAGAATGTGGTTTCAAATGCCATTAGAATTTTTTTTACCCTCTGCAATGACAACCCCCATGATAAAGGCTTACCAGCTTATAAGGAGCCCCTGGGGTGTGGGTGGGGCGGGGCTGGCAGTGGAGAGATGGTTGCTGGGGGAGGGGGGAGCTGTTCACAGAAGTTCATTATACTACTCAGTCCTCTTTGGTGTATGTTAAAAATGTTCCAGAATAAACAAATAACAGAGAGATTCTGTAAAGGAACTTAGGATCCCGCCCAAAGAAACTTATTTCATAATCAAACGGGACCACAATGAAATGCTGAATTTTTGCAAAGGACACATGTTTACTTCTTCAAGACAAAACAGCATGTGGTATAAAACAAAGTAAACTCAACCCTTCACTTGGTTCTCATTTTGCATGTTCCAAGGCTAATGCAAAAATCACAGAAGCTAATCTTCCTAAAGACATTCTTCAGCACCTATGGTCCTACTGCGGGGCACACTTAAGAATGTGGGCCAAGGGGCACGTGGGTGGCTCAGTTGGTTAAGCATCTGGCATCGGCTCAGGTCATGATCCCAGGGTCCTGGGATTGAGTCCCTCATCAGCCTCCTTGCTCAGGGGGGAGCCTGCTTCTCCCTCTGCCTGCCACTCCCCCTGCTTGTGCACTCTCTCTCTGATAAATAAATAAAATCTTAAAAAAAAAAGAATGTGGGCCAAGTGGGGACTGTATCCCACCCGAGGAGCAATCCTTGCAGAATAACCAGGTGCTAATTGAAAAACTGGGAGTGAAAGGAGACAGAGAAGAAAGAGATCTAAGTTGTGACCATTACCTGTTAAAAATGTCATCATCTTCACCTCCCCAGCCCCAGTAGTTATTAGGAAATCCATTGATGGTGAGAAACTGTTGTTTACTTAGAGCAGAGACACCTCCAAAATACTGAACGTAAGGTAGGCTGGGGGAGAAACACACACACAAAGACCAGTGGTTAGGTAAGTCTTGACTTTTCAAAATAAAGCATGCTCAAAGCATAAACACTTCTAGTGTTATATTTATTCTCTGGAACTTCTTAATTGGGGATTTATGAGGGTTTTCTTTGTTCTGTTTTTCTATCAGACTCAGATGATCTTAGAGAAGACACAGATATCAAAAAGTAGAATCTTGCTCTAAGAATACTATGTTGCTTCTGTGGTTACCTGGAAAATTAGTCAGTGACAAAAGCATAAGCCCACTTCTTGTGCGCCGTTCAGGAATCTGCTTTTCCATGTGTCCTGCTCCTTCATGGGAAATCTTTATCCAGGAGGTCCTGGAAACTGAGATTGGGGTAAAGCCTCCCTGTGCCCACCTGGTTATGCCCTCCCTTTCCACCCTCAGCCCATCTACCAGTCTAACTTTCATTCTTCACAGGCATACTGGTTTCAACACTGACCCCAACAGTCAAAATAGTATTCCTGAAAATCTGCTCAAATAACATTTTCTAGAAAATTTCTACCACATCCTGACTTAGCAAAATGTGTAAGGGTGAATCTATTTTGACACATTTTTAAGCAGTAGGGCATCTGGACGCTCATCTTTCCACACCTTTTGATATTTTACTATTTCAACGGTGATGAAATGTTAAGATTCAGGTCACGTCCAGAAGCCTGGCAAAGGCTTTCCCATGGGGCCTTTAAAGGCTGTGGTTTTTGTGATGACCTTGTGTGCAGCACCAAACTACACTAGGGCTCTTATTGGAATCCAAAGCGACTAAAAATCCATCACACAGATTAAGGAAAACTCTAACTCGGACTTCGAGGGGGAAGTCAGCCAAACCATACAGAACATATGAAAAAAAAAAAAGTGCAATTATTATTTTCAAATACATTCAGAACATCTGACTGTGAGTATCCACTAGGATCCCCAGGGGCCTGCTTTACTGAGTCAAAGGTGATCTATCTGTAATTAGGTGTCATCACTTAGGTGCCCAGTCACCCACCGTTGGGCGTACCTCACACTACAGTCTGTGCCTGATTACAAGGGGGGTTTGAAGCAGGTGGCCAAGCCAATAAGCTTTCTCCCAATCAGTGTTTATACAAAAAGGACTCTTGGTGACCTCACAGGAAAGTACATGCCAAGATGGTGAGATCCGGTTTCGCCGTCTGTGCTGGTTTCTCTGACCAACCGCCTGCCCCCCAAGCCTGACTTGTTCTGGGTACAACAGGCCTGGTGCTGTGGCAAAGAAGGAAGGCGTCACCACCACGCTTCAAAAGGGGGATGCAGAGGGGGCAGGGTTTGAGCCTGTGTATCTCAAAGAGAAGAAGATACACAAACAGGGAGGTAGGGAGGGAAGATAGGAGGGTGCAGGGTGATGTTTACAGCCCAATTCTCCCCTCCTTAAGACAGCAATTTAGGCGCTGGTCTGGGGGAAGGACTTCACAGCATCCCTATTTTCTTTTCTTTTCTTTTTAATTAAGTAGGCTCCGTGGCCAACGTAGGGCTTGAATTCACGGCCCCGACATCGAGAGGCACATGCTCTACCAACTGAGCCAGCCAGGTGCCCCTTAGCATCCCTGTTTTCATCTCCCAGCCCTCGTTCCCATGGCAAGGGAGGATAGAAAGAAATTATGGGAATAAAATGAGTCTGAAAGACAGCATCTGTATGGAAACCAAGGGACTGCTGGTCAGCACAGGCCTCCAGACTGGGGTGGTCAGCCTAAGCCAGGGATGCCTAGCACTCAGCTTCCTGGGACTTCAGGCTGACTTAAAGCAGTGAGGGAAGGGTCAGTTTACTCAACTAATAGGTGATTTAAAACAATTTTATGTTGCCTGGTGATGGGTATTGAGGAGGGCACGTTCTGCATGGAGCACTGGGTGTTATGCACAAACAATGAATCATGGAACACTATATCTAAAACTAATGATGTAATGTATGGGGATTAACATAACAATAAAAAAAATTAAAAAAAAACCCAAACAATTTTATGTTAATATAAACATGGATAATTATGGAACAAAATGCAGATTTATTTTTTTAAGATTAAAAAAAAGGACTACAAGGCTACTTTCCACCTACAACAATATGCTTTGGATTATACCGCTGCCCTTGGGGACAGGCATCAGTCGGCCTCCTCAATAGGGGCATTTTGATGGAAAAGTCTGGGTCCCAATGTCCAGACAGAAGCCTGTGCTTTGCAGGGAAACAGTATCATGTTCTTTCTTAATTAAGTACCAAGGTACATCTGCTAAGGTACCCAAACCCAAGAATTTACTGGGGGGAAACGATTCCAATTTGCTTCCCAAACTGGGTGGGGGGGGAGGGGATAGAAGAAAGCAAGGAAATACAGCATCTGTTTGGAGCCTCCAGGCTAGAGCCATCCCAAACACAAACACTCTTCTTGCCTGGATGTGCAGGGATATGAGTGTTTCTGAATTTCACGTTCCTCCTCAAACCGTGACTGACTCTGGCCTTAAAAAGCACCCTATTCTCAGGGGAAGGATTCTCCTCTGGAACCTAAAGAGATACTCCTGGGCTGGCAGAGCTGCATTTCCTAGTCGTCAGGTTTTCCATAGCTTCTGGTGGATATCTCTTACCTAAATCCAAACTTATCCATGGCCACAGAGATGTGCCGTGGCTGTGAGAAACACCTGTAGGCGTTGTGGTCGTTCATTGGAATGAGGTCCACATCGCTAAACACAAAGCAGTTGTAGTCATAGTCCTTCAAGGCCTCTTGAAAGCCAATGTTGAGGAGCTTAGCACGGTTGAACATGGTTTCTCCAGCCTGGGGCAGAAACAGAAGAAGTGCTATCAGATATCATGAGGCCACTGAACAGAACACTCACACGAACTGGTCACCTGCCAACTACATGTGATCCTTAGTCCACTCATTTTTTCTGCTCTCACTTTACAAATCAAATGGCATGCCCTGCGTCAGCACTCCCTCTTCTAGGAATTGAATTATGTAGGACTTGCAAATACGCAAAAATGAACGTGCTCACCATGGGATTTTTATCACAGCAAAAGATTGCAAACAATGCCATAAGCATTGCTAAGGAACTGGTTAAATAATTTATGTAACATCCACATAATGGGATAGAGTTGTTAAAAAAATAAGAAAGCTCTTAAAGGAAATGATTTTCAAGATAGTATTGTTAGGTGAAAAAACATTTAAACATATGTGTCATATATTTAATATACTTTATATAGACTAACTCCCATAAAGATAGCCAGGAAACTGGTACCTATGGACTTTCCACTTCTTCCGTCTTTGTATGGTTGATTATGGGTCTGACTATTGTGTGCCTTTGCAGGTGTCTGTCATTAAACTAGGTACCAGAGGGGGCGCCTGGGTGGCTCAGTCATTAAGCGTCTGCCTTCGGCTCAGGTCATGATCCCAGGGTCCTGGGATCAAGCCCCACATCGGGCTCCCTGCTCTGCGGGAAGCCTGCTTCTCCCTCTCCCACTCCCCCTGCTTGTGTTCCCTCTCTTGCTGTATCTCTCTCTGTCAGATAAATAAATAAAATCTTTAAAAAAAAAAACAAAAAAAAACCCTAGGTACCAGAGAAATATGGTGAACCCAAGTCAGTCTCTGCTCTCATTGTGTTCACAACCTAGGGTAGGAAGCTGTGTGATACATGCTATGATAGAAACAGAGTGTATGAGAGAGAAGAGGACACCTGCTTCAGGATGCCAACCACTGGGTGCCGAAGCACCAAGTCTGTTGGTGCAAAGGTACTTCATATTTTATTTACTTATTTTCAGCTCCCCCCACTAGAATATAAACTCAATGAAAGCTGGTATTTCTAACTTTTTATTCACCTAGTGCCTAGAACACTGCCTGGCATACTATAAGAGCTCAATAAATAACTGCTGGATGGATGGATGGATAGATGGATGGACAGATGGATGGATAGATGGATGAGCAGACCAAGGGATGGGTTTCAACAAACAATGGCAGATGACAATTCTGGGAAGCTTCAGCCAAAGGGCTCCCTCAGGGTTACCAGCAAGAGTGTCTGCTCTTAACCCCGGCCCCAGGGTAGTAAGGACAGTGACAGCATCAACACGGCCACCCTTACATCTAGCAAGCGGTCCACAAGCCCTGCCATTCGCGTACTCTCACCCCAGCCAGAATCCTCGCAACAACGCCATGAAGAAACTAAGGTACAAAGTAACACAGCCCGTGCCGGACCCAACGCTGAAGTCCTCACCTAGTGCTCTCTCCCAATATCTCTTGGGGTCAACAAGATCAGGGCCTTCAACTTTGGTGGAAAGTATATCTCACAGGGGCCTGCAGTGGCTATACAATCTCAAAGGTGGGGTCCCCAGCATCCTCTCTCTAGGCCCCCAAGAGAGGCTTTGGAAGCTGTGCCCTGCAGGCTGCCTGTGCGAGTACAGAGCGTACGGGCAGCGCCACAGCTGCCCAGCTCAGCTGGGTGACTCCGAGAAATGAGCCACTCAAGGAACACAAGTATCAGGAAGTCAGCCAAGAGGACAGTGAATGAATTAAGGAAACACTTTATACAAGAACTCCTTCCTTCAGCCCATGACAAAGCTTTCTAACCACACACGGTGAAAGGAGAAGGCTGAGCCCAATGGCACACACTGTTCTTTAGTTGTACCCACCGGTTAAGAGTCATTCAGAATCCTGCCTTCAGCTAATTCTCTGTAAGTCTTGAGGCGAAAAGAAGTTTAAAGTTTAGAAACTAGATATGAAAACTATAAAGGTGTTGTAATTACTATTATTACAACACACCGCTGAAGTTCACTGGGAGATGTGACATGCAAGGTATAGGATAAGTGTTTTACATGCTTTTAAACATCTCAACAGTCTTGTAACAACCTTCATCCCAACCCAGACTTACTTCACTCTTCCCAGACCCTTCCCCCTTCTGGCAATTCGGAGAGAGATCTGCACCTGGTACTTTCCATCTTGCTCCTCTAGCCCCATGAAGACCCTAAGAGTTAGCTTTCTCTGAATATTTTCAAACACAGTGCAGCCCCACTGATCACTTTTCCAACAAGTCAAAGGGTGTTCCAACAAAGCCTTTTCACACTCAGGTAGTAGACTCCTGAGGGTGGCCACACGCAATGCTCCCTTCTCTTGGTACATTCTCTAATAACAGGGGCAGGGAGCTCTTGATGGCCATGCCCAAACCACAGGGGCTGGCCTGCTAGCCATGACTGTTTGAACTAAGCAGATGTCTGACTGAGACTATACTAAGCATTTTTCCTCTCCCAGGAACTGCCAATTTGGAACCATGAATGGGCACCTCTGGCACCACACCCCAAGAACAATGGTAGCCTAGAGGAGAAACCCAAGGAGCAGATCTATCCTACCCTTTTCCCTACTTGTGGCATAACAGTTCCTTCAACTCAATAAGGCACTTCAGTGTCTGGTCCACAGTTAAAATTAGTCAGCCAGTTTTCTAAAATAGCCTGAACTGTGTATCACTCCTCTCATCCTGGCTTCACCTCTGTGATTCGGTGGGGGGGGGGGGGGGGGAGGCAGGGGGGCGGGGGAAGGCGGGGTACATTCTTTCAGGTGTAATTTCCTACCAGGGCCCTTAGGAACATCAGAGCAGCAGAACGGTAGATAAGGAAAGTATGTGTCTTCCCCTTCCTCCCCTGGGATTATAGAAAAGTCAACTCTAGGCTTCTTTGGGTGAAATGGTGTAACACCTTGGGTAACTTTCTTGATAAGAAAGACAGGCCCTAGCAAGCCTGTCCAACCCCACCACTAACAGGAGGTGGGAAGACACCCAGCCTTCATTCTTGCCTCTTCTCAATAGGCACATGCATCCAGTGTGTCTGCTACTTCCTTCCCTCAGGTAAATACTTATCAAGCACCACTACCATCCAGCCACGCCAAATACATAGCTGTGACGGACACATGCTTTTTTTTTTTTTGACACATGCATTTTTATCCCAGGAATGCCTACTTCCTGGCTTCCTAGCTATGTGACTTTGGGTAAATCACACCTCTAGGTCTCCATTTCCTCATCTGGTTATTTGGATGCCAACAGGTGAGTTTTATTAGATGAGACAATGCACGAACAGACCTTTCCACACTGCCTGGCAACAAATGTCAGCTACTATCATTATTATAGGAGTAGGTCTTCCCATCCATCTTGAACAGACCTTTCAAATTGTCTCCCAGAAATCCAACATGGAGACTTCCCCTTCTCTAGTGTTTGTGTGTGTCCTTCCCAATCAGCTTCAAGAAACTTCCCAAATCCTGCTTCTCTGACGGGGGGCAGGGGGTGTCCAAAAAGGATTAGGGCTCAAGTGAGTTAGCCTGTGGCTCACAAAATGAGAATCTCTATAGCAACAAGAGAAAGTCTGAGACCTTTAGAGGTATGATATGCTCGGGAAGTCACACATGAAGAGGAACTGGTGCTCTGAGAGCAGGGGTCCCTCTGAAAGGCCGAGTTTTTTAGTACAGGTTTCGTGTTACTTTGGTAGATAAGAGTTATACACATCCATTCCTTCAAGGGCAACTGGCTCCTCTTAAGAGAAGGAGAGGATAGAAGAAAGAAGAAAGGACAAAAATGGTATGACATTCCCACAGCTGGACAGAGAAGCTGTCTCACTGATCAAAGCTCACAGAAAAACCTATAAACCTTTTATGACTGGGCCTGTACCTAAAAATGGGTGTAACAGTCAGTCAAGCAAAGCCAACAATACCAGAAGGGAGAGGACAAGCTCCTCAGGGAGCAGAAAGGAGGAAGAGGCTGCCTTCAGACACCTCAAACAACAAACCCAGGGCCTTTCTAGCAGATCTACATGGCAGGGACAGATGTCCTAAGAAACATCAGAAGCGACTTGGTCTCTTTAAGACTGTTAACACCTTTCTCTAGAGCCCTCATTTATACTAAGGAGAGCAAGTGGTATGTCCACTGAAAACGGAACCCTCATACACTGATGGTGAGAATGTGAAATGGTGCAGCCATCTTAGAAAACAGTCTGGCAGCTCCTCAGACTGGATGGATAAACAAAGAGTTACCACATGATCCAGCGATTCCACTCCTAGGTATATACCCAAGAGAAATGAAAACTTATGTCCACACAAAAACTTGTCCACAACATTCATAACAGCATTATTCAAAATAGATAAAAAGTAGAAACAAACCAAATGTCTGTCAACTACTGAATGGATAAATATAATGTAGTATATCCCTACAACGCAATGTTATTCAGCAATAAAAAAGAATGAATACTGAGACATGCTATCACATGGATGAACCTTGAAAACATCATATTAAGTTAAAGAAGCCAGTCACAAAGGACCACAGATTGCAAGATTTTGTTTATATGAAATGTCCAGAACAGGCAAATCTATAGAGACAAAGTATATTAGTGGTTGCCCAGGCCAGGGGAAATGAAGGGATGTAGAAGCTAAGAAATACCAGGTTTATTTTTGGTGCAATGAAAATATTCTAAAATTGATTATGGTGATGGATGCACAACTCCTGAATATACCAAAAGCCACTGGATTATGTACTTTAAATAGGTGAATCGTATGGTATATAATTATATCTCAATAAAGTGATTATCAGAAAGAAAAAAAAAGTTAAGAAAAAAGAGAAAGGCTAGCTCCAGAGGCAGAAGAGGACCAAGGATCATATTTCTCCCTCTATCTCATATATTCATTCTTGTCATTTATTAGCTGTAGGGATACAGAAAAGGAAAAGACACAGGCCCAGCTTTTGAGTAGTTCTGAGTTAAACAGGCAATTATAATGGGCTGATGTGGAAATGAAGACACTGATCAAGTCCTAGGGGATTGGAAAAGCATGAGAAGAGTGTTCCTAGGAGAGAAAGCAGCATTTGTCAAGGCTGTGGGGGAAAAAAAGAACCATTCAAGAAGCTACAAGAAATACAGAATGGGGAAGCCAGAATAAGACATGAGGGTGAATGTGGACTAAATCCTGCCGGGGAGAGGGAGGCTGAGAACTCTACTAATGTACTCAGGCTTTGTCTTTTATTTAGGCCATGGGGAGCCCTTGAAGATTTTAAACAAAGATTATGTTTTACATGTCAAGGAGGGACTTGTGCCCTATCCCACAACTGAAAGCAGGGAGATCTGTTTGGAAGCTGTCGCATGATTCACATGAGAAACGGAGAGTAGGCAGTAATGGTGGGCAGGTAGAGAACACCTTCCTCCAAGGGCTAATGCAAGGGCTCCACGTTCCCATTTCGTGCCTCACCTGCTCCCTGGGCACGTGCACTGTACCCACAAGCAGCCTTCATGGGGCTTTTAGAATAGGTACCAGAGTCTGGTCTAATCCCCAGGCAAATCCTGACTGTGGTTAAGGCAAGAGTGGCTTCTCCTTATTATGGCAAGACACACGACCAACTGCAGAAGGCCATGGCCTCTCTGGACCAAGTTCTAACAGTCTAAAGGATTGGTTAAACCACCCTGCCTTCCCTGGATGTTAGGCCCATGTGTATACACCAGTAGACACTTCCCCCAACCATGACAGCTTGGGGACTGACCACCTGGCCCCTCCTCCACCAAAAGACACAGCAACAATGAGGTTGGAAACAGCAAGCCAAAGCCAAGACTCAATGAATCAGAATCTCTATGTGATGGGAGAGACAATTTTGCTCCCATACACATGCCCTGGCCCATCACAAAGACACACACACACACACGAACACACACACACACACACACGCCCCCTTCTCAACACTGATAGTAACCCACAGGCTCTCAAACCCACAGCTCTGGAGGTAGGGCTACAGTCAGTGGAAATGCTTGCTGAAACGCCCCTTGCATGCTTCTCTGTGCCCAATCAGACACCAAGAGAAAAGGCACAGGCCAGTGGGTGGCAGGAGAGCAGAGGAAGCTCTGGCTGGGCGGTTCTGTGGCAGGACTGACCCGCGGGCCTACGTGTGGACCCCGGGGTAGTAGACAGGCTGGCTGGGAGGTGATCCCTGGAGAATTGCTGGGATTATACAAACGCTGAGTTTGTGGAAGGCTAATATCCACTCACCCATGATTTCACAGCAGTTGGGCCTCCGCTCTTAACCATAATAATATGGTAGCCTCGAGCTTGGAGAGGGCTCTCAACAAAACCTGGACTTGAGACTTCAGCTCTTCACCCAGGGAGTAAAGGAAACGGGGCCCTTCAGGGTCAGAGAGCTGGGGTCGGGGGGTGGCTCTCTGTTTGCCAAAGTAACTGGCAAGAGTGAGTACATCCTTGGCCCCCGCTGGACTAGAACACAGGTCAGAAGCCCTAGGTTGCCTTCAGAGAGAACTGAGCGAATAGAACAGCCCAGCAGGGATTCGGGGGGAGGTGAGCACAGAGAACAGAGTTTTTAAACTCCAGCTCCAGAGGAGCCATAGTAGGATGTCCTTCTTCCCTGGATCTGAGGCCCTGAGATCTGACTTTCTGCAGGAAAACATTTTAGAAAATAAAGGGCTTCTCTTTCAGAAAGCAACTTGACCATTTATATAATGGACTAGAAACATGTTTAAACTGTTTCTGAACCCGTAATTCTGTGCCGGAAAATCTAGCCTGTGGAAACGATTCTAAATGTGGAAGCAAGCAAGCACCAAATAAGCTTCTGCCTCAGGGATATGCGTTATGGTGTCACTGACACCAGCGAGAAAGTGGCAATTGTCTGAATGCCTTGTAGTAGAGGGACGGCTAAGTTCCTTACGGTAGAGCTGCGTGCTTAACGACTAGGGGAGCACGGACGGTGGAGATTATGAAGGCTATGAGAGAACACGGGAAGATGCTGATGACACGGAACTGAAGAAAAATGCAGGACACAAAAGGATATACACACACAGCATGAGCTCAATTGTGGCTTAATTTAAAGGCAAAGTATCTCAGACCTCTGCACGACAGGCTGGCTCCCCACAACCTCAGCATTTCCGAGCGAGCCTACAGAGACTACAACCTTGCGTGGGGACCCCGGGGCCCGGGCTCAGGTTTGATTTGGGGCGTGTGGACATTACCAGGGTGGCAGCAGTGGTGGTGGCGGCGGCGACGGCAGTCACAGCAGGAGTTAGGCCGGCACTCCTCTCTCTCTCTCTCTCTAGGAGGTGGAGGGCACAGAAGAGGAGGTAGGTGGAGAGTAAGAAGCAGATCACAGAGAGGAGCTCCTCCTTCAGCTTGCTTTGCTACAAACAGGATTAACAAGTAAAAGCAAAAGGCCCCCACTAGAAGGAAAAAAAAAGAGACAAGGATGGATGCAAGGGAGAGAGGTAAGGAAGAGAGGCAATGTCAAGGCTGTGAAGAAAAGCGGGGGAGGAGGGGCATTCTGACCCTTGTTTCAGGGCAAAGGCAAATTCCTAAGAAGCTGTCACGCCCCGTCATGACATCACAGGTTTACAGGGAAAATGATGTTTCCCAGAACAATGTCCAGGGAGGCAATTCATGTCTGTGAGTACCTGTAAGGGCTCTGCCACGTTCCCCAGGAGAACGGACCAAGCCACAGATAGGGAGAGGGGAAAACACACAGCAAAGGAAACGACCAGTCACTGGGACTGCACACGAGCTCTGGTGGGACACAGACTTCCCACAACACTCCTGTGCCCCAGGATCCAGAACGTCCCAGTGCTCAAGGAAGGGGGTGCTGCATGATGGGACTGGCCCTACTACTCCCGAGCCCCATTCCTGCACACATCAATCTGGGTGCTGACAGCTTCAGGAGAAAATGGAAGGCAGGGATGGGGGGGATGGTGAACAGATAAGATCAACACAGAAACCAAACCAGTGGGGGCCATCGGCCCAGGCAGTTGTCCTTCTCCACAATGGGATGGACCCATGAGTCTGATTCAATCTAACTCGTCTTGGCTTCAAGTAGGAACGAGCTACTTGGCCCAGTAACAGGAATAAGTTGCTGAGGTGTGGTGACAGTACTCTTACTCACTGAGGGTACAAAGGGCTGTCTCCAAACCTGGCCATACTTGGTTCCAGACAAGCAGACTGGAACTACCTTACAACAGTGCACAGACAAGAAGGAAGAGGGAAAAAAATTCCAAAGTCAAAGAATCCTCAGGCAGGCCCCGCTCTGCTGCACCCCCAGGCTTTCAGACCTGGATTTACCTGTCAGCATGACAACTGGGCAAGCCTCCTTTTGAGGCTGTTACTCCAAAGCTGCTACTCACCTCTCATGACCCATGGGACTCAAGGTGTTGTTGCCAAGTGGATATGGAGCTGTTACCCAGTGAGGGGAACGAGTGTGTTCGGGACTGAACGTGGCAAAGCAAGGCATTCCTTAGGCCTTAGGTCATCTCTATCCAAATCCCAGCTCTGCCACCCAGCCAACATGGGGCCCCGAGCAAGCTGCTTACCTTCGTGAGCTTTCTCTCAGCAGAAACAATGAGAGTACCCATCTGCCTTACTGGGGGGCTGGTAGGGTCAAAATTCAAAGTGAAGACCATGAAAGAGGTTCAGTCCAAAGGACCATAAAGTCTATGACCATCAATGACCACAGGGCTAAAGCAGGTTCTGTGCATTTTTCCTGAAAAGCAAGGTCACCCTGAGGGCAATGTCCCAGGCAGCCTGCTCTGGTCAGGAAGGAGGAGGAAGCTTTGGAGAGAGGCCCCAGGGAAGGGCTGTGTAGGTTGGTTCCCAAGGGTCATGACCTGGCCTGACTGGGAAAGGAGGCTTCACTTCCAAGAGGAACAGACCTCACCAGAGAACCAGGAGCAAGGGGTCCTGAGGATGGGTGTTCAGTAAATGGGCAGCAGTCACAGGGAGCAGCTTCTATCTCCAAACCCTGACTGACCACTGGACTGTGCATGGAGCTATGTGGTCAGGAAGGCAGAGGGAATCAGACCTGAGGGGCCTGGGGTTTAAAGGCCACAGGCCAGGGAGAACATGCACACACAGAATCAGCCCTCACCCCTCACTAGAAAGCATCGAGTGGCCTGTGGGAGAAGTTGACTCTACTCCAAGGTCTCAGAGAGCTAAGGTGGGGGTGGGGAGCCGGGGGTTAAATGGTGGCTAGAAAGAAAGAACTAGGTCAAGGAACACAGGGGACAGGCACACAGGGCAGAGGGGGTAGCGTAAGCAAAGGCACAAGGAGGGGAGCACAGAGTGTGTCTCAGTGAAGATGGAGAGTCCAGTGTGTCTGTCATGTCAAGTGTGTCTCAAGGAGGGCTGAGGAGGAAGTGACTAGAGGCAGGTCATGGGGGGACCTAGACGGTCTTAGATACCAAGCTCGGCGCTTTGGACCCTTTAGACCCTTGGCTGTAGGCAGTGGGGACATAGTCAAGGGCTTAAAGAGTAACATGGTCAGAACTAGAAAGATCTTGGGCAGCTAGTGAGATCAGAAGCACCAGAGGATACACAAACAGAATCGGAGAGACCGGTCCCGGGCCCTGACTCAGGACAAAGGCTGCACGGTTATGACAAAACTAGCTGACCAGCCGGGCCTGCATTCCTCACCCGTTTGGTAATTTTTATGCTGGTTAGCTTCACAAACATCCTCTATTTCGTATGTACGGCCTTTACTACGAGGTGGTAACCTGCCTTTCCTTCAGCCTACGTGGTTTTACAGTTTCCTTTCCTCATTGAAGTATGAGGAGTTACAGTGACCGTCCCGCATCTGCTCTGACGTCCTGGTATCCAGCGCCGCACCAAGTCCCCAGGGTCGGACCACAGGTGGGACAGCGGTGCCACAGAGCAGCACCCTTGGCTCCAAGAGGGTGGACATGCCAGAAGCCGAAGGGGAGGCTCGAAAACTGCGGGGAGAGGGCAGGAGGAGTGCTGAAGACCAGAGGACTAACAGCAATCTCAGCTGGTAAAGCCTTCCCCGATCCCCTCCACCCCACTTACTGTGAGATGCAAATTGTTATGGTAATTGGAGGGGCCTAAACCAAAAGGGACTGGTTAACATGGACACGGGTAGGAACCACAAAAGCTCATGAAAGCTTATCCCTGTGTGCGGAGCTTGAGACACAACCCTACTCGGAAGAAGCTGTTGGGCTTGACATGGTCCCTAAGTCCCCTGAGATTCTGTTTTCTGTCACTATCCACTATCCTCTGACCCCATTGAGGCCGTACAAATGGGAGGGAGGGTCTTGAGGCTGGTACTGAGTATGGGTGAAGCAGGAGGCAGGGAGAGCAGTAAAGAGTTCATCACTATAGCACTGGGCAGAAAAAACAGGCAGGGAGAAAGGAGGGGTGAGTGGGGAGAAGGAACGCAAATTATAGCAGGGACAGTTAATGTTTACTGAGGGTTCGCCCTGTGCCAGGCGCTTTATAGGCCCCATGTGCAAATACCAAAACCTCTCCCTCCCACCAATGAGGAAACAGAGGTCTGAAGAACTCAAGCCTATGGTCACTGCGCGGGGAAGTGACAGAGCTGGAACCCAGGCAGTCCGAGCCGGAAGCTCGCTCCCAGCCCTCCTACCCAGCTGGGAGAAAGACTTTAAGGAAGGTACCAAATGGCCCAGAAGACAGAGTGAGCGCTGAGGCTGCGAGAGGGCACCAGGTAACAGGGGCTGGGCTGGAGCTGGAGCCCTCCTGTTACCTATGTGACTTCCTACCGGTCCCTTCCTCTCGCTGAGCCTTGTCTCCTCATGGGTGCGAGAGAGTAGACATTTTCATACTACCTGGGGGAAGGGAGGAGCAGAGATGGGGACAGGGTGTCCCATTCAAGTAGAATAGCACCACTGTGACCTGCTGTTGCTGGGGGTACTGCATAGCATTTTAATAGGGCAGGAGGTTCTGTGCTAGAAAACCTGTTGGAGAACCCTTGGAATAGAGGTCTCAGAGGCTCCTACTTCAAGCATTCCTTCTCTCTCATCTTAAATGGGGCAGGCAGTGAACAAAGAGTCAAGATGACAGGAGGGTGTCTGAGGCAGGGGGATGATGGGAGGCTTGAATGCCTATTTACATGAGGGTCAAAGCCAGATGCTACCAATTCTCTTTCTTCCTCTTCTTTGTATAACAAGAGAGGACAGAGGAAATTCCTAATTTGCAGGTGGGGTATGCTCCAAATGTTTCTTCTTCTGCCTCTTTTCAAGGATTAGGTTTCCTCTCACCACTTTATTATGTGCTCTTTACGGATATCATAGAGATGATATTCTTTACTGGAAAGGTCGAGCAAACTTCAAGTTTCTTCATGATTCGGTTATCTGGAAGTCAGATCACACTTTCCCAAAGAAATCATCAGGGTAGAGTTGGAGCAGAATAAATAAGATTAGCTGGGGGAGAGAGAGATAAGGAGGAAAAGATGTTCCTAAGGTGGAAAGGTAACCCTCAGAAAAGAAGGAAAAGATGGAGAAGCAAAAAGACATGGAAGGGGGGTGGTGAGATGGTGATACTGACAAGACAAGACTAGAGGGAAAAAAGATGTAAATATGTTTGGAAAGCTAAAAATAAAATATTTCCGATGTTAAGTTGCAAGTGGGAAGAGATTGGGGGGCGGTCTCAGTATCCTAGGGAAGTAAAGAGGTGGGTTGGGTGGGGGATGGGGGGAGAGGGAGGTGTTGGTTTAGGCCTGCTTTCCCCCAAGTGTAATTCATAGAACGTTCATTGCTTGAGACAATTCTTGGAAAACAGATCTCCAGTCAGCCAAGCTCAGAAAACAGCGTGTGCCGAACAGTTTTGGAGGCTATAACGTACACTAGCACACAAGGCTGTGTAGGAATGAAGCCTGCTTCCCGTTGTTCAATCCAGCATTTTTCAAATGTGGCCTCAGAGCTCCATTTCGGAAAGCACACTTTGGAAGAAGCCCGGTCTTATGCAGCGTCCGGTGTGAGCCAGCACGGCGGTGCCACCGTCCAGCTTGGCACCGTCTAGTTGTTCTGCCAGCTTGGATTGGGGCAGGCAGGAGCATCTAGCTGGTACAAAGTACTCCGAAACCTGTTGTATGAAACCTGGGAAATAGCTATATAAATTATGTCATAGGAATTTAAGATCACGGCTAAATTTCACTGGTCCAATATTGGTTTTGACTTTGTAATTGAACGGGGAAGTCTCCCATTCCCCTAAAATATAACATATCTCTACCTTAGCATCCTTCCCTCCAGTCTTCCTTGACCTCGGTCACCTAAATTCAAAAGCTCAGCATCACCACTAATTCTTTTACGCACTTTACTCAAGTATATATTTTAATCTAATTTATATGCTATCTAGCCCACAGTTGTCTATCCTGTGTTCAGGCCGATTTGTGGGAGGCTGTCCATGCTTTGCATAGTAAGATCTGACAACACTGTGTCTACAGTGTATCCCTCACCTACTGGTATAATAGCTGGGAAGAGAGGAAGGCGATGAAGCTGGCATGGCTTGTTTTCAGTGATTCCCTACTGGCTCCCAGCGATGGTGGCTTCCTCTTCTAGGCACTCACTGCCATTGTTTTAATATGCTCCTGAATCTTGCCATGATCAACATGTGTTCATTGGCATCAGACAAATGTTCCTTGATGAAAAGGGTTTTCTTAAACAAATACTTGTTGGATTGAAGTGGCTTGGATTTTATAGGGCATTTACCTATTCTCTCTTACATTCTCAAATATTCTTCTAAGATGACCCACAACTGTCTGGCTGTCTTGCCTGCCGATTTTCTGAGGGCCTTGGTCTGTGCCTCAGTTGGCCAGAGGACTCAAACAGCCTCGAGGGGTTTGCCTGCCACCTACTCCCCCCACCTCAAACTTCAGTTCCCTTTTAACAGGACTTCCCTACCTGACAGATTCAGCTCCTGCACCTGGCCCTATCACCTCTGCTGCTTTCCTACCCCTGTGGTCAACTTTATCTCCGGGAACATGCAAAGCTCCTCTCTGCATTGAGATGCCCAGCTGAGATGCCCAAATGTCCCTCCAGCCCTTAGAACGCAGTTTATATCCTGGTTCTTTCAGGTCACTCACTGCTCTCTCCTCCCTCTGAGCTTCCAAAGCATTTGGCAGCCACCATCCAGTCACATACTATTTGGGATTATTAATAAATTATTCCCTGGAAGGGTTCCACTTGGCATTGTGAGGAAGGAAGCCTCCGGACAGACAGAACTGGGACCTTACTTCTTTAGACTCTCTCTGCAGCACTATGTCACGGCAGTGCTCAGAAACGGTCGATGGACACACTGCTATTTCCAGCTTCCCACTGGTCCCAGGAAGGCATACAAAGTCCCTCTACTTTGACGGAAGCTGTCAACTACCAACAATTTTACTATCTCAAGCAGATCCAGAGTTTATCTTGAAATGAAATGGACAGTGAGCCTTTTAGAATTAGGCATACTGTTCTCTTCAGATGAATTTCAATGAACTTTAGTATATAGACAGGGTAAATGTGTTATTCCACCTAGTAGATTATAAAAATATGAATTTAGGTATTTTGAAAAACTCAAAACACCACAGTTACATTCTTAGAAAAATAATAATACTTCTTAAACGAACTGGAAATCAGTTATTTTTTAAAAACTGCATTCTAGATCAATCTGATTCTCCAGGTCATGCTGACATGACTTCAAGGCTGACATGTCTTCCACATTAGTTTCATAAGCACGGCTAAACTCAACACACATGAATCAGACATGCAGTGAGAAGCTCTCTTTTCTCAGACCCAGCCCAGGGCACATGACGCTCAGTGGCCTACTAATCAGACTTTCCCAGCTATTTTGCTAGGGGCTGGCATTCAGGCCTGATCTAAGGGTGCAATCTCCTGCAGGTGTCCCAGAAGATACAGTTAGACTGGATAATTTCGAAGCTGCCTAAAACTCTGATATTTAAATGGGTGTTTTTATTTTTTTTGAAGGAAAATACACAGCTACCCAAAGACAGGAAATAATCAGTGCTTTACTTTGGGAAAATTAGGATTGTCATTTTTCTCTCAATTTTGCTGGAAGGGCACTTGCAGCAAAAAGAAAACAAAATACCCCAGCAATTACCCTTGCCTAAAGAGCAGACAGCAAGAAGCAAGCAAGTTGTATGGTATTTAGTTTATCTGCATTGCTTAAGGAGGATGATGGCGGCGGGGTTATAAAATGCCATATGTCTAGTATCACGTTCTTTCTCTTAACCCTCACTACTCACATACTTGCGTGCGTGTATGTGCGCACATGTGCGCAAACACACACACACTCCCTCCCTCACTCCATCTTCCCACACCTCACCTGGTTGATAACATAGATGCCGTAGTCTAACTGCTGACGCTGTAGGATTGGGTGCAAGTAATACAGCCAGTACTTGAGGTGTTCCTGCCGGTTACGGAATGGAATAATGATGGCCACCTTGTGGGGAGAGATGCAGTTCTTGGGGGCATAGCGGCCGCCCACCTTCACCTCTGGGTTCTGTTTCTCCACAAGCTTCAGGTCCACAGGCATGTTAAACTCGATCACCATGGGGCCGACTAGAGAGGTGGAAGGAAGGAGAAGTTAGCAGGCTATAGGGTTCCCCCACGCCACAGCCTCAGGAGACATATCCTCCTGGGACGCAGTGTGACAATGAAAAAGGCACTTACATCCAGCACTAGCACGACCAACCATCCCAGGAAACCCCTCAGGACCAGGTAAAGCCAGACAGCTGGTCACCCTATGAAGCACTCAACTGCCCATGACCCGCTCCCCCTAAGATTCTAGGTTTCTCAGCTCTAACTGGAAATGGAGTGATTGCTGCTTAGACTTCCTGAAAGGTTGTTATAAGGATCAGAGAAAATGGATGAGAAAGCACTTTTTTAGGAATCCTGAGATTGAGACCTAACTTTGCCACCTCCCAACTGTGTGACCTTGCACAAATGACTTCCATCGACTCTGAACCTAGCCTAGTTGGGAAAAGGTGTGTATGTGTGTGTTGGGGAGGATGGTGTTGTGGAAATCAGCCTCAAATCAGAAGGTAGCAAGAAGCGGTGTGAGTAACCCATGTCTCAGGAAGGCACTTGATGCACAGATTTAAAAAAAACTCCAGGGGTAGGGACTGGAGGAACTGAGACCCAGAGCAGAGTACGGGGAAACGGAGAAGAGAAACAGCAGAAAAGAACATCAAAGAAGAATGCTTAGTAAACGTAGGTCGTGGAGTAACAAAGGGGATGAATAAGAGAGGAAAAGTCAGAGAGGTCCCCCAAGTTTCTAGCCTGGAAGAATACAGCTCCAGATGAGAGAATAGTAAGAGAGCTCTTGGCTTAGAAGAAAAATCAATGAGACGTGGATGGTGGATTCTGAGGTAGTGATAGGTTAGGAGTAGGGGGAGAGGCCAAGGTCATGATCCAGATACAGACATGGAAGTCCTCGTTTCCTAAGGTGGAGCTAGGAGAGGACTGCACTCCTCAGCTGGGGACCGCCCCTCCTGTGGCATGCAAGGTGAGGGCAGGGAAAAGGTAACAGGCCCAGGAACACACAGGAAACTGGGGACAGAGTCAATACTCAAACCCAGGGCACCTGGGTAGCTCAGTCGATTAGGCATCTGCCTTTGGCTCAGGTCATGATCCTGGGGTCCTGGGATGGAGTCCCGAGTTGGGCTCCCTGCTCAGCGGGGAGTCTGCTTCTTCTCCCTCTGCCTCTGTCCCTTCCCCCATGCTCATGTTCTCTCTCTCTCATGCTCTCTCTCTCAAATAAATAAATAAAATCTTAAAAAAAAAAAAAACTCAAACCCAGAGCCCCAGTATTCCCTGTAGGCCAGACTTTCTCAAAGTAGGTTACAGGAAACAATAATTCCAATAAAACGCTCAATGGAAGAACATGTCCCCTGGTCAAATAAGCATACTAAACCTTGCTTCTGAAAAGTATGAGGCACAGCAAAGGCTCTGAGAAGTTGTGCAGTCAAGAAATCCCCTTCACTTTATATAACCTACCTTTTCTCAAACGTATTTGGCCATAGAACCACTCAACCAGGGAACATATTTTCAGAATTGTTACTCTAGCATAATAAGCCAAGTAGCCACAAGAACAAAGGCAACTACAGAATAGAGGTGAGAATTCGCACCACAAACTGGGATCAAGTTCACCTGAAACATGCTAGTGAGACTCACCCGAGGCCCAGCACGCATCACTCCATTGCCCTATTTGTTCATCAATAATATGTGGCACTCCAAGCACCCCTTGTGCCCAGAGATCACTCACCCCCCTGAAACGAGCCCCAGAAAAGGAAGCTGTGATTCTTGCTCCTCTTGCCTGTCAGCAGGTGCAGACTCCCCATTTCCTCCTCCTCAGCATCCCCTGGTACTTCTCACACCTTCCCGCCCTCCAATGCTGACTCAGTTCCACCATCATTGGACCCATTCCCATCCATTTATTTTCTTCTGAGACGCAGATCTGATCATATTACTTTCCTGCTAAAAAAAAAAAAAAAAAAAAAAAAAAAAAACCTCTGATGGCTCACAGGCCGTGTAGTCTTTAAGAAGTAAGGCCAAACCTCTTAGCTTGGCACAAGGCCCTTCAGTCAGCTCTACCTCCCTCCCCATTCCAATAAACCATGCCTATGTCCACACTTTTCTCTTTGCCAGAAATGCCCTTCCTTCTTTCCTGTAACAACAGACTTTTGCATTAAAAGACAGAACAGAATCTTAAAATTAATAAAGCCCCGATCTAGCTTTGTCCTTTTGCTCTCTTCGTTACCAAAGCTCAGACAGCAGAAGCCCCGGCACAGGGGCACGGAGGCCTCACCTCACACAACTGACCCAGTTCCAACTTCTCAGGGTGCCCTTGGGTGAGGGGGTACTATGCTCCAGGACAAAGTAAGGGGTCACCTGAACCAGTTTTTCTCAAACCCATCATCAGAATCATGCGAGGCAATTCGTAAAAAATATGGAATCTCAGGCTACTCCCCTAGGGAATGAGTTGGCCAATCTGGGGAAGGACAGAGGTAAATCACAAGCAGCCCAGGTGACTGGGCAATGGGGAGCTGAATCTCTCATCTTCACGAGCTTTGGGGCTTTCGTGGAGATAGCCCTTCCCCATAAGGTCCAGTAGGCCTGGGCTGCTCGACCCTGGCAAAGCTTCTGGGAGGCCCTGCAGCCCAGTGCACTTGTGAAAAACATGAAAAGAAGATAGTCACTGGGCTCTTCTCACTTCACAGGGCCCCACAACATCTGCAACATCACCCTGCACCTCCCTGCAGCCCCACCCTACCTCTGGTTCTGAAGATGCTGCTAAACATAACTCCATTTTTGGGAACCCAAGAGGCATCTGGACTGTCACGCTACCAACTTGCTCATATTTTCTGAAACTAACCCAGAAGACAGGAATTCACACTTGGTCTGCCCAACCTCCCAAGAGCAGACACCTGCGGGCTGGAAAGCATCTTAGTTTTGCCCACTGGGGGGTTCCAAAAAGGCGGTCCTGAGGTAGAAGACCTGGACAGGAGAAAGGCTGCCCGGGTGCTGGTTCAGCTCCACCAGTGACTTGCTGGATGGCAAGTGTCACCCACTCTCAGGATACTGGTTTCCCATCTGGAGATTGCAGGATTGGGATCCAACCGGCACCAAACGAACTCTTATTCACCCCCAATCCCATCATCACCTATGGCCAAACCTGCCTCTGCTCCAGAGTTTCCTCGGCCAAGTGACACCGCTATCCACCAGACTGTGGGAGCTGATACCCTAGGTGGTCCATCTTCTATTCCCCCTCCCCTTCCCCAAACCCAGCACACTCATTCACACACAGGAGGCGCCAAGAGCATGTGACAATCCATGGGCACCTGCTCAAGTGCCAAACCAGACTCTTTTTTGAAGTGTTTAATGCCAACTTTTCCTATGGTATGTGTCAAAGCCACTTCCAATTTGTTTTAATGAACACTTTCTAGGCACCTACTGTGTGCCAGATTGTGTGCCCAGTGGAGGAGGGGAGGTGACAGAAGAGTCAAGACAGTTCCTGACCTCAAGGAGCTCCCTGCTGAGGGGGTGGCAGAACCTAAGTGAAAACTACCCCGGTTTAAAGCTGTCTAAGGGACTTGCTCCTCCAATGGCTTCATGCAGGGCTTTATTACTCAACAGCCTCTTCTCACTCTCCTGCTCCTCTCTCGGCCCTTCTCACAACCCCCAGCATGTCTGCGACACATCCAGAGCACCCTGATCCCCAATCCTGCTATCCGTGGCAATTCTTTCCCCACCTGCTGGCTTTCTCTGAAGCCTCTACAGCCCCGAGAGCCCTGTGGCTCACGCCTGAGCTTGGTCAGTCCTCAGCAGTCGGCGGCAGCTGCAGACCTAGAGCCAAATGCCTCCTGGGTCCAGTGCCAGTCAGGAGGCCTCCCTGAGTGCCCTGCACAACCCTGCCATGCAGCAGGGGCTGTCCTCCACGGCGTGCCTGGCGCTGTCCCAATGAGAAAATCCAGAGAGCTCGGACTCCAGGAGGGCAGTGACCAGCTCTGCCCAGAACCACAACGAACTGCTATCAGATCTCAGAGCCACTGCCAGGGGCCTCAGAGAGGGGCAAGGGGAGGAAGCAGAGGATGAGGGCTTCATGACAGTCCTCACGCTGAGCCGAGGCTCCCTTGCTGGGCGGCGCATGGCGTGTGCTACCACAGGCCCTAGGCCCCGCTGGGCTGGCTTGTGTGTTTTCTTGGCTCTGGGAGCTGGAAGCAGGGTTACGTAAGCAGCTGAGCAGATGTGAGCCTGTCCTCGGCTCCCCCCGCTAAAGCCCCGCCACGTGGGCCTCTCGGCTGGGAGTCCAGGTCACGGCCTTGCGTGTAAGGCGCTCAATAACTTCAATGTGTGAGCTCAACTCAGACAAATTCCACTGCTCCCTTGCCCGGCACGGCAAACCCAAACACACACATGCCCCTCCATCAAAGCCCGGCTAATCTAGAGTCAACCCAGCACGGACTCCCTGTCTCCCTTTCATGCTGGAGCCGCTCGTTCCTTTCACTATCCTCAGCAAAACAGGCTGGAATATCTAGTCACCGCTCCCCAGCTGACTGGCCAGTGGCGCAAGATACAATCTCTGACTTGACGCTGGGTCGTGAGACGATGTTTCACCAGCCTGTCACAAAATGGTAAAAGTAAAGACATTGTACATTGTTCTTCATTAAGCGGAAGTGTAATCAATGTATCGGAATGCCCTTTCTTCCAAAGTCAAGGGCTTCTTACTCTAAATGTTAAAATGTCCTTTGATGTAATGATCATGGTAGATTTTGAGACTGAATTGATTTATTTTAAATTCAATTTGTAAAAAATCCCATACTTGACAACCACGGGATCTGGCTCCTAAGTTTCTTGTGAAACTTTCCTGGGTACTGAAGCTCAAACACATGGGAACTGTGAGACGCGGCAGTGCCCAGAGCTCTGTTGTCCTCAAGTTGGGGTGCCGGCCTGTCTTCCTTGGCCCAGACTCAGCCCCGACAGTGTGACATAGCGCCTCTTCAAACTATCTCCCCCTCAACCACAGCGCTGTTCACAGGCTCATGTGAGTAGACCATTTTTCTCTGTACCAATCTCCTGAAGGCCAGATATGCGCCGGAAGCCAGGTCCTACCAAATCCCCAGGCTTGAGGTGAGAGCTGTCTGCAGTGGTCCCATGAACTCATGGTGCTCCTTGTGGCCCCTCAGACTAGAAATGAGAAGCACCCTCTACTGCACAGGGCCAGGCTGCTTGGTGCCAGGCAGGAAGCAGCAGGGCTGGGTGAAGAAGAGTTCTTTGCTCTTAGAGGGGAGGGAGACCAGCAAACCAGGGTGAGGATGACAGTGGTGAGAACAGCTGAAATGGCACGAAGGAAGGGGTGTTAACTCCAGTGCCAGTGAACAGAGTCAAGGAGAAAGCTGCACAGAAGCAGCTCGTCTCAGAGAGGGCTCATCACGCACGAGTTGTGGCCGCTTGGCTGCCGTGGACACAGAGTATACCAACAGATCTTACCTGAGAGGACAGTACACAGCTATGCTCCCTGCTTACCCACTACTGACACAAGCAACTCAGAGGCTTTCGATACGCTTCGAGGAAATTTGACGTAAGAGCAGGGGACAGAGAGCCACCAGAAGGGACTTCTCAAGTCTCATGATAACCATTACTCATTAAATTTTAAAATCAAGCTCCCAAAGGCTTCAAAAGTATTGGAAATGATTTATTTCTTAAACCAGATGTTCGTGGTATTTTTCTTTATACCTTTGGGTCTATCTTTAAAATTAAACAATAACTATTTTAAAATATAACCCAAGGAAGGAAGTGTGACCCCCTCTTCCATCCCCTTCCCAATAAATGTCTTCCAAAATAAAGATTTCAAAACATACAATTCAGTGACTAGAAAAGAGGAATAATCTAGTGCTAACGCTGACTTGATACGTCTCAAGCACACCATACACTCAACGCAATTTCAACAGCCACTGTTCTTTCTGCCAACTCACCAACCAAGCCACTACTAGACCCCAGGGCTACAGGAATGCTTTTTCAACAGGAAGCAGAACACATTTGTGGTCTCAGAACCCTGCACTTGGGGGCACAGAAAAAAACAAAGTATTTGCTCAAAAAATAAAAGAGTCTGCCAGAGAAGGTCTGCAGAGCAGAGCCCAGGTGGCCAAGAGGAAGCTGGACTAATCGAGAACAGTGGCATCCGTTACTCCTCTATCTGTGCTTAGAAGTGGCCCTGCCATGTGCCTGAACTGCTACATTTTGTAGGTCTTCCAAAATATCACCTGAAAGTGACCTTGCCACCAATGAACCATCCAGGTCAGTGAAACGGCCCTTTCTTGCACTCTGCTCTCTCCCCCATTAAATTCCTACCCAATCTTCAAACAAAGGCCAAGTATTCTTTTTTTTTTTTTAAGTTTATTTTTAAAGTTATTTTTTTTAGTCATCTGTACACCCAGCGTGGGGCTCACGACCCTGAGATCAGGAATCGCATGTTCTGACTGAGCCAGCCAGGCACCCCAAGGCCAAGTACTCTTATTTGCTACTGCACTGGCTTTCAAAATACTGGTGAGGTCTCCTTCTATTATAGAGGTTCAAACTGTGCAGTGCAAGAGCAATCATTTGGGAAAGCACATAAAACTGCAGATTCCTGGCTTCTACTCCCCAGAGCTTCCCATTTGGTAAGTCTGGGACTGAGGCCCAGGACTCTGCATTTTAACGAGCACTTTAGACAACTTTAATGCAGGTCCCTGAACTATACTTTGAGAAATGGTGGTTTACAGGTTCACCCATTAACCACCACCTCCCTCCCACCCCCATGAAGCTCTTTAAGAGTGGGTACCAAGAGGGGTGCCCGGGTGGCTCAATCGGTTGGGTGTCTGACTCTTGATTTCGGCTCAGGTCATGATCTCAGGGTGGTGAGATCACCCCGTGTTAGGCTCTGCGCTCAGTGTGGAGTCTGCTTGAGGATTCTTTCTCTTCTCCTCTCCCTCTGCCCCTCCCCCCAACTCGCATGCTCGCGCGTGCTCTTTCTCCCACTCACTCTCTAAAAAAATTTTTTAAATGAAAAAGATAAAAGTTAAAAAAAGAGTGGGTACCAAGAAAAACAATCTACACTCAGGAACTACTGTACATTTCTGCTCTCTGACAATACTTAGAACAGAATGTGTTTCACTTTTGGCTTTTGCAAAGGGACAGATGTAATAACTATGTTGGGCCGTAAGGTGTGAATATCTACATTTTAACTCTTCCCCGGTCTTTAACTTTCTAAATCACATTTTCTCTTTTTCTGATTTTATTTATATCTGTCCTTTTTACAGTATGTATCCTTATAAGCTACATCGAAAACCTTTGTGAAAGAGGTAAGGTAACAATCCTTCAAAGTTCAAACCAAATGTTGTCCCCTCTTCAGACCTTTCCCTGAGCCCCTGGGATGAATCAGTCCCCGCTATGCATGCCAGAGAAAACTCGACGTAAAGTTCACAAACTTTACAAAAACTTTACAAACCAACATTACAAACTTTACAAGCCTACATTAGAGCCCTTCGGGGTGAGGGCGCCAGTTTGTCTACCTGCTCCCTCCATTAGACCCTCCTCTCCTTGAGGGCCAAGGGTTGTGTCCCATTTCTTTCTGTCCTTGGGACAGTTTCTGGTAGAGTAGGATCCACAAATGTATGTTGACCCACACAGCACTTGTTAAACTATGGGTTAAGAACCAGAACTAACAGGGCAGGGAACCATCTGGCATTTGATGTTTGAGACTCTAGACTGTTGTCCTAATTACACATCTATGACCAACGCAACCAAGCCCAAAAACACTCTCCTTCCTAGGCTCTAAATATGCCTTTTTTTAAAAAAATTTTATTTATTTATCAGAGAGAGAGAGAGAACACAAGGAGGGGGAGCGGCAGGCAGAGGGAGAAGCAGGCTCCCCACTGAGCAAGGAGCCCGATGCGGGACTCGATCCCAGGACCCTAAGATCATGACTTGAGCCAAAGGCAGAAACTTAACTGAGTGAGCCACCCAGGCGTCCCTAAATATGCCTTTTTGTGTCCAGGGATAGCAACTGATTTGTGATCTAGAGACATAGCCCCCACCCTCAATTTTAAAATGAGTTTCCTCCAGGTTCTAGGCCTATAATTTGAGACTTTGTGGCCGTGGACAGCCTAACCTAATGAAAACACTGCATTCCCTCATCTGAACCTCACACAGCCACATGAAACAGGCTCTTCACCAAATACCATTTGTTCCTTGAGAGAATAACCCCAAAACTCAGTCTGAGGTGGGTCAAGACATCACCAGAAAAGCTCTGAGTGGTCACTCAGTCCAGGATTCAGTCACCAAGAGTACCAAGGCCTAAACCTAAGGGAACAAAGCCAATGTCAGATTCTACCACTTTGAAGGGTCAGGATCCACCTCAAACCAAAACCCTGAAGAGTCCTGGCAGATCACGGCTGAGGGACCTTAAGAATTATGTTTCAGAGGTGCCTGCCTGGCTCAGACAGTATAGCATGCGACTCTTGATCTCAGAGTTGTGAGTTCAAGTCCCACATAGAGCTTTAAAAAGTCAAATAAAATACGGCACTTGGGTAGCTCAGTCGGTTAAGCGTCTGCCTTCGGCTCAGGTCATGATCTCAGGGTCCTGGGATCGAGCCCCACAACGGGCTCCCTCTCCCTCTCCCTCTGCTGCTCCCCCTGCTTGTGCTCTCTCCCTCTCTCTCTCTGTCAAATAAATAAATAAAATCTTTAAAAAAAAAATAAAAGAGAGGAAAAACAAATAAAAAGGTAGAAAAAAAATTTTTAAAGGATTACGTTTCAGGCCCAAGGCTGCGCATGAGGGAAAATGAAGGACAGAGGGATTGAGGCTTTCTCAAGGACACTCCTGGATTGGCAAAAAAGACCATCCTTAAGAGAATGTCAAAAATTCCAGGGAAAGGCCCTAGTCAAAAAGGTAAATGTCAGGGCGCCTGGGTGGCTCAGTCGTTAAGTGTCTGCCTTCGGCTCAGGTCATGATCCCAGGGTCCTGGGATCGAGTCCCACATCGGGCACCCTGCTCAGCGGGAAGCCTGCTTCTCCCTCTCCCACTCCCCCTGCTTGTGTTCCCTCTCTCACTATGTCTCTCTCTGTCAAATAAATAAATAAAATCTTTAAAATAAAAAAAAAAAGGTAAATGTCCATAAAAGGCTCATCTATAGAGACAAAAGTGGTTGCCTGGAGCCAGGGTTTAGAAAGGAGATTAAGGGTGCCCGGGTGGCTCAGTCGGTTAAGTGTGGATCAGGTCATGATTCCAGGGTCCTGGGATCGAGCCCCGCATCAGGCTCCTTGCTCAGCGGGGAGCCTGCTTCTCCCTCTGCCTGCCGCTCCCCCTGCTTGTGCTCTCTCTTTCTGTCTCTGAAAAATAAATAAATAAAATCTTAAAAAACAAAAATTAACCCTTATCTTCCCCTCATTAATCCTTTAGGGTTCTGACGTTCATGGATGTATCTACGCAGTGGACAGCAAATCGCAGCTACACACATCCCTCTACTCTCTCTCTGCTGTGCCCACCAAGACTGTCTCAGAATCCTTAATCTAGGGTTCCAGGGAGCCACCAACTGATCCAAGGCGGCGTAAAAGTGAATCTTACTTGACTTGATTGATCTAAACCCTTCTCAAGCACATTTCTATACCATACATGGCCATGGCTCTGGAATTCAGTGGAGTAGGAGAAGCAAGGAAAGAGCACTGGGAAACCTCGGGGAGGCCCTGGGACTGGGGGTGTGGCGATACACTTCTGTCCTGGCGTGACCCAAGGAGAAAGTTTCTATCCATAGTGAAACCACAGAGATTCAGCGCCCTGAGGTCAAGAAACTGTGCTGGGGACCACAGGCTTTTAAAGCCCAGTAAACAGGCTTCCAGTGTTGTCCTCCAGGGAAAATCCGTCCCAGGAGGAATTTCTGCTTTGTTTGGTCCTGGCCCAAAGGCAGATTTCCTCCTCACTCAGCTCTTCTCCCTTTGGCTTCCCTTCCTGCCTGCCTCCCTCCGCTGGAATTTGTGGAAATTCTGGAAACTGTTCCTGCCCACAGTTACCACTACCAGGAAAGGCTTGGGAAGCCAATTTGCCTGGAAATTCTGTTAGCTCCAGGAAGATCTTGGGGCATCTCTCTCATCTTAGAAATAGGGCACTTCTGCAAGAGAAGATATGAGCTTCTCAATGATTTAGGCCTGGTGTTTTATTTTATGACCTCCCCCTCCAGACTGAGGCTGTCCTCCTGCCTCTTTTGGGACTTCCGCTCTCAGCCCGGAGCCATTCACCAGTCCCCAGCAGGTAGCCCAGAGCCTGCCACTTGAGGGCTCCAGGCCTACAATGGCAGAAGCCACATCTGCCTCCATTCCTCTCCTGATTACTTTCCCCTCCTCGGGATGCTGGGGGAGAACACTTTGCTCTGCACCTTCCTAGGCCATTTGTTAGATAAGATATAAAAATCTGACACCCAGGTGTACGGGAACCAAATTCAGTTTCTGAGGGAAGCAGTATGGTAGGAAGAGGCTCAAATCCCTGCTCTACCTCTGAAAAGCCACAGGCAGGTTTCATAACCTCTGAACCTTTTCAGCGATAGCATAGTGCCTAAAAGAGTAGGCCCACAGCATATATTTGCTGAATAAATCCATGACTAATATTTACATGCAGGCCTCGCTCACACTCTAAGAAGTAAAGTCATTCTTAATACAACTCAATAAGAGGCTAAGTCATCATAAAGATAGACCATTTGTTGAAGAGAATCAGCTGAGTTCAGCTATACTAGCACACTTAAAATGTGGAGGAACAAAGGGTTTTAACATAGAAAAAGAAGTGCTGGTGAGAGACTGCACGAAGAGGAAACAAAGGGTCTATATTAAAAAAAAAAAAAAAGGTAGCACAGGCAAATGAACAGATAGATGACAGATTCAGATCCAAAATCTGCAACGTTTGGGACCAGCAAGGGATTAGTATCGAGATGTATAAGGAACTTCTGCATATCATCAAGAAAAATGTAAGAACCCCACTGAGAAAAACAGGCAACTGATTATCATGAACAAGCAATTTACCAAAGAAGAAACCCAAAAGCCATAGAGCATATGAGCACTTGTCATCAGAGAAAGGCAAGTTAAAACAAGACCTATCCCATGGGGCGCCTCGGTGGCTCAGTCGTTAAGCATCTGCCTTCGGCTCAGGTCATGATCTCAGGGTCCTGGGATCAAGCCTTTCATCGGGCTCCCTGCTCGGCGGGAAGCCTGCTTCTCCCTCTCCCTCTGCCGTTCCCCCTGCTTGTGCTCTCTCTTTCTGTCAAATAAATAAATAAAATCTTTAAAAAAAAAAACAAAAACAAGACCTATCCCAGCATATAGATTCACTTGGCCAAAAATTAGGAAGCTGGTTAATGTCAAGTATTTGTTGGAAGCACAGAAACCCCCATGCTCCACCAGTGGAAATGTACATGATGGGTGGTCATTCTGGAGTGGTTATCTGGCACTCCCACATCAATACAAATATACAGCCACAGGTCCATCAGGAACATGCAGAAGGCTGCTCCTTACAGAAGTATTTGTGAAGACAGTGGTGGGAGGCAGTGTGGGAATCTACCCTTACAGGAGAAAGAAAAATTGGGATGAACACCATGGACGCTAGATGTACACATAGCAACATGGACGGACCTTAAAAACAAGGGTGAGGGGCACCTGGGTGGCTCAGTTGGTTAAACATCCGACTCTTGGTTTGGGCTCAGGTCATGATCTCAGGGTCCTGGGATCGAGCCCCACGTGGGGCTCCCCGCTCAGTGGGGAGTCTGCTTGGGATTCTCTCCTCTCCCTCTGCCCCTGCCCCCACTCTTGCGTGAACGTGCTGCGCGCACACACGCTCTGTCTTTCAAATGAATAAATAAATACATCTTTTTAAAAAAAAAACATTTTATTTATTTATTCATGAGAGACAGAGAGAGAGAGAGGCAGAGGGAGAAGCATAAATAAATACATCTTAACAAAACAAAACAAAAACAAGGGTGAATGCCTGGGGCCCAGTTCTTGGTTTCTAAATACCATTCTCTACTAAAAAGAACTAGAGCTTGTTGGAGAAGTTGCTGATTCCAGGGCTGAGTCAGGGAATGAACAAGAGGAGCCTAGATCATCTTGCTGTGCCTAAAAGAAAGTGCTCAAAGAATGATGGGATATGTCAAAAAGACACAGGAGACAGCCTGAAGGGGATTTCACTGGCCAAATCTGGGACAATCTAAGCATCAAAATAATGATAGTAAAGGATTATGAGCTATTGAATAAAGTAAGAATCCGTAAGTCTGTACTAATATATGAATTAATAGGGGAGAAGGGAAAGCTCTTCCTTACAGGAAAACACCAACTAATACAGAAGGAATGAAACACAGAAGGAATGAAAGAATGGTATCACCAACCACCATACTAAGAACTGATTCAGGGAAGAATCATCAATTGATCCTAAAAACAAGTGGATGAATGTTCGAGGAATAACTGGATATTTACATAATCTCAAGCAAATTCCTGTAAGATATTTCTTAATTAAAGGGGGTTAAATAGTAAACTTCATAATAGAGAAATAGCAAACACCACCGTAAGGGAATGATCAAAGGTCACATTGCTAGTAAGAAACAAATTGAGAGCAGGAGCCTCCCAGACATGATGCACTAAAAAGAACTCAGAATCACTTGAATGGTATTCTTTTCAGAAATGTGTAACCTGAACCTCATCACAAGGAAACATCAGACAGGGGCGCCTGGGTGGCTCAGTCATGAAGCGTCTGCCTTCAGCTCAGGTCATGGTCCCAGGGTCCTAGGATCGAACCCCACATCGAGCCCCACATCAGGCTCCCTGCTCGGCAGGAAGCCTGCTTCTCCCTCCCCCACTCCCCCTGCTTGTGTTCCCTCTCTCGCTGTGTCTCTCTGTCAAATGAATAAATAAAATCTTTTAAAAAAAAACAAACAATGGGGCGCCTGGGTGGCTCAGTCGGTTGGGCATCTGCCTTCGGCTCGGGTCGTGATCCCAGGGTCCTGGGATCGAGCCCCGCATCAGGCTCCCTGCTCAGTGGGAAGCCTGCTTCTCCCTCTCCCACTCCCACTGCTTGTGTTCCCTCTCTCGGTGTCTCTCTCTATCTCTGTCAAATAAATAAATAAAATCTTTAATAAATAAATAAATAAATAAATAAATAAATAAAAGAAACATCAGACAGACCCAAATTGAGGGTCCTTCTACAAAATAACTGGCTTATACCCTTCAACAATGTCAGTATCATGTAATAGAAAGTTTCAGGCATTGTTCCAGATTAAGAGACTAAAGAGACATGAAAGCTGACTACAATGCATGGTCTTCAATAAGGACAATTAACAAAAATCCTCATAAGGTCTGCAATGAGATAACAGGAATTTTTCTATGTTGATTTCCTGATTCTGATCATTACACTACGGTTATACAAAAAATTATTGTTTTTAGGAAATACATGTTAAAAAAATTTTTTTTAAAGATTTTATTTATTCAGGGGCGCCTGGGTGGCTCAGTGGGTTAGGCGTCAGCCTTCGGCTCAGGTCATGATCCCAGGGTCCTGGGATCGAGCCCCACATCAGGCTCCCTGCTCCGCGGGAAGCCTGCTTCTCCCTCTCCCACTCCCCCTGCTTGTGTTCCTTCTCTCGCTGTGTCTCTCTCTGTCAAATAAATAAATAAAATCTTAAAAAAAAAAAAAAAAGATTTTATTTATTCATTTGACAGAGAGACACAGTGAGAGAGGGAACACAAGCAGGGGAGTGGGAGAGGGAGAAGCAGGCCTCCCGCCAAGCAGAGGGCCCGATGCGGGGCTCGATGCAGGGCTCGATCCCAGGACCATGGGATCATGACCTGAGGCAAAGACAGACGCTTAACGACTGAGCCACCCAGGCGCCCCTACATGTTGAATATTTAATGGTAAAGGAGCATAGTTCATAATCTATCACACACATATATACATGAATAGAGAGAAAGAAGAGGGAAAAAAGGCAACTATAGTAAAAGGTTAATATTTGGGGAATTTAGGGGAACCCAGAGGATATCCAGAAATTCTCTGTGTAATTCTAGCAACTTTTCTATAAGTTTGAAGTTATGTCAAGCTTTTTAAAAATTAAAACAAAAACAGACCTGGGTGAAAAAAATTAGAATCAGAATAAACTATAAAATAATACCATTTACATAAGTTAAAAATACAGGTACAGCCAACAGGCACATGAAAAGATGCTAAATATCACTCACTCATCATCAGGGAAATACAAATCAAAATGACAATGAGATATTACCTCACACCCGTCAGAATGGCTAAAATCAACAACACAAGAAACAACAGGTGTTGGTGAGGATATGGAGAAAGGGGAACCCTCTTGCCCTGTTTGTAGGAATGCAAACTGGTGCAGCCACTCTGAAAAACAGTATGGAGGTTGCTCAAAAAGTTAAAAATAGACTACCCTCCAATCCAGCAATTGCATTACTGGTTATTTACCCAAAGAATACAAAAATACTAATTCAAAGGGTTACATGTACCCAATGTTTATAGCTGCATTAATTATCTACAATAGCCAAATTATGGAAACAGCCGAAGTGTCCATCAATTGATGAATGAATAAATTAGATGTGAGATACACACACACACACACACGCGCGCACACACACACACACACACACACACACACACACACACTGGAATATTACTCAGCCATCAAAAAGAATGAAATCTTGCCAATTGCAGCGATATGGGTGGAGCTAGAAAGTGTTATGCTAAGTGAAATAAGTCAATCAGAGAAAGACAAATACCCTGTGATTCACTCATTTGTGGAATTTAAGAAACTAAATGAGCAAAGGGGGAAAAAAAGAGAGAGAGGCAAACCAAGAAACAGACTCTTAACTATAGAGAACAAACTGATGGTTACCAGAGGGAGGTGGGTGGGGGATGGGTTAAATAGGGGATGGGGATTGAGGAGTGAACTTGTCATGATGAGCACAGGGTGATGTAGGGCAGTGTTTAATCATTATATTGTACACCTGAAGCTAATATAACACTGTATGTTAACTAACTGGAATTTAAATAAACTTAAAAAAAATAAAATAAAAATGCAGGTACAGATACTATATGATACATATTTATAACATTCTCAAGGAGATAGAACACTGGTAATAGAGAATAGATCAGTGGTTGCCAGTGGTTAAGGGTGGGAGGAGTATGTGATTTCAAGGGGGATTTTCTGGGTGATGAAACTATTCTGAATCCTTATTGTGGTGGTGGTTATACAAATATACACTGTGTTAGAATTCATAAAACTAAATACCAAAAAAGGCCAATTTTACTGTATGTTAATCTAAAAAAAATCATTTTTATAGATTTTATTTATTTATTTGACAGAAAGAGAGAGAGAGAGAGAGCACAAGCAGGAAGAGTGGCAGGCAGAGGGAGAGGGAGAAGCAGGCTCCCCGCTGAGCAAGGAGCCCAATGCGGGACTCAATCCCAGGACCCTGGGATCATGACCTGAGCCGAAGGCAGACGCTTAACTGACTGAGCCACCCAGGCGCCCCTAAAAAAATTAATTCTTAATTAAAAATAGATATATAAAGCAGCAGCTCCAATTGGGCAAAAGAAAAACATACACAGTAAACACATTAGAATGGTTGCTCCTGGTGGGGTTGGGAAATGGAAGCGGGAATGAGAATAAAATAGAACAAAGAAAATAAGGCAAGAGAGTCTGTGATGATAATGGGCCATGAAATAAAGTTTGATGGCTGGATGGAAAGAAAGGAGAGAAGGAAGAAAGTACAGAAGGAAACAAATAAGGGAGTGGTGGAGATGGAGCTGGATGTGTCCTTCCAGAGCGGTACAGAAGAGAAAAAGCCCTGACGACTAGACCAAACCCTGGTCCCTGAAAAAGGTCTGCAACGCTGTGGGGATGGGTTCGTGAGCCCTGACAGCCAGACACCATCCAGCGTTACAGGACAGCTCCCTTCCCTGCTCTGACTTCTGCCTTACCAGCGGCCTCATTTGACTGTACTATGGCTTCGCTTGTAGTACCGCCAACAGCCAGAGAGCTCTAGGCCACTTGACAACAGTTCTAATCTTCGCAGCAAAAGCAGCAATTTGGTATCCCAGCATGTAAATAAGTCTCGTGGGAGTTTTATTAGTGAGTCAGCTGCCCCTCTGATCAGTTCTGGAGCCCTAACTCAATTTCTGGAACTTCAGTGCTGGTTACAAATACATCCTCTCTCCGTCTAAAACCAGACCTTGAGCTATGGAGAGCCTGCTGCCCTACGGACCATGTGGGCTGTCAGCCAGTCACGCATTCCTGACGATAGCTTTCTGGTATCAGGATTACTTTAAATGCAGTCAGTTCCAATTTCCTCCTCTAAGGAGTGGGGATAATAATGTGTTCTTTTCAGGTGGTAAACGAGGTAACTCATATACAGTTGACCCTTGCACACAGGTTTGAACAGCACTGGTCCACTTATACACAGGTTTTTTACAGTATCGTACTGTAAATGTATTCTCCTTATGATTTTCTTCACAAACAATCTTTTTCTCTGCTTACTTTATGGTAAGAATACAGTATATAATACATAGAACATACAAAATACGTGTTAACCAAACGTTTCTGTTATTGGTAAGGCTTCCGGTCAATAGTAGGCTATTAGGAGTTTTGGAGAGTCCGTAGTTATACGCGGATTTTGAACAACACAGGGGGTGGGGGGGGGGTCAATGCCCCTAACGTCCATATTGTTCAAGGGTCACCTGTATATACTTATCACAATGTTTAGCACTAACAGATATTCAATAAGTATTACTTTGCCTTTTGCCCTGAATCTCTACACCTTCAAAGCCTACAGATTATTATAGCTCTATAATCACAAGTGGCTAAAATTTCACATTTCTATTCTGATCTACCAGCATCAGTGATAGATTTGGAAGAAGAGGCTGAGACCTCAAAGGGCCTTTTGGGTATGATATGAGGTTTCTTGCAACACATGAGGGTTGAACAGTGATTCTGTTCATCTTTTACTGTCAGAAATAAAATGTTAAAGAACCAGGGTGCCTGGGTGGCTCAGTCGTTAAGCGTCTGCCTTCAGCTCAGGTCATGATCCCAGGGTCCTGGGATCGAGTCCCACATCAGGCTACCTGCTCAGTGGGAAGCCTGCTTCTCCCTCTCCCACTCCCCTTGCTTGTGTTCCCTCTCTCGCTGTCTCTCTCTCTGTTGAAAAATAAATAAAATCTTTAAAAAATGTTAAAGAACCAGCTTAGAAGAGAATACAGAAGAAAAATTTTATAATCTTGGGATGAAGACCTTCCTGAGTGCAAAAATAACTTGAAGCCATAAAGGAAAAGACAGATTTAAATATATAAAAATTTGAAATTTCTGTATGGTCAAAGATACCAGAGATAAAGTTAAAAGATAGGTGACAGGCCATATCTGCAAACAATATATAATAAAGGAATAATATCCATAATATTAAAAGCTCCTCCAAACCTATTTTAAAAAACTAATAGAAAAATGGGTGGCTCAGTAGGTTAAACATCCAACTCTTGATTTCAGCTCATGTCATGATCTCAGGGTCTTGAGATCAAGCCCCACACCGGGCTCCACTCTCAGCACGGAGTCTGCTGGAGATTCTTTCCCTCTCCCTCTGCCCCTTCCCCTGCTCACATGCATGCACGCACTTTCTCTCTCTCAAATAAATAAATAAATCTTAAAAAAAAAAAAAGAAAAATGGGTAAAAATATTAACAAGTAATTTACAGAAGAAATACAAATGGCCAACGTAACGAATACATGAAAGTTTGGTCAACATCATCAGTAGTCAAAGAAACTAGTTAAAACAAGATACCACATTTGATCATCACATTGGCAAATGTAAAAAGACTGCTAACTGGCATAAATGTGGAAAATAGGCATTTCTCAAACACTGTTGATGAGCACAAATTGGAGGGCAATTTGACAGCATCTATGAAATGTTGAAAGTAGGGATGCCTGGGTGGCTCAGTCGGTTAAGTATCTGCCTTCGGCTCAGGTCATGATCCCGGGGTCCTGGGATCGAGTCCCATGTCAGGCTCTTTGCTCAGCAGGGAGTCTGCTTCTCCCTCTGCCTGCCACCTCCCCTGCTTGTCCTCTCTCTCCATGACAAATAAATAAATAAAATCTTTAATTAAAAAAAAAACGTTAAAAGTATATGGCCTTTAGGGGCGCCTGGGTGGTTCAGTTGGTTAAGCTGGACCTGACCTTTGGCTCAGGTCATGATCCCAATGTCCTGGGATCGAGCCCTGCATCACACTCCCTGCTCGGTGGGGAGTCTGCTTCTCCCTCTCTCTCTGCGCCCCGCCCCCCCGCTCTCTCTCTTTCTCTCGAATAAATAAATAAAAATGTTTAAAAAAAAAAGTATATGGCCTTTAGATCTCAAATCAATAACAACCTAACCTTCCACCTTAAGACACTGGAAAAAGAGGAGCAAACTAAACCTACTACAAGCAGAAGGAACAAAATAATAAAGATTAGAGCAGAAATTAATGAAATAGAGAACAGAAAAACAATAAAGATCAGTGAACCAAAAGCTGGTTCCTTGAAAAGATCAACAAAAATGACATACTTGTGGCTAGAAAAAAAAAGAGAGAAGACTCAAATTACCAAAATCAGGAATGAAAGAGGAAACACCCCTACCAACCTTAGAGAAACAAATAGGATCCCAGGGGAATACTGTGAACAACTGTATGCCAATGAATTAGGTGGCTTAGGTGAAGAAGACAAATCCCTAGGAAGACACAAACTACCAGAACTGACTGAAGAATAAACAGAAAATCTGAATAGACATGCAACAAGAATCTGAGTTAGTAATCAGATAGCTTCCCACAAAGAAACGCCCAGGCTCAGATGGCCTCACTGGTGAATTTTAACAGATATCTGAAGAAGAATACAAATCCTTCACCAGCTCTCCCTGAAATTGGAAAGAGGAGGGTAGTATTGCTCATTCTATGAGGCAGTACTACCTTGATACCAACATCCGACAAAGACATCACAATAAAGAGAACTACAATTCATTTATTTGTCAATTATACTTTAATAATGCTGTGCAGTGCGTGGGTGGCTCAGCCGGTCAAGCATCTGACTCTTGATTTCGGCTCAGGTCATGATCTCAGGGTCCCGGGATCGAGCCCTGAGTTGGGCTCCACACTTAGGAGGGAGTTGGCTTGGGATTCTCTCTCTCCCTCTCTCTCTCTGCCCCTCTTCCAGTTTGTGTGTGCGTGTGCACTCTCTCTCTCTCTCTCAAATAAATAAATAAATCTTTAATATATTTTAATAAAGCTGAAAAAAAAAAAGAACTACAAATCAATATTTCTTACTCTTTTACAAGACAGGCTATCTACAGGCCTCTGCCTAAGTTGTCCTAATAACACACCAAGCTTAGGTCACCGGGCACCCCGGGCTGCCCCCTCCCCCTACCTCCCTTCTTAACACATCTCTTCTTGTCCCCTGAGACTCCATGACACATCCAATGCTCCCTCCATTCAATTTTCTATACTCTATGATGGCCTCTCCCCAGGACACGGACAAAAAAATGTCCACCTGGAGAACGGAAGGCTGTGGAGCACCACAGAATCCTGGCGCACCTGGCGCGTGGCAACACTCACTCCCAGCTCCCAGTGGTGTGGATTCAACAAGATGGAGGCCTCCTTGTGGCCTGGGGTAGGTCTCTTCATCGAGGCAGACCACAGTCTCCGCCAAACCCTGGCTCCAGGCTAAACCCTATCCCTAAGTTGTGGTTACAGCCTCACACCTCTCCCTTATCCTCTTAACTCTGCCCCAGGGCAGATGGAAAACAACAACAACAACAACAACCCGCATTTGGAGAAAATTTTACTCTGCAGCCTACTATGTTGAGTGTATGTCTTCTGCACCCAAGGGAATGGGTTAGACATCAAACAAAAGAACACAGCACTGACATCACCACATACCTCATCTCATTCAATCCTCTTATCAAGCCCTTGAGGTAAGAATTATCTCCCCATTCTACACAGGAAGAAAGTATTGCCTTGGGCACCCCAGAAACAATATGCTAGACAACAGCTCTGGCCTGACTGCAAATACATCCAGGGAGCACCTTGTTAAATCACAGCTGAGTGCTGCGGAACTTGGCAGAAGAGGACAAGAGGGCCTGTGAGATGAAAGTAGCAGCTGTCACAAGTTGAATGCACCCCATCTGCTTAATTTGTAAACCTCTTGCCACTGAAATCACTGGCGCCAAAGTCATTGTACTACTTATGGACATCAGCAGGCTCCTGTCTATCTACAAAAGAGGCATGTGAAGGGGGTGGCCATAGAGGCAGAACTGGCGATTCACAGCCATCGATCAACTTATTTTTACCCAACATAATTTAAGTCCTTCTTCCTTTGGGCCTCATTTCTGGATCCCCTCAATCATGGTCGTCAGACTGGAGTTGATCCACATGGGTTAGGTGGTCAGGTGCCCAGGCTAGCCCGTCAGAACCGAACACAGTTTCTGTGGATGGCTGCATATGGTACTTCCAGACATCAACCCACAAAGTTTTAGACTAACACCATTTTGCTTTTTGTGTTTGTTTTGTTTTATTTTGTTTGTTTGTTATTATATTATGTTAGGACCAACACCATTTTGAAGCCAGGCTTATAAAGCCAGGGTCTGCCCCCATTCTACAGGTTTGGCTCCACAAATAAAGGAAGGAGGAAAGTTTCTTACTTTGTGTAAATCAACTCTTTGGCAAAGGTACAGGAAGTATTGAAAGAGCCACCAGTAAGGCTCCTTGGTGGATACACCTCAGCAGGAACTCCCAGACACAATGGTGTACAGGAAGAACCTCAAGTCCAAGTTGGGTGCAGTGCCCTATATAAGGAACTTAACGCACACACATACACACAAGCTGGGAGTGTCAATGTGAGACTCCAGATAGATCTGACTTCCCCTAGGTATCCACATTGTTTAAAAGCCAATATCTCTAGGCCAGGAATTTACAGTTTAGGGCCTGTGGATTATTCCAACCCTCCTAGAAAGCAAAGTGGCAATGTGAACCAATGTCATAAAGGTGACTATCTCCCTTAGCCTAATTCCTCTCTAGAAATTTATCCCAAGGAAATAATTCAACTGAAGCAAAAAGTGAAACATAAGAGAAAATGTTCAAGATTATCTATGATTTAAAAACAAAACAAAACAAACAAACAAAAAAAACAATGACCATGATGGAGAAACCTGGAACATTGAATGCTAAGGGAATATCGGTAAGGATTTAATTTTTTTTAAAGATTTATATATCTATTTATTTATTTGAGGGAAGAGGGGCAGTAGGAGAAGGAGAGAAAGAATCTCAAGCAGACTCCCTGGTAAGCGGGGAGCCCTACGTGGGGCTTGATCTCATCACCCTGAGATCATGACCTGAGCCAAAATCCGACTGGATGCTTAACCAATTGAGTCACCCAGGCACTCCTGCATAAGGATTTTAGATAGCAGCTTGAAAAGATAATTAGGATAATTATGAGTAACATAACAGTTTAAGATAGCGTTGAATGAAATGAACAGAATGCAAAATAGTTTCACACTACAATTACAACAGAGTAAAGTATGTATGTATTTAGAAAGTCTTGTCAAGTTTTGTTACAGTGGTAGGCATATGTTTGGTTACAATGGTAAACAGCAGAATTGTATTTTTTAAAATATTTACTGTGATGTATTTTCAACTAAAAAACAGAAAAAAAGGAAGAAATCCTACAAGCAAACGCCAAAATCTTCACAAATAAGAACTATCAGTGCTACCAATAATAGATAACATATATTCAGAGCTTATTCAGTGTTAGGCACTGTTTTACGCCTTTTTATGCCTACTACCTAAATCTTACAACATCTATGAGGTAGACACTATTGTTATCCCCATTTTACAGGTGAGAGCACTGAGGCACCGAAAGGAAAACATCTCTCCCATATCACACAGCTAGCCAGTGGGTAGTGAGCTTCACAGGGAATTTCAGAGCCCTTTCATGCTGCAGATATGACCAGGATTTCCCCCATACCAACCCAGACTTCGGGAGGAAGAGAAGGAAGAGCACTAAAGACCAACAGGTCCAACCCACTCAAACTTCAGAGAGGGAAAGAGGGACTAACAGCGTTGGGACTTGCCCAAAATGATGGAATGAGTTAGGAGAAGGACCAGAACACAGAATTCTCACACCAGTGGCCTTTGAGGCTTGCCCCTACCCCCTGCAGACCACAAACCCCCTGGTTCTGTACCTCCCTCTCCCTTCGCCTTCTCTCCTTCAGGTCCTCAGTCTAGCTATCCTCAGCTTTCCCCTGTCCAGCACGGCCCCTTCTGCACCCCCTTCTCTCTTCCATTATCTTCCTGTCACTCTGCCTCCCACTTCCTGTCCTCTCCTGCCCGGCTGGTGACTGCATGCAGCAGCTGGGACAGCAGCCATGGCCTTCTTCCCTTGTGACAGCAACCAGAGGAAATTACAGGCTGCGTTCAGTAGTAGACCCCTGCCCTTCCCAACCAGGGAGACTGTTCAGACACACTGAGAAACACAGAGATGCTAGAATCAGTGTTGGAAGAGAGGCCCTTCATTTTGAGTCTGGACCTAGCCCAGATCACCCATCTGGTTCTCTGCACCTTCCCAGTGCCCTGGGGACACCCACACTTCCCCTCTCTGACTACACCATATTGCCAGGGTCTGTCCACTGCTGAGCCCTTGTTCATGTCTATCTCCCATGCTTCAGATACTGTGGTTACCAACAAAAGCTTGCTGAGTGAGCAAATCAGTCTTCATTCACCCACTTCCTTAGGGCTCCTCCTGACTTGGGGTGAAGACTCAGGTCTACCCATTCTCAGCCAGGCAGCGGCCATGCCCAGGCTGCCTTTATACTCATCTGAATGCCAGGAGCTACCTAACACCTCAGCGCCAAGTCACCAAGCTGCTATGATGCAAATACCATTTTCCCTAGACCCACCCTTAGCTTGGAGTCCTATTCTGTTTTTTCAAGCTGGCGGCGGCAGGGTGGCCTGAGACTCTAACGACAGCTCTGCACTTTCAGGATGTCAAAGGCAAAAGGACATTATGCAAAACAGGAAGAAACTTTTAAGGAAATTTTTTTTTTTTTTAAGATTTTATTTACTTATTTGACAGAGAGAGAGGCAGCGAGAGAAGGAACATAAGCAGGGGGAGCAGGAGAGGGAGAAGCAGGCCTCCGGCCGAGCAGGGAACCCAGTGCGGGGCTCGATCCCAGGACCCTGGGATCATGACCTGAGCCAAAGGCAGACGCTTAACGACTGAGCCACCCAGGTGCCCCTTAAGGAAACTTTTAAAGGCATTTTTTAAATGCACACAGTCATGGGGTCAGGCAATTAGTGAACCCCCTGCCAGGACCCCTCCCCCCATGGCCTCCAGACCCATGAGGTGGGGCAGGAAGGAACCTGACCTCATACCATACTGGTCATGCTGGTCTGACATGACCCCGCCACTTCCCTCAGCACAGCCTCCCCCTGGATCCCCAGACTCTGTGCCAAATGACCCCTGGCAGAGTCCCAAAGCCCAAGTGTCCCTCAGAAAGGGAGAATGTAGATCCATCCGGTGAGGGCAATCAAAGTGG